>NC_056745.1:464456772-464784272 GCF_019279795.1 Protopterus annectens | reverse complement strand
GTTTTAAATTTTTGATTTATAGGGTTCGATGTTAGAACACTCGAAATTTTGAATGTTCGGTGTTCTAATATAGACCCAGTTTTCATATAGGTCATAATGATGCTTTCATTGCTTCTCGTAGAATCTCTAAAGCTTTCCTCAAAGGTGCTCCCCATGGGATGTAACGATCATGCTTCAGTCATTAATTCAGAAACCCTTTGAACCAGCAGCATCAGCAGATCTTAAGTATCTTTCTTGGAAAAGTGTTTTCCTATTTACAGTTATGTCAGCTAAACAAATTTCTGAATTGCAAGTGGTCTCATGCAGACCACTTTTGTTTATTTTTCCATAAAGGCAGAGTGTCAATGAGAACAGATCCTTCTTTTTTCCCAAAGGTGTCACCCGAAGAAAATTTAAATCAATCCATTGATTTGCTAGTCTTTTTTCCCAGTTTCTCTAAAAAATGTGAACATCTGCTACATGTCCTAGATGTTCACAGACAACTAAGGTTCTTCTTACATTGTACCAAAGATGTTAGAAAGTCAGCTCAGCTGTTTGTGTCCTTTTCTAAAGTAAAATTGGGAAGATGTGTCACAGTTAAAATTTTCAAGTGGCTTTCAGACTCCATTCTTTTTGTATATGAGGATCAGGGTTTATCCATACATTCAAAACCAAATGCCCATTTCACTAGAGCAATGGCTACCTCCACAGTATTCATGAAAAGAATTTCCACCAATGACATTTGTACAACAGCAACTTGATCAACAGTTTGTGCATTTATGTTTTATTAGAAACTGAACGTGTAGTCTAGAACTTGCACATCCTTTGGTTCTAACATTCTTGATAGCACCCATGTCCTTTTAGGCAGCTTGGGAATCTGTCCTAAATGTTGAATCGGATGAAAATAAACAACATCAGATAAGAAAGTTATGTATTTACCATAATGATAGATCCATGTTGTCTCATTTTCATCTGGTTAAACATCCCTCCTTCCTTTCCCCCAAATTGCCATATTTAAATGTCTGGTACTCAGACAGACCTCGACCAAGACCCTGTCTGCTTCAGACAACATCACACATATTGACATACCTAGTAAGCTGTTGACTTTACTGTATAAGGGTTGTTATACTTTTCAAGTAGATATCTCTACAGTTAGCAAGAGTTAGCAAACTCGATCTGTGGTAAATTAGGTAGAAGGGTGGAATTATGGGAAGGGAGGAATCAGAGCCTTGGCTCTAAAGCACTGGAAGAAGGTATTCAGGTCAGATCCAGTCGGATCCAGCAACCTAAATAATGAACCAGAAACACACTTCTATGAAAACTATCAAAAATCCTACTGTCATTATGGTAATTATGTAACTTTCATTTTTCTGTTTCTTCATATGTTCCAAATTACTCGTTTAAGTACTGCTGCAATATTTAAAAGCATGACATATAATGGAAATTATGTTAACAGAAAAGCAGTCATTTTAATAATTATACTGTTTTAGACTTTTCAAGTTGATTGGTAGGTTTGCAGATATGTAACAATGCAACATTTCATAGTTTTTTTCTGTGATAGTTTTTCACATCGTGCAGCACTACGAGGCTACAGTTAAAGTATTCCAGGTGCCAGAAAGTGTGCTCTTCAAATTTTCCCTTAAAACTAGCTGGTTTCTCGGTAGTAGCACTGAAATCTGTACCCCTGTGACTAGCACTTGCTCTAGAACCTGCTGTAAAGCACTAGGAAGCCTGAAACTGATACAAGCACTCAGCTCTCCTTGTCAATAAGGAGAAATTAATCATAGGCACTAAACAGCCTACAGTTGCAAAATACCTTGCAAAGGTAAGGGAAAACAGCTCTTAAACCTTACAAAAAAGCACCTAAACAGGCATGTCCAAGGGTCAGCTTCCGGTGGTTTCTCCTGTCCATCTGGTGAATCTGGGCATACTGGGGCAATGCGGCAACTGCCTCATGTACACAGACAATCCTCTCCTCCTACCACCCAACACTACAACCTGCGAGAGATGCACTTACATAGCCAAACTGGAAGCAAAGCTCTCTCCGGTCAAGACTGTGCTAGACAGTCAAGAGGAGAAGGCTAACACCTGCATTACACCTCTAGCAACTCATAGACCTTCAAAACCCACACCATCAACTCCCACACATAGCAACACTAAACCCACATATGCGGAGGCCCTTAACATTAACCTGTCCAAGCAACAAGGACCTCCGAAGCCGGAACGCAAACAAACACCAGTCACAACCAAAGTGATACATAGCTCACAGCACCAGTGTGCCACTCAACAACAGCCCCTAAGGCAAGACAATGTACCCAACACTTTAGTCATAGGTGACTCTATAGTCAGGCACACTGATGTCCCACTCACCCGGCTGAACAAGGAGAAAATTACAGTCAGCTGCCTGTCGGGTGCCAGGATCCACCACATAATGCATGAACTCAAGTCACTCCGCAACAAGTACAAATATGACTCTGTCATTGCCAAGCTGGAGTAAATGACGTGAGACGTACCTCCCTGGACTACATGAAAAGAGACATGGAAGAGCTCTTGGATCATGTGACCCAGGCAGGTATAATCCTAGCCCTGAGTAGCATCCTGCCTTCGCCCAGAATGATACCACAGTATAAGGACAAAATGATTGACTTCAGCAATTGGCTAAGCTTCTGGTGTCATTCAAAGGGGATCCAGTATTTGTTTGCCTGGGAAGACATGATCGACAAACCATGATGCTTTGCCAGAGATGGTCTGCAACTGTCACCCCCTGGGATTCAGGTTACTGGCTAAAGCTCTTGCCACCCCTATACTGCCTTTTTTAGACAAGGTTCAAAGGATAAAACCACCACCGTAACAGATACAAGCATGCAAAATCTGAAGGTAATGCTACTCAATGCTAGAAGTCTAAACCTCAAAATGCACTCTGTCGAGGCACTCCTAAAAATGGGGAACATTGATATCTATGCAGTGACTGAGACCTGGTTCAAGGCTCCAGAGAGCACCCCTGCAATACCAGGCTGCAATTCTTACCACACTTTTCGGCCACAAAACCAAGACCGAAATACTAAAGGTGGAGGAGTGTCCATATTCACCAAGGATATTCACACCTCCAGGCTAGTTGCCCAACACAATGCATCTGAAATTCTCCAGGTGCAACTAACACTAGGTAAAACTGCAATCCAAATTGTAGCTTGCTACAGATCCCCAACCATACCCCAAGATTCTCACTACACCTTCCTAAATATACTTGAAAATATTAAGATACAACCAAACACCCTAATACTAGGTGATTTCAACTACCCTGCCATTAATTGGGAAATCTACTCGGGTACCAACTTCTTTTCCCAATGGTTCTTGGAATTCATAAATTCCAACGCCCTGGATCAACTAATCCATTGTCCCACCAGGGGCTCTAATATCCTAGACCTGGTCATTGCCAACATGGGAGATAGATGCTCCACACCAGTGGTCACCCCCTCATTGGTCAGGTCTGACCATAAGCAAATCACCCTTGACATCCACATCCCAACCCCCCCCCCAGTAAGGAAACCTCCTTAAAAAACTTCTCCAAAGCCAACTTCATGCTACTGAAGTCAGAAGAGACAAACTTCACAACACCCACGCAGACGGGATCTGGAAGTTCGACTGCAGACTCCTACACTAAGGCACTGTACGAGCACATCCACTCGTGCATGAATCATGCCATTCCACATAGAACCAAGATGCTCTTCTCCAAAAAAGGAAGCCAATCTGGTGGTCCCCTGCTATAAACAAACTATACAACAGAAGGAAGAAACTATTGCAGAAAAGAGGAAAATCCCAGGATGCAAAAAACTCCCTCACCAGCCTCAGTAAGAAGCTGAGATCCCTCATAAAATCCTCAAAAGCTAGTTACGAAAATAAAATTGCCAAAGATTCCAAAGACAACCACAAGGCATTCTATAGTTATGTCAAGAATCTAAATGGCAATGCTGAGATCTGCTCTGAACTACAACAGAATGGCATTAAATATACTGATCCCAAGGATATTGCCAATATCCTGAGATTGATTTAGTGCCAACTTCACTCCCCTCCCACCCCCTAAAGGGCCCATCTCAATACCAAAAGATTGCCAAATTCCGATAATCACAGCCACACAGGGAGAAACAACACTCTCCAAAGCTAAGAATACAGCATCCATGGGACCAGATGACATCCCAGGCTGTGTACTACATGAACTACAAAATGAACTGGCACCCCACCTACGTGTCATGTTTAATCATAGCCTCACCTCAGGCTTCGTGCCCACTGAGTGGCGCACAGCTACAGTTACCCCGCTCTACAAGGGAGGATCCACCTTGGATCCCAGGAACTACCATCCCATCAGTCTGACAAGCCTGATCTGCAAGGGCATGGAACGCATTATCATGGAACTTATAAACAAAGACATTGGCAATCTCCAGACACTGGACCCCACCCAGTTTGGGTTTGTGAAGGGCCAATCTTGTCTCTTGAATCTGATTGACTTCTTCGAGTCGGTCTCCCGATTTGTGGACGAGGGTAAGGAGGTCCACACAGCCTATCTGGACCTTGCCAAGGCCTTCGACACCATCCCCCACTCTGGAATCATAGATAAACGTACTAAGCTGGGCATAAATCCCTACATCACTCGATGGGTTGCCAACTGGCTTACTGACAGAACCCAGACTGTAAAAGTAGCTGACTCCAAATCCAGCGCAGACAAGTGGAGTACCTCAGGGTTCAGTCCTGGGACCACTCTTGTTTGGCATCTACTTCTCTGAAGTACAGGCCAACACTAAGGGACTCGGGCTAACAAAGTTTGCAGATGACTGCAAACTGGGAGCCATTATTGAATCCCCAAATGATGTGGATATTCTACAAAAGGGCCTTACAGAAACAGATGCCTGGTGCCAGAGCCATGGGCTCAAGCTTAATGCCAAGAAATGTATACTCATCCACTTTGGAAAAAAACATGTACCCATGAATTACCACATAGGTGGCAGGACACTAAACATCGAAAGTGTGATGAGAGACTTAGGGACACAAGTGGACAGTAGTCTCACTTTTGATAACCACATTGCCACAACAGTCAGGAAATCCTTCTACATGGCACACTTCATCACTAAGGGCTTTTCATCCAGAAAAAAGGAGGTCATTGTCCCACTGTACTCATCCCTCATTAGACCCAGTATAATGCCCCATTTGGTATGTACCTCACAAGACATCTGCAACAGCTGGAAAGGCCACAGAAATACCTCACTAAAAGAATCACAGGCCTAAAGCAGATGCCATATGCTGACCGTCTAAAAAAAACTCCAGCTATACTCTGTGGCATATCGTGTACTCGAGGCGATCTCTGCTTAACATACAAGGCCATGTCAAACCCTGAGCTGTTGGACATGCTCCACTTAAAGAAATCCCAATCCCTCAGAGCCACACGCTCCAGGGATCTAAACCTTATCATCACAATGAACAAAACATGCTGGAGGGATAGGTTCCTGACCCAGAGACTCCCCATACTCTGGAATAGACTGCCCATACATGTCAAGCAGAGCATCTCATTGGCCCTCTTCAAAAGGAACCTTGATGATTAGATGGGAGATCATGTCAGTCGCCCTGCTAGACAGGGGCCCAGAGAAGTAAATATTGTGGGAAAAAATTTCCAGGGAATTGTTATGGCTAGGCTTGCATAGGCCTTAGGGCCAATAGCCTAGTACCAACCTATGAACCTATAGTAGAAAAGGGTTTACTTAAATTGGGTAAATCTTATTTCAAGCAAAACCCTGTTCTTTAATTGCAAACTTTTTAAATTAATGCAGTCAGTGAAAACTACACTATTAGAAAGGCATGGTGGATTAAATAGGCATTCAGAAGGTAGTATATAAAATACCCACAATTGTAGTTTATCAGAATATTTTTACAGGGGGCAAGCCCCATTGCAGCAGCAGTCACACTTAGTTGAATATAATAATTGCAAGATTTGTCAGCCTCAGAAAAGGTTTCCCTGAGGTTTTATGATCTCAGTGTTGGTATATCTGAGTGGGATATAGTTCATAGGTTCATAGGTTCGTACTAGGCTATCTGCCCTGGGGCAATTATAAGCCTAGTTTACTCCTTAAAGTAGGTCAAGTTCAGAAGAAATGCACATTGTAGAAGTTCACATTCCATTGTAACTCAACATATAGAATACTCACCAAAACAGAGATTTTCCATGGCTGGGATCTGAAAGATTGTTTTTGCTTTACAGAGTGTAACTGAAAAGTGGTATTCATGCTTACCATTTAGACAAAATAGAGATGAATTTTTGAGGCCATGCCTTATCCATGACATTCAGCTCCTGTTTTCCGTCTGTCAAGGCACTCAAGAAATGCTTAGCTGTAGTAATTTGGACTGCGAACTGACATCTAAATCCCAAAGTATTTCAGGAAGTAAAGATTTGGGTGTACTAACCATGGATCTGAACCTACCCCAATAAAACATAACTCTTCTGCCAGAGGAATGATAAAGGAAAAAAAGCCATTGGGAAATAAAGGCCAGTTCAGAAGAAAATGGAAAGCTGACCAAAAGACGAAGTGTGGGGCCTTCATGTCTGAGATACTGCAAGAGAGCAACTGTGATTCAACAGAGTTCGTTCCTTCCCCTGCTTTTAAAATCCTTCCCCAACCCAAAACCTCCCGGTAATCTAATTCCCTCTTCCATCCCCTCTCAAAAAATAAGGAGTCATCAGAAAATACTTCTGAAAGAGTAGAAAAAAATCACCCAAGATGCTTCAGTCCTAAGAATCCTGAAATTTGGGATACAGACTCCAGTTCATAAAACAACCAAGGTTCTCAGGCATTTCCTTAGAACAAATGCATCTTATCAAGTCTGTATTACTAGATCTTTTACATCAAGGGGTCATAGTGAGAGTACCAAACCAAGATGAAGGCACTGGGTTTTACTCAGGATTATTCCTAATGTCAAGATACGATGGGCCTTCTGTGGTCCACTTTAAACCTGTTGAGGCTAAAGAAATTTCTATGACTACCCAAGTACAAAATGATAACCTGCAGGCAGTATCACGTCTCATGTTTCCTCATGCTTTTATAGTTACCCAAAACCTCAAATATGTTTACCTCCATCCACCCATAGTCAGGTCACAGTCCATACTTGAGATTCAAAATAAAGGAAGCCCATTACCAATTAACCTCCTTGTTTTTTGATTTGTCTCCTGCTTACAGGATGTGTATAAAGTACCTGTTTCCAGTAAGTTCATGTTGCAGGACTGACGGCATTCACAACTGCTTTTACTTGATTGTTTGTCTCATTTAGGTACTTATCCAATTGGAAATACAGTTTGCTCTGCAGTTAACTCTAACCACTTCCAAACACTAGGATTTTGTCTGAGTATGCCCAGATGATAGTTATCTCCTATCCAACATGTACAGTTCCTGGGAGCCCTTTTGGACAGTACCTTTCAAAGTGCATTCCTTGCTGCAGAGAATGTGCTGTTTCTGACCACAATTTTCAGATCTGTACAACAAGAGAATCAGATTACAGCTAAGGAATAACTCAGAACTGGAGGTTTATATGGCATCATTTCTGATAGCCCCCTTGGCAAGGCATTCTATTAGTACTGGTGTCAGCAGCAGCCCATCTTTCTACTGCCTTGTATTGTGGATCCAGTGGTGAACCTCCATCAAGGGGTCCCTTTTAAACCAGACTCAAACACACAGACACTGGCTGTAGATTCATCAGACATAGCTTGGAGGGTCTCCTTAAGGAAAACTGTGATTTCAGGGAACAAGTCTCAGAGGTAAAAAGCTTATCAGTTGTCAAGAGGTGATAGCTGTAGTTTGATCCATAAAAGTATTCAAACAGGTGTGACAAAAAGGGTACGTATTCTCTCACACAGTACAACAATCATGTGGTACATCAACAAGCAGGGGGAATCACTCTTAGCTTTGTGCATCCTGGCCATGGAAATTTGGTTTGTGGCTATGAGTCTGATCTGACGCTAAGGGCATCCTAGCTATCATCCCAGGAGACCTGAAAGAGACCCTCACAAACTGATGCTGAACAGGAACATATTTCTGGACGTAGTCCCCAGGTGGAGTGCACCAGAAGTGGATCTGATGTCCTTCAAGGATGCATCTGCAGTCCTTACAAATGGGTTGTCCTGTCGTCAGGCAGCCCTTCGGTCGGCCGGATTCCAAAGTCTGGGTCTGGCCTCGGCTGGTGTCGCACTTCACCCGACGTCACAGCTGCAGTTCTTCGGGTATAAAGGCATCAGCCGACGCCATTTTCCTCAGTCTTTCTTGCCGCGTGGCGCCCGAAACAGAAGCTGTTCGCAAGTGCTGGTCGGTCAGAACCAGAGATTACTACTACCGAATACTTCTACTACTACCGAAGACTTCTAAAAAGCTAAGTACCCCGTTGGGGACTCTTTCTTGCCTCAGCCGATGTCAGAAAAAGTGAATAACTGTTTAACTTGTGGGAAACAAATACCTCATAAAGATTTCCACTCTTACTGCTTACCTTGTTTAGGCCCAGACCACGACGTAGCAGCTTGTCTAGCCTGTGCTTCTTTTAACCGACGGACGCTTAGACGCCGGACGGAATTTGCTGAGGAGTTTTTCGGCTCCGCTTTTGCTTACATTATGCCGTCGGATCCTCCGACTACGCAAATATCTAAAAAGCGCAAGGAAAAGGACCGACACTCGCGGTCCGCGGTTTCGGCCGAAACCGCGGTTAAGCCAACCGCGAGTGTCTCGGTTTCGGCTGAAACCGAGCTCGCGGTTCTTCCTTCAGCCGAAAGCTTTCCTCCTACCGAGGCCTCATCCAACCTGGTGGAATCGGCTACTGAAATCCCACCTGCTCTTGCAGATTCCCAGGATTTATCTGATACTATCCCCTTGGATATTTCAACCCCTGCACGTGGAGCTGCTAAGCCACCTGCAACCATGTCGATTAAGGCCTTTGCCAGGGTAAAGCAGCTAAATCTACCAAAACTGTGCCTGCTAAGACCCCCTCTCACAGGCCTAGCTCTAGTTCACAAATGCTTAGTCTAGCAGAGGATCTCATTTCTTTGATCCGGGGATCCTAACCTCACCCAGACAGGGCCTCTCACCCACCTCCAGAGAAGAGGCCTAGAGCAGAGCCCCCTGAGCCAGTTTCTACAGATGACTCCTCTGATGATTCAGATAATTCAAACCCTCCAGAGGGCCCTTTCTCCCCTTATGAAGACTCTGATGCTGAAGAGTCCATTCCTTCTGCCTCTCCGCCTGAGGAATTTTCCTTTGGGGAAACCTTGCATGCTATGAGGGAACATTTTCAGTGGCAGGGCCAGGATTTTTCAGACTCTAGAAAAAGGCTTAGAACCTTTCTGCATTTACCACAGCATAGGCTTTTAGCCATCCCTCCAGTTCTTACTGTTGTGGATGATGCATTTAATGATGCTTGTACTGCTCCTGATTCACTTCCTCCGGCCCCTGCTAAGCCCGATAGGTACTACAGGGTCCCGGACACACATTATCATTTGTATAAGCCTCCTTTTGCAGATCCCGAAACTATCTCCCAGGGACCTAAGGCGGTAGCAGCTACCTCTGCCAAAAACCCCCTCTGAAAGGGAATCCAGGGCCTTAGAGAGATGGGGTAAAAAAGTTTACACTTCTGCTACTCTTTCAGCTAGGGCCTTGAACTGTCAATTCCACATGATCCAGTATCAAGAATTTATGTTAGACCAATTAACTAAACAGCTGTCCTCAGATGAACCATTAGACAAAAAATCTGTTCAGGAAATGGTAAATAACATTCAGCAGGTCAGTAATCATTCCTTAAAATGCGGCTATGATGCACTGGAGGCTTCCTTTAGATCAGCCATGACTGGCACAGTGATCAGAAGACATGCATGGTTAAAAGAGCAGGCATTACCAGACCATGTCAAATCAAAGTTACTAGATGCTCCCATGGACAAGATCAATTTGTTTGGCTCTCCTGCACAACAGGTGCTGAAGAAGATGGAAGAGAAGGCAAAATCTGTCCAGACAGTCAAAGATTTCTTACAGGTCCAACCTCCAAGGTTTAGCAGGAATTGGCCCTCCAAGAATTGGTCCTTTCCAGACACCTCCAGAGCTCAGAGAGGCAGGAATAGGCGCTCAAGAGGCAGAGGTCAATCCAGAGGTGCATACAGGGGACGTCAGTGGCAGGCTAACAACCAGCGAGGTACAGCCACAGATACAGCCGCCACCACTACTACAGGACAATCACAGTGACTTGGCTCTGGCACCGCCTACCAGGGAACAACTAGAAGCACCCTTAGGCGGGAAACTAGCCTTATTTTCAGTGAACTGGCATTACATCACAGGAGACAAGTGGATTTTGCAGACAATAGACCAAGGTTACAGGTTTCACTTCCATACTCTACCAAAGAAGAGAGGAATGCCAAATCTACCTCCAAATCAAAAGGCAGAAGCTCTAAAACAAATAACTCGCTTACTAAGGATGAGAGCTGTAGAAAAGGTACCTTCTATGGAGCAAGGACAAGGATTTTACTCCAGGCTCTTCCTGGTACCAAGAAAAGAAAACCAATGGAGACCTATTCTCGATCTGTCCACTTTAAACACATACCTCATTGTCTCAAAATTCAAAATGCTGACCCTACAGCAACTTCTTCCCATGTTGGGCAAGGAGTCTTGGCTGGTAACTCTAGATCTCAAGGAGGCATACCTGCACGTCCCCATACGACCAAATTGCAGAAGATACCTCAGATTTCTTGCAGGATCAGAGCATTATCAATTCTCAGCATTGCCCTTTTGCTTATCTACTGCACCCAGAGTGTTCACGAAATGCCTGGCATCAGTAATTGCTCATTGCAGGCTTCAGGGAATCCAAATCTACCCTTACCTGGACGACTGCCTGTTGCAAGCGGACAACAAAAACAAGCTAGCAGAAGACTTGAAAAGGGTCATTTATCTACTGCAAGCCCTGGGATACACAGTCAATATAAAAAAGTCAAGGCTGATACCATCCCAAAGGATAACCTTTTTGGGTGCAGAGCTGGACACATCAAAACAAATGGCATTCCTAACAGTAGAAAAACAGGAGCAACTACCTCTCTACTTCTTGGCATTAACAAAGCAGAACCAGCTAACAGCAAGAAAAGTCCTGCAAGCCTTGGGTTTCATGGCATCCTGCATAATATTGGTTCCACATGCCAGACTGCATATGAGAAAGTTACAGTGGTACCTAAGGAATTTATGGTCTCAGCACAAGCACAGCTTAGAAACCCAAATTCCAGTAATCCCATGCCTGAAGCAAGAATTCCAATGGTGGGCTCAGGCCTGTCAATCAAACAAAGGACTGCCCTTCCACAGCACTCAACCAAGCCAGACCATCACAACGGACGCCTCAGACCTCGGTTGGGGGGCGCACATGCTGGACAAGTGCATACAAGGCTTATGGACTCAAGGCCAGCTGCACCTACACATAAATCAAAAGGAAATGCTGGCAGTAAAACTGGCAATTCAGACATTCAGACCACTTCTTCGACAAGGTCAACTGTTGATAAGGACAGACAACACCACAGTTATGTGGTACATCAACAAACAGGGAGGCACACATTCGTACCCTCTATGCCGGATGGCAATGGACCTCTGGAATGTGGCCCTGAGCTTCAACATTCAGTTACAAGCAATTTTTGTGCCAGGAAAAGAAAACATTCTGGCAGACATACTAAGCAGAACCACCACGGATGCCCACGAATGGATGCTGCATCCGGACATCTTCAAAACCATTACAAGAAAATGGGGACTACCAGAAATAGACTTATTTGCATCCCCACGCAATCACCAACTGAAGAAATTCTGCACAAGGACGTACTACCCACTTGCTTGGAAAGTGGACTCCCTATCTTTCAGTTGGAAAAACCTGACAGCATATGCATTCCCACCACTTCCTTTGATGCACAAGGTGCTATTGAAGATCAAAGAGGACCGTCCAAGGATCATCCTGATAGCTCCAGACTGGCCAAGGCAAAATTGGTACCCATTACTGAGGAGCATGTCTCGGGAACAAATATGGCCTCTACCCCTAGTTCCCTTACTGTTAACACAGAACAACTACAACACCCTGCATCCAAACCTGAAAACACTGCAGCTGACTGCCTGGAACATTGCATAACACCAAATAACCCAAATTTATCCCAAAAGGTTAAAGACATTATCTTGGAGGCTCGCAGACCCTCAACAAGAAAAAATTATTCAGCAAAATGGAAAAGATATCACATTTGGAGTACTGCAAAAGGAGAAAATGTGTCACTGGTAAACATAGCCAACATCCTGGAATACTTGGCAGAGCTCTTCCACAACGGCCTGTCCTATTCTTCCATTAAGATTCATGCATCAGCTATTTCAGCAGAATACAACTTGGATCCTCCAGTCTTCTCACATCCTCTGCTCAGGCAGTTTCTGAGAGGAATTAAAAATGTAAAACCACCTAGGAAGCCACCATTGCCAGCATGGGACTTGAACTTTGTGCTAGAAAAGTTGACACTCCCTCCTTTCGAACCAGCAGCAACAGCAGAATTACAATACTTATCATGGAAAACTGCCTTCCTGCTTGCAATCACTTCAGCAAGAAGGGTATCTGAGCTACAGGCATTAATGGCAGTACAGCCCTTCCTGATCTTCCATCAAGATAGAGTGTCCATGAGAACAAATTCTACATTTATGCCAAAGGTGGTCTCCAGGGTATCTTTAAATCAAGCTATCCACCTACCTACATTCTTCCCCAACCCACAGAACAGGGGAGAAAGACTTTTGCATACCTTGGATGTACATAGACAATTACGCTACTACCTGGACAGGACCAAGAGCAATAGAAAAACTGACCAGCTACTGGTAGCATATGCAACAGGAATGGAAGGAAGAGCAATTTCAAAACAGACAATCTCTAAGTGGATAGGAAATTGCATTAGATTTTGTTACTCCTACCATGGGAAGAAAACTCCAGAAAACATCAGGCCTCACTCTACAAGGGCTACAGCCACTACCACAGCTTTTCTCTGAGGAGTGGCTACCAAAGACATTTTAGAGGCTGCTACTTGGAGCTCCATGCATACATTTGCTAAGCATTATAATTTACCTTTATACTCCAGATCCCGAGCAGGTTTTGCCACTGCTGTTTTGCAAGGGATCTTAACTACACCATAATCTTATTTCTCCTCCTCCCCCAGTTTGGCTATGGTATTCTACCCATGTGTAAGGACTGCAGATGCATCCTTGAAGGACATAGTACAGTTTTGTACCTACCATAAATGTAGATGTCCGATAGGCATGCATCTGCAGTCAGGGTTACCCACCCTCCTTCCCCTCTGTGGTACTCCTAGGGTATTTGCCCATCTTGTAGCTGGCTGGGGGAATCTATTATGGTGTATTTGTTTGTATATATGTACATACATGCTTATTTTTTGTTTGCTCTCTACTATTTGGAACCATTTGCATTTATCCAAATTTAGCCTTCCTAGAGGGCACCTGGCATCTGGGACAAGAAACACTGAGGAAAATGGCATCGGCTGATGCCTTTATACCCGAAGAACTGCAGCTGTGACGTCTGGTGAAGTGCGACACCAGCCGAGGCCAGACCCAGACTTTGGAATCCGGCCGACCGAAGGGCTGCCTGACGACAGGACAACCCATTTGTAAGGACTGCAGATGCATGCCTATCGGACATCTACATTTATGGTAGGTACAAAACTGTACTTTTTGCTTCTTCAGAAACCAAACAGTTTAGAAAATATTGCACCAGGATAGTGAACTCCAGGGTTTGTGCTTCACATACCTTTTTGGTCAGTTGGGCAAGTTTGATTCTTTACACTTTTCCTCTCCTTCCTTTTCAAAGTCAGAAGGTACAGGCAGACAGACCAGGTATGCTACTTATAGCACCTTCTTTAGCTTTGGCTTTGTCTCCTAGTGAACATGAAAAAGAATGGTGCCTGTACTACTGCCTCAGCATGTGGAGCTCTTATCTCAGAACAAAAGTTCACTCATGCATTCCAAACTGAAGGTGTTAAGTTTGACAACATAGATTGTCTGATCTCTTTTAGGCACACATTTACTGAGGACATGCTTATAATTATGTGGAAGACTAGAAAACTAAATAAAAGGAAATTTGGCCTAGCAAAATAGAAGAGGTTCTCCCTCTGGTGATGTAAACAGACATTGGACTCAAACTAGACAGCATTGTCTGTGGTCCTCGAATACCTGTTAGACCTTTACAAATCAAGCTTAGATTATTTGTCATCAATAGTACATGCATCTGCTATCTGTGTTTGCCTGTGCTCTTTCTTTGAGACTCATGCCTTTAATCCTCCAATGAATCAATTCTTAAAGGGGTTATCCACTTCAGATCACCCAAGAAGGAACCTAAGAAGAAGGATTACAACACATACCACTGTAACTTGCTTAATAAAATCACCAGGCTCCTCATAACAAACTGTGCCTGATTTCTACTTGGTACTGTTGTATTCAAAATTCTACAGCTTGGTTTCTGCCTACCACTAAAAAGAAGAAAAGAAACTAACTACAACCGTCACAGCAGTCAGTATGATGCCCTTACCCTAACTAGACCAAAAAGTCATACATCCATAGGAGAAAGAGCATTCTACAAACTAGACCAATCTGTTTAGAACTGCATGCCAAATGAGGTCAGAACAAGCCAAATGTTGCAGGATTTCAAAACTGCACTACATGAACATGAAGTGGGTTCTGAAGGTAGGGTAGGAGGTGTCGGGCCGACTGTGACAGTCTTGGACCCAGAAGTGCTAGGTGTTTCTGCTGGTGGGTCTGCTGCTGCAGCCATTGTGGAGGTATGACAGGCCTTGTCAGAGGGATGGGTGTAGGTCATGATACTTCTGCATATAATAGTAAAATAAATACAGAGAAAGAGAAAATAATAAAATAAATGTGTGTTATACAATGGACAGTGACAATGAGGGGAGAGAAAAGTAAACTTAAATGTCCCAACATATCCTTATTCAGCCTGTCTGTGGGTTGTTTATATGCAAAATAAAAAGGCTAGAAACTACCATGGGAATGTAAGGCTAGGCTTCTTAGGATCATCACAAATCAATAACCTAGAAGTACCAATAAAGTTGCGAAAGTAAATGTAGGCTCTTTCATGACCCAGTCTAAGTCAATACAGTCTTTTTCAAGAATACCATAACAAGGTTGTAAATATTATTTGACTGTTAATGTTCAGTTAACACAGCCCATGGATTATACTTGTGTAAAATGAAATGTTGTCATCCCTGTTTTAATATAGTTTGTTAAAAATGCATTCTGCTATGTGTAGTGCACTTTACTGTGTATTCACCACTCATGTTGTCTGCTTCTCCTGCTTTATTTCTGTACTTGATATTGACTAGCCTTGATATATTTATTTGCATCTTGCTTGTATCTATTTTTGGCACTATTAATCTCTGTATTTAGTTGAGCATACCTATGAAGCCACTGCAAGTCTCTGTATTTTATTGTAAATTCAAGTACCCATGAGTGACTGAAAATGGTCAGTAGACCAGCTTACCTTCTCTGTTAACAGATGGAAAATAAATAAATAAATAACTAAAATTCTGTCTCTGCCTTGGGACCACAATTATGTACTGAAAAATTGATACTACGTCTGCCTGAGCCAGCAGCTTCAATACTTCTCAATTTTATGACATGGAAAACTGTTCTCTTGTAGATGTAACATCTGCTAGAAAGATTTCTGAATTTCAGGCACTTGTGTGCAAGTATCCCTTCTTCGCCTTCTGCAAGAGCAGCATTATCCTTCACACCAATCCATCCTTTATGCCCAAAGTAATGATAGAAGCTTCTCTTAATCAGGCAGTTTTCTGCCCAGTGCTTTTCCCTATCCCACAGAGCAAAGGAGAAAGGAAATGAGAAAGATGGACCAGCTATTTGTAGCCTTTGAAAAGGATAAGGGTGGACATGCCTGTGTCTAAACAGATTATTTCCAAGTGTTTATCCCACTGAATCTAATTTTGTTAGTCTTTCCATGGAGAAGCTGTGCTGATGCATATGATGGCATACTCTGCTACAGTAATAACAACAGCAACCTCAACCTTCCTTAGGAGTGTTGGCATCCAAACCTTCTTGGAAGCAGCTAGCTTATCAATCCGTTTATACTTTTTCCAAACACTGTAACTTGGACATTGCTTCCAAAGCCAGGTTAGGTTTTATCATGGCCATCCTGTAAGGGCTGTTACAGTTCATTTCTTCACAGGACTAATGACCCAGACTATGTAACCTTTGGGAATCTTCCCAAGAGTTAGAGCTACTACGACAGTGAACAATATAAAGAACATAGTACTTGTGTAGGAACTTACCTTAGATGGAGCTGTACTAGAATGTTTGATCTGATGTTGTTAATCTTCTTTCCATTCATCACTGATGGGTTCGGAACTGAGTCAGCCTTTTTACCAAGCTCATGCCAGATAAAAAAACTCTCAAGCCAAGTCTCTGCCTAGAACGTCCTTCTCCCTGTTACCTCAGATCTCGTTTGCCGCATAGCTGTAAAGCCGCGTTTCAGCCGAACTCTCGGCTAAGTGAAACTTTTTTGATATTTGTGTGAAAAATTTTGGATATCTTCATATTTTATTAAGCAATTAGCTTTTCTAGTGTCTTTTCTTCTGTCTGACCTTGTTTTTTCCTCTCTACCCATAGTTACCATTGGTACACTTTCAAGTACCATAGTTGGTACGACCTTCCTCCCTTACCCTTGTGGTATTTCTTCAATACCATAGTTGGAATTGTTTAACATATTAGCTGTCGTTTATTCAGGTGTTTCCTTTCTTTCCTCTAGCATACCAGTGTATTGTTATATTTGTGACTTTTTTGAATGGAGTTGACTTTGGTTATAGTTGGGTTTTACAGTTGTCCTGTGGTGTTTTTTCTCTATCAAGATATCAGATAAGAAGGGTACTTCAGGTTTTAAGCATTGTACTTCATGTAAGGGCAGGTTACCTAACAGTGATTCTCATGATGACTGTGTATACTGTTTGGGAGTGTCCCACCTTTCAGTGCAACCTCCATGTGACATTTGTCAGAGTTTCAGTCAACGTACTTTAAATGAGCGCAAAAATAAACTCATAATGAAAGGATTACTCAAGTTTCCCTTCTAAGAGGCCATTTCTGCGATGGAGGTCTCAACCCCGCCTTCTAAGGACAAAAAGAGATCCCACTGTGTTCCTTCTTCACCATCCGGTGATCAAAGCAAGCCTGGGAAATCAAAGGTCCCAAAGTTATCTTCAGAGCATAAATCAGCCTCCTCAGCTCTGTCTTTTTTGGCTCTGACCATCTCAAAACCATTGATACCACCACCTGTTTCGGCACTGGTCCTGCCTCCAGCACCGATCATAGACCTTACTATGCCTATTTTGACTCCGGCACCTGTGGCCACTTTGGCTCAGGGCACACCTTCGACTATGTCATTAGCTTCCATTTTGGAACCAACCATTTCATCTCCAAATGCCAGTTCGGCAACAAGCGTTGTACCGACCTCACTGGATTTGACCCCTTTAGTCAAAACTAGAGACTTTGGTGCCGGCAGACCTTGCACCACAGACCCGATACTCCCCCTCCTTTGATCTATTTCTGGGCCAAGCGTATAGCCCCTTCATTGAACATCCTGACTCCCCGTCTGGAGTATCCACGAGATCCACCAGGAGCCTTTCTGAACACGACGTGGTGCGTCTTGTAGACCAGCTGTTGTTAGCCAGGGGGATTCCCTCACTTTCTAAGACCCATCCACCTGCAGGACTTTGGTTGCCTTATCCATGGACTCCATCTTACACTCCTCCTTTGACCATCTCTGTTCTGAAGCTTTCTGCTCTGACATCTTTCTTGGAACCCATCACCTTGACACCTATGGTGCATCTCACACTAGCTGAGTTTGTCCCTTTGGTCTTCGGTTCTCGCTGAACCGGTCCCTCAATCTGGGGATTGGGGAACGGGAGCGTCGGCCCAAGGCACAGAGCCACCTGTCTCCTCAGTTCCATCCTCGGTGCCGATAGCCACGTCCGTGCCGATCCTGCTTGTGGCTCCATCCATGGGGGCGGTTCGTCGGAGCAGGTGTGACTCCAGTCCCGAAGTTGTCTTTCTCGGTTCCAGGCTCCCATCCCTCTTCGGGCAGGCCTGCCTTCCACGCGATGGAGTGGGCTCTTGCATCTGGCAGCACTCCTTTGATGTCAGAACCCCAGTTTTCATCCTCTGAGCTACAGCCGTCACAGACCACCCCCCAGGACACCGGGCAGAGAAGCTGCAGGAAACCCCTGTTCAGGGTACCCTGTCTTCCAAGACCTCCTCAGAGACCCCCACTGAGGAGCCCCCTCAAAAGAAGACATGCAAGAGGAAGCAGATGGGCTCACCTGAGGAGTCCTTAATGGAAGACACGGATTACGATGATGGTGAAGGATCCCCACAGTCACCTCCTGATGATGTCTTGGAGCTGGAAAGAGCTCGTCCAGCACGTCGTGCAGCATGTTTGGAAGAACCCTGATTCCACTGAGGTGATCCTCGGAGACCAGACAAAATTCTTTCCCCTCCTGAGGCGAACCTGCATTGATCCAAAGGTTTACCAGTTGATGCTATGGTGGTGGCGGCGGCCACGAAAAAGGACTTGGCTGAGGAAAGTCCCGCTGTCCACCACCCAACAGGGAGTCCCGGCTGGTGGAGAAACTTGGGAAGCATGTTTTTGCATCAGGGACCTTTGCCATACAGTCCCTGAATTATTTGGCACATTTTGCGAGGCTCCAGAGGGACTTGATCTCCGAACTCTCTGGGACGCTTGCAGGACAGTTGTCTGATGAGGTCAGGGGCAAAGTAGCCTTGCAGCTTGCAACCCTGGAGTCAATATCCAACTCGTCCATGAGGTTGCTGTCACGTGCAACTGAAGTGGAGGCTAGAGCAGTGGGTCCGGGCATTGTTATGTGGAGTCATGCCTGGATGCACATTTGTGACCTCGGGGACCCCCTTCAAGTCTTCCTTTCTGAATGCTCCCATCGAAGTTTCATCCCTTTTTGGCTCCAGAGTGAAGGACATGCTAGCCAGGTGCGAGCAAGACTGAAAGACCCTGTCTTTCGTAGGCCTATGGTTTTCCAACCCTCAACGTACCTTCTCCAAGAATCAGAGGAGTGGAAAGATGTGGCATAAGAAATCTCAGGATCCCTTCCATGCTGCACGTGGTGATGATACTCCCAGAGGCAGAGGGGGTAACAATTCCGGAAGACACCCCTATAGAGGCAGAAGGGGTCCTTGTAATCAGGGCTCCAGGAAATCTTTCTCTGGACAGCCTTATCAGCGCTCCTGAGGAGCAGCCCGATTGCTTACCTCTGGAAGCAGTCAGGGGTAATTTCTCTCTGCATCAAGCTGCCTGGCAATCCATCACCACCGGTCGTTGGGTGCAGAGCATTATCACTAGAGGCTACACCTTTCCCAGGTTACACCTTTCCCCTTTCTTGTCTGCTAAATTTCCCAAGAAAACTTCCCGACGTTCCACCAAAGGGAAGAAGCAGCTTCAGAGATTATAAAGCTGTCTCAAAAAAGAGTCATCCAACCATTCACACCAGACCAGTGCAGATCCGGATTTTACTCGAGATTCTTTTTGGTGTCAAAAAAGACAGGGGACTGGAGACCCATTTTGGACCTCAGCAGCTTAAACAAGTCTGTCACCCAAACCAAATTCTGGATGGTCACGGTTCAGTCCATTCTCCCCTTTTTAAGAGAAGGTGATTGGATGTGCTCTATAGATCTCCGGGATGCGTATTATCACATCAAGATGGACAAATGCTCCAGGAGTCTGCTTCGATTCTGGCTGGGAGTCGGTCATTATGAATTCTGTGCTCTGCCTTTTGGTCTGTCTACAGCCCCCAGAGTGTTCACGAAATGCATGGCAGTGGTAACAGCTCACTTGAGTCTATTTCCATATCTGGACAACTGGCTCCTTACCGCCCCTACAGAGCATCTTCTGGTAACAGCATTACATTATACTCTCTCTCTCTGGCAAAATTGTTGGGAATAACGATACATTGGGAGAAATCAAACCTTGTCCCTACACAACAAATAGAGTTCATTGGAGCAGTGTTCAATACTCAGCCCTGCCCGGTATTACTCTCAATTCACAAACTCTATCGATTGAGGCTTCAACTCCGGGTGATACTCTCACAACATTTTCTGCAAGGGAAGTTCTTCAGGCCCTAGGTTCTATGGCAGTTGTCAATCCCAATAGTGCATCTAGCAAAGCTACACATGTGGATTCTGCAGTGGCTCCTTCTTTGTCAGTGGTTCCCAAACTATCGCCCCCTAAGTAACAAGATTCAAATAACCAACTCCTGCAAACAGGACCTGCTTTGGTGGATGAGGCCAGATGTGGAACTTTGGAGTCGTCCATTTCAGTCTCCACAGCCCACAGCTATTGTGACCACGGATGCTTCCCTGATCGGGTGGGGGGGCAATTTCCAGGGAAAGACTGTCCAAGGCACATGGTCCACCTCAGAGGCCCACCTGCATATCAGTGTTCTGGAACTGAGAGCTGTGCTGTTAGCATTGTAGGCCTTCCATTCGGATCTCCCTTCCGGGACAATTGCAGTTCAATCAGACAATATGTCAGTGGTCTGGCATATCAACAAGCAAGGAGGAACCAAGTCCTGTCCCCTATGTTGAGAGCCATGAGAGTTTGGTGTGAGCGATAGCTTCCAACCGCTTTCTAATAGCAACGCATATCCTTGGGAGCTCCAACATGATTGTGGACAAGCAGAGCAGATGCATCCTCATGCCTTATTGAGTGGTCCCTTAACCCCAAGGTGGCGTCAGCAATCTTCAGCCACTGGGGCCAGCTCTGATGTGATCTTTTCGCCTCCCCATCAAGCACCAAGTGCAGCAGCTATTTCGCCCTTCTTCCCCTGGAAGGGGAGTCACCGAGGGATGCTCTGATCCACGATTGGCCCACGGGACTTCTTTACGCTTATCCTCCCATCCCTCTGATCCCACAATTTCTAAAGAAAGCTCTTCAGTTGAGATGCAAGGTGATCCTCATGGCCCCATTCTGGCCTTGACAAGTTTAGTTCCCCTTCCTTCGGCCTCACCTAGTATACCCGCTGTGGATTCTGGACCCTCTACCAGATCTGATTACTCACCCCCAAGGGTTGAGTCATCCAAATCTGTCCAGTCTCAATCTGACAGCTTGGTTTCACCACTTCCACTAGTAGCCAGGCAAGCTAATCCGTCCTCGCCTGTTCGAGACATCATTCTGGCCTCTCATAAGCCAACCACCAGAAGACTATACCAGGATAAATGGAAAAGATTCTCCATCTGGTCCAAGGATAAAATGCTAGCAACCCATATTCGGCTCCAGTTACTGCAGTGCTTCAATGCTTGGCTAGGTTTTTTGATAATGGAGACTCTGCCTCTACGGTATGAGTACATCTAGCGGCATTTTCCCAATTTCCACAATAGTATAGAACGCACCCCTCTTATCTCTCTATGCATTTGCAAGGCTTTCCTCAAGGGGACTTCTCATATCAGACCTCCTGTCAGACAGCCTGTGGAACCATAGAACCTCACTCTAGTTCTTCAGTCTTTGACTCAGAAACTTTTTGAACCTGCTGCGAAGTGTGACCTAAAGTTTTTGTCTTGGAAATCCATGTTCTTGGTAGCCATCATGTCTTCCAGAAGAGTCTCGGAGCTGCAGGCATTGTGTATCAAGAGGCCCTATATGGTCTTTCATAAAGACAGAGTATCACTTCGGACGATTCCATCTTTTCTCCCCAAAGTTGTTTCTGAATTCTCCATAAACCAGACTATTGACCTATCAGTGTTCTTTCTGAATTTTGCCAATAGAGGCGAGTACTGCCTTCACTCTTTAGACGTACATAGACAATTGAGATTTTATCTAGACAGGACCAAACCTATCCTTAAATCTGAACAGCTTTTCATCTCCTGTTCTGGGCCCAGAATGGGAGAGGCTGTTTCCAGGGTTACTTTATCAAAATGGATAAAGGACTGCATATGTTTAATCTATTCCCTCAGTAATGAACCTATGCCAAAAGTTAAAGCTCACTCCACTAGATCTATGGCAACATCTGTAGCTTTCCATTCCAGGGCTTCCATGGATGACATCTGTGCAGCAACTACTTGGGCTAAGCCTCATACCTTTATCAATCATTACCAATTGGACTTGGTCTCCAGAGGGAGAGCTGCTTTAGCTGCTTTCGGCTCAATGGTACTCAGGAATGTTCTTCCATAATGGCCGCCCATGGACCTCATGGTAGCTTGGGATTCTGTCCCATCAGTGATGAATGAAAAGAAGATTAAGAACATCAGATAAAGAAGTTATGTCTTACCATAACATTCTATTTGTGTTGTTCATCTTCTTTCATTCATCACTTCCCACCCTCCTTCCCCCTTCAAAGGCTCCTGGGGGATACTTTGGGTCTAAGTGGTGCCCTAGGGTAGTTGTGCATAAGTGGCATCCGCTTTACTTCCTTTTCTCTAGCACACTCAATCTGAGGTAACAGGGAGAAGGGCATTCTGGGTAGAGACTTAGCTCGAGAGTTTTTTGTCTGGCGCGAGTTTGGTAAAAAGGCTGACTCGGTTCTGAGGGCTCGGAACCGAACCCATCAGTGATGAACGAAAGAAGATGAACAACACAGATGGAACGTTATGGTAAGTCATAACGTCTTTTTTTTTTTACCAGTTACTGTCCTAGTTCTGGGGTGGGTATCTAGTCCTTGTCTCATTATCTGTACAAGGCTTTCCTCCTCTTCAGGTTTTACTGTTTGGAGGGGAACTTTGTGGGCTTTTCTTGAGTTATCACCTCTGGTGCCACTTGCCGCATAGATGGCCAGTTGTCGGGGATATACCAGACCTCTGAGGCTTCAGGGGCAAGAAAGAACAAAAGATGGGGCTGGCAGTCACCCCCTATTGTACCACAGATATTCTGACATCCAGGTGTGAGGGCTTCTGGCTGACAAGATGAAAAGGTGAAAAGCTCTGGAAGCCAGGCTGGGTGTTGGGTTTTCTATGGCAGAAGTCCCAGGAGTCAGTAGCAAACATATTCTCTGCCATCAGAGTCTGTTTTTCCACACCTTCTAGACCCTATCCCAAGGGGATGAAAAATGTGGTTTCGAAAATCCCAGAGAGTCTTTCAAGACACACATGGTGAACCTTCCTCCTGGAGCAGAGGAAGACATAATAATGGAAGACGCCGACCACGCGGCAGAGTGGATCCACAAAACCAGGGAGACCAAGAATCATTCTTCAGTAAGCCTTTTTCAGCGTTCCTGAAAGGAGGCCCATCTGTCCCCCTCTGGAGGCAGTCAGGGATTGCTTATCTTTGTACCCAGAAGCCTGGATAAAAATAAAAAAAGTCAAGTGGATACAAAGGATCATATCCAGAGGTTACTCTATACCCTTTTCCATGCCACCCCCATTAATGAAAAGAATTCCAGATGTTCCACCCAGTCACAGGAAGCAAGCAACCATAGAAGTTCAGAAGTTGCTAGAAAAAAAGAGTCATCCAACCAGTCCCCGTAGACTAGATAGGATCCGGGACTTACTAAACAAATCTGTAAAAGTGGACAGGCCATCCGTGAGTCACCTGCACTTTCGTCTGGGAGCCACTTATTACCAATTCTGAGATCTGCCCTTTGGTCTCACTACAGCCCCTGGAGTATTCACCAAATGTATGGCAGTGGTTACGGCTCACCTGAGGCATTCAGGATTCCAAATGTTTCCATATTTAGACGACTGGCTCCTAACCGCCATCACCAAGTATCTACTTTCACAAGCAAGAGACACTTCTTTGAATGCCTGTGCTCAACTAGGAATTACAATAAACTATGAAAAATCTGCCTTAGTGCCATCTCAACATATCGTTTTTATAGGTGCAGAGTTAGACACAATAACAATGATGGTAAAACTTCCACTAGACAGGATACAAACCTACGAGCACAGGTTCGAGTCCTCCTCTCAAAAACAAAGATTCAAGCAAGGACAATTCTGAAAGTATTAGGTTTGATGGCAGCTCTGAAAGTATTAGGTATGATGGCAGCAGCAATCACTATAATCCCCATAGCTCTGATGCACATGAGAATCTTACAGTGGCTCCTATTCACTCAATGGTCCATGCAGGAACTTCCGATGTTGCACCAGATAATGCTAACAGAATCTTGCCAAAGAGACCTACGTTCATGGCTACATTCAGATCAAGTGACCTTAGGTCACCCTTTCATTCTACCATCCCCTCTAGCCACAGTGACCACGGATGTCTCCTAGATGGTGGGGACATTATCAGTGAAGGACAGCCAAAGGCACGTGGCAGGATTTTGAGGCCCATTTGCATATCAGTGTCCTAGAGAGGAGAGTGGTGCTTCTGGCATTGTAGGCATTTCAGCATTTTTTTCCACTGGGAACAATTGCAGTCCAAACAGACAACATGTCAATTGTATGGTATATAAACAAACAAGGAGGAACCAAATCTTACCCCCTTTGTCGAGAGGCTGTGAGAGTATGGCAGTGGATGACTTCCTCCCAACGCTTTCTGATAGCAACCCACATCCCGGGGAAATCCAGCATGGTAGCAGACAAACTCAGCAGAGCAATTCTAATGCCTCACAAGTGGCCCCTGAAACAAGAAGTAGGGGAAATGATTTTCCAAAAAAGGGGCCAGCCTTGCTGCGATCTTTTGGGCACATCCATGAACACAAAATGCAGCAGCTTCTTTGCCCTAATCCCCCTTCCAGGGGAATCCTCAAGGCATGCACTTGTACATGATTGGCCCCTGGGTCTCCTCTATGCTTTCCCTCCTTTTCCATTGATACCCAAAGTTCTTCAGAAAGCCAGTGCTTTGGGAAGGACCTTAATTCTGATAGCCTCTTACTAGCCTAGCCAGATTTGGTTTCCCTTCCTACAGCCTCATCTTCAGGAAGAGCCTTGGATTCTGGACCCAGTACCAGATCTCCTAATACATTAATTGGGGGCTCTTCATCCATCCCTTCAGACCCTCAAGTTGAGAGCTTGGCTGCTCCAATTCCAAATAAAGCCAGGCTACAAAACCTTTCATCTGCAGCACAACATATCCTGATTTCATTTCACAAGACATCTGCCAGAAGATTATATCTCAGCAAATGAAAGAGAGTTTCAGTCTGAGCACTAGAGAATCATGTTGATCCTTATTCAGCACCTATATCTTCCATCCTAGAGTTCTTAATAAAGCTTTTTAATGAGGGAGCAGCTGCAGCTACTATTCAAGTACAATTAGCAGCAATCTCAAGTTTTCATTTTGGGAATGAAGGACTAAACATTATGTCCCACAGTCTATCGAAGGCTTTTCTGAGAGGCACTAATCTTTTGAGACCACCCATTAAGCCCCCACTACCACCATGGAACCTGAATTTTGTACTATCCAGAATAATTCTTCCCTCCTTTGAACCTTCATCATCATGTGACTTAAAGTTCTTAATGTGGAAGACCATATTCCTAGTGGCCATTACCTCAGCTAGGAGGGTTTTGGAGTTACAAGCACTATCTTTAAAACCAGCATATATGTTGTTCCACAATGACAGGGTGTCAGTCTGAACAACTACAACTTTTCTACCAAAAGTATGTTCAGATTTTAATTTGAACCAGTCCATAGACTTATCATTTTTTTCCCTCAAGTATGGCAATAAGGCAGAATATATGGTTCACCAACTTGATGTTCATAGACAGTTGCGTTTCTGTCTACACAGACTTCAAACTTCATGCCCACTGAGTGGTGCACAGCTACAGATGTTCTTCGTGTTTCACTGTTGCAGTCATCACATTTGGGTTATCTGCTGCCGGTAGCCCACAGCCGGCCTGAATACCAGAGTCTTGGATTCCTGTGTCGGATGCTGTCTCTTCTTCCATGACGTCAGGTCATGAGGGGTATAAAACATGCAGCCGATGCCATTACCCCAGTCTTTCTTGCTGTGCGGTGCCCGAAGCAAAAGAAGTTCGCAAGTGCTGGTCAGCCGACTCCTGAAATTTTCCTTTTCGAGTTTCAGAACCGAAGTCTTCAAAAAAGATAAGTACCCCATTGGGGATCTTTTTTCTTGCTCCAACCGATGTCAGTAAAAGTTAACAATTGTCTTACTTGCGGAAAGCAAATACCTCATAAAGATTTTCATTCGTACTTCATCCCTTGCTTAGGCCCAGACCATGACATCCCTCGCTGTCGGTTTTGTGCCTTGTTCAACCCCCGAACTATTCGTCGTCAGGCTATCTTTGCAGCAAATTATTTTAGTACTCGGTATCAGTACTCTGAAATGGCTTCGTTAAGCCATCCGACTACCGATCTTCCGAAAAAACGTAAAGAAAAAGACAGAGACAGACCGCATAGGTCCAAAACTGCCAACAGTGCTTCCGTTAAGCTAGTCGCCACTCCGCCGGTACTCAGTAAGGAGCTTTCGCAGCCCCTGATACCCGCTACCTCAGATTTGCAGGCCTCTACTGAGACCCATTCGGAGTCTGGTATGCCTTGAGATGCTTCTTCAACTATGGAACCTGCGGATGTCTCTACCTTGAATGAGTCCAGAGCCGCTGTGCAGGCACTGGCTTCTGAGGGTGTATTCAGGCCTACGGACTTGCATTTTACACCAACAACATCTTCTTCATCCAGGCCTAAAACTCGATCCACGCCTAGAAAACCGACATCCAAACCGCATGTTCAGGCCCATATGCCAAAAAAAAAAACAAATGCTTAGAATGGCCAAAGACCTTATTACATTAATTAGGGGAAGCCAGCCTTTCCCCTCTAAGAGACCTAGAACTGAATTTCCTTCTGATTCTTCCGATCAGGAATCTGATATTTCTGTTCCTTCTGATGACTAAGATTTGCCCTTATCTACCCATGAGGATTCTGATGCAGAGGATTCCATTCCTTCTGCTTCCCCTCCAGAAAAATTTTATTTTGGTAAAACCTTGCACACTCTTAGGGAGCATTTCCGCTGGGAAAGCCAAGATTACTCTGAATCCAAAAAGAGACTTAGGGAAGGATCCTCAACACAGGCCTTTAGCTATCCCTCCTGTTCTGGACATTGTAGATGATGCTTTCTTGGAAGCTAGCCTTTCCCCAGACACTTTACCTCCAGCTCCCCGAAAACTTGACAGGTATTACAGAGTACCTGACTCTTACAAGTTCCTGTTCAAGAATCCTACTGTGGATCTAGAGACCATTTCCCAAGGTCCAAAAGGCATTAAGGCTACTGCTGCCAAAAATCCTACCTCTTCTGATAGAGATTCTAGAGCCTTGGACAGATGGGGTAAGAAGGTAAACACTTCTGCTACTTTGGTCATTAGGGCTTTAAATTGCCAGTTTCATATGTTAAAGTACCAGCAGCATATTATGGGACTACTTAAACAAAAAATTATGTTGATTCCTGACTGTGCTGAGCACAAAGAATTACAGGATTTAATGCATTCTGCAGAAGAAGTTGGTAAACATACTTTGCAATGTGGTTTTGACTCTTTAGAAGCATCTTGTAGGGCTGCTGGCACTGGGTCAGTACTTAGAAGGCATGCTTGGCTTAAGGAGCAAAACTTGCCAGATCATGTTAAAGCTAAATTACTGGATAATCCCTTGAACTAAGACCGTCTGTTTGGCAGCAAAGCAGAAGTCCTCAAAAAGATGGAGGAAAAAGCTAAATCTATGCAAACTATTAAAGATTTCCTACACGTACAGCCTCCCAGATTTTGTAGGCATTGGCCTTCAAAGAATTGGTCCTTTCCAGTCTTTTCCAAGCCTTCTCAAGCCAAACCTAGGAACAGCAGACCACCCAGGTTACAGTCTCAGGCTGTGCACAGGCCTAAGCAGTGGGGGGCTCCCACTTCCAAAGCAGGGTGTAGTAAGCCACCCCCATTTGGAAAAATGGCACAATGACTTACCCTTAGCCCTTTCAAGCCCTGCTCAACTGCCTGCTCCCTTAGGAGGAAAACTTGCCCTGCATGCAAAAACCTGGGAACTCATTACCCAGGAAAAATGGATTTTAAATATAGTTTCCCAAGGATACAGATTCCACTTCCACACCCTACCAACCCCAAACGGTTGGCCAGACCTACCCCCAAATTAGTGGGCGGAGGCCCAACAGCAGGTTCTCTCTCTTCTAAGTATCAGGGCTATTCAACCTGTGCCAGCAGAACAAAGGGGACAAGGGTTTTATTCAAGACTTCTCCTGGTATCTAGAAAAGACAGCTCTTGGCATCCTATCCTGGACCTCTCTATTCTAAACACCTTCCTGGTAATCCCAAAATTCAAAATGCTTACACTTCAACAGCTGCTTCCTATGCTAGGCAAAGATGCCTAGTTGGCAACCTTAGACTTAAAGGAAGCTTACCTGCACATTCCAATAAGGGAATCTTGCAGGAAATACCTACGCTTCAGGGCAGGCCCCATGCACTATCAGTTCTCTGCACTTCCCTTTGGCTTATCTACTGCGCCCAGGGTATTCACAAAGTGTCTAGCTCCAGCCATTGCATTTTGCAGGCAGAGAAATATTCAACTATACCCATACTTGGATGATTGTCTGATTCAGGCAGAAAGCCAGGACTTGCTATTAAAACATCTGGCATTCGTAAAAGGAACTTCTAACCTCAGTGGGGTACACCAGAAACGAAAATAAATCTCACCTAGTACCCTGCCAACAGATTGTATTCCTGGGGGCATGCTTGGGCTTTCCTCACGCCAGAGAAACAAGTTTATTTGACAACCTACTTCAGACTTTTGGCCACAAAGCTCCAGCTTTCTGCAAGGAAAATTCTGCAAGCCCTGGGGTTCATGGCCTCTTGCATTCTACTAATTCTATATGCAAGACTGCGTATGAGGAAACTACAGTGGTATCTAAAAAGCATATGGAGTCAACATTCTCAGGACCTGGAATCAATGATTCCTATCATTCCTTGTATAAAGACAGAGTTCCTTTGGTGGGCAGAGGCCTGCTACCACAACAAGGGGCTCCCTTTCACTCTACCCCCTGCCGCCCAAACCCTAACAACAGACGCATCAGACTATGCATGGGGGGCTCACTTGGCAGGGCAGTGCATTCAGGGCAAATGGAACCCGAGACAGATGCACCTGCATATCAACCAAAAAGAAATGTTAGCTGTACAGAATTCCCTGACAGCCTTCAAAGACCGCATTCTTCCAAGGCAATTATTGGTAAAGACGGACAACGCCACAGTTATGTGGTGCATAACCAAGCAGGGGGGAACCCACTCGTACCCTCTCTGCAGACTAGCCATGGCTCTGTGGAACACAGCCTTGAGCTACCAAGTGCACCTACAAGCTCAATTCCTGCCAGGCAAGCTAAATTCACTGGCAGACGACCTAAGCAGAAATCTCATGGACCCACAGGAATGGAATCTGGAACCAAAAATATTCAACCTCTTGAGGAACAAATGGCGGACTCCAGATGTATACCTGTTTGCCTCCTCTCAGAACTACCAATTGGACAAATTCTGCACAAGGACTTCCCACAGTCAAGCTTGGAAAGTGGATGCCCTGTCCTTTACCTGGGAAAGCCTCTCAGTTTATGCCTTTCCCCCTCTGCCTCTCCTCTCAAAAGTTCTGCTAAAGATTAAACAGGACAAGCCAAGGACAGTACTGATTGCACTAGACTGGCCAAGTCAGCACTGGTACCCCCACTTGCGCAGTACGACACTGCTGGAACCATGGCACCTGTCTAAGACCCCTGCCCTGCTGTCCCAGCAAGTAGGCCAGCTTCTGCACCCTCCACTTCAAACCCTGAACTTTGCAGCCTGGCCAATTCCTTGAGCTCTCCAATAGCACCCCTCATTAAGCAGGTGCTAGATGTCATTCTGGAGGCAAGGGGGCCTAGTACTAGAAAATCCTATGCTGAAAAGTGGAAAAGATACTGTTCCTGGAACCAGACTCAGGAGATGGGCACAACGGTGCCCAGCTTACCTCATATTCTTCAGTACTTAACAGAAATTCTCCACAGGGGCCTATCCTTCTTGTCAATTAAAATTAATGCCTCTATCATTTCAGCACATTATAATACTGAGCCACCCCTCTTCTCTCACCCCCGCTAAAACAATTCCTTAGGGGGGCCAAAAACTTAAGACCCCCCCAGGAGAGCCCCTACTTCTGCCTGGGACCTTAACTTTGAATTGGAAAGCTCACTGTCTCTCCCTTTGAGCCAGCTGCAACTGCAGAGTTGAAATTCCTTTCTTGGAAAACAGCCTTCCTTCTAGCCATCACCTCAGCAAGAAGAGTGTCTGAATTACAGGCCCTCATGGCAGTGGAACCCTTCATTATCTTCCATGCAGTCAGGGTTTCCCTCAGGACCAATCCTTCCTTTGTGTTCAAGGTGATGCCTAGTGTGGCCCTAAATCAGTCCACTCATTTACCTACCTTTTTCCCTAATCCACAAAACAAAGGAGAACAAATACTGCACTTTTTGGACGTGCACAGACAACTTAGATTTTATTTGGATAGGACTAAGCCTCTCTGAAAATCTGAACAGCTGCTGGTTGGCTTTGCTACAGGAGCAGAGGGGAAGGCCATTTCAAAGCAAACCATTTCTAAATGGATAGCCCATTGCATTCATTTCTGCTACAAGCACCATGGAAAACCTACCCCACAGGGGATAAGAACACATTCCACCAGGGCTGCATCTACCTCTGCAGCCTTTCTCAGAGGAGTCCCTAGCAGGGACATCCTAGAAGCTGCTACCTGGAGTTCTGTACATACCTTCACCAAGCATTACCACAAGCCTATTTTTTCTAAATTCAGAGCTGGTTTTGCCACTGCAGTCTTGCAGGGCTTAATAGCTCGCCCTAATGCTCTCTAACTTCCTCCCTTCTTCCTTAGCTTTGGGAATCAACCCAAATGTGATGACTGCAACAGTGAAACATGAAGAACATAGTACAGTTATGTACACTTACCATAAATGTAGATGTTCGAGTGTATTCATTGTTGCAGTCCTGGTTACCCTCCCTCCAGCCCTGAAGCAGATGCCCTATGCTGACCACCTAAAAAAACTCCAGCTATACTCTGTGGTATATCGTCTACTCAGAGGTGATCTCTGCTTAACATACAAGGCCATGTCAAACCCTGAGCTGCTGGACGTGCTCCACTTAAACAAATCCCAATCCCTCAGAGCCACACGGTCCATGGATCTAAACCTTGTCATCACAATGAAAAAAAACATGCTGGAGGGATAGGTTCCTGACCCAGATACTCCCCATACTCTAGAATAGACTGCCCATGCATGTCAAGCAGAGCGCCTCCTTGGCCCTCTTCAAAAGGAACCTTGATGATTAGAAGGGACATAGGAAATTCACCTCTGGGATCATGTCAGTGTGACAGGGATCCAGGGAAGTAAATATTGTGGAAATAAATATCCAGGGAATTGTTATGGCTAGGCTTGTATAGGCCCTAGGGCCGATAGCCTAGTACCTACCTATGAACTTATAAAAGAATTCAGGAAAATGGATCAACTATTTGTATCCTTTTCAGAGTGCAAAAAGGGTCTCCCTGTAGCAAAAACTACTCTTTCAAGGTGGCTGTTAGACTGCATTTCCTTCACTTATAAGTCAGTAAATAAACAGCTACCAGACAAGATAAAAGCTCACTCTACTAGAGCTGTCTCTACTTCCTCTGCATTTCTTGCTAAATTGCCAATAGACACCATCTGTGCAGCAGACACTTGAGCGAGGCCTCATACTATCACTCATTACAAAGTAGATTTGGCCTCCAGGGATAGGGCCTCGTTTTGGTCCAGTGTTCTGAAGAATATACTCCCGTGAGCCACCCAAGAAGATTGGTGCTAGGGACACTGTCCCATCAGTACAGAATGAAGGCGAGATAGGACAACTTCACATAAAGAAGTTATGTACCTACCATAATGTTCCATGTGAGTTGTCCATCTCACCTTCATTCTTATGTCCCACCCTCCTACCCCTTCCTTTGGCTCCTGGAGAAACGAGAGGATACAATTTGTTACCTAATGGCCTTTGACCCTCTTCTTAGCTTACCAGGTTAGAGGAAACCACTTTTCTTTATACATGTATATTTGATTGCATACTAGTATTTCTATATCAGCAAACAAGATCTGGGGAATACCCTACAGCATCATGGGATAGGGAGTGAGCCATGAGCTAGTTGAAGACTTTGAGCTTTAGTAAATGGCCGAGTTGGAACCGAGGATCAGTTCCAAACCCATCAGTACAGAATGAAGGCGAGATGGACAACTCACATGGAACATTATGGTAGGTACATAACTTCCTTTTTGTTTGGTATAATTCCAAGATGTTCCAAGCTATAAAATTGCTGAATCCTGCCTTCTTGTTGTCTTATCTACTTGCCATAAAAAGATAAGGTTACTGGTTGTCTTAATAACTTCCCATTGACATATGTGCATGAATTGTGGTCGTCTTGGCCAGCTGGGAGCAGTGAAAAGACTGCTTTTTCTATGAGAATGATTGCTATGATAATGGTTTTCTCTTTTTCCAAATGATAAATTTAATAGTAATTTTAGTATTAGAGGATTGCTGGAAGGGCATTATTAAACCCTTAATTCTTCTGATGGAATGGGGATGGGTCACCTCTGTCTAGTTGTGGGAAAGCCTGAAGCAAAACTGAACAAGATGGATGATTCAGAACAGATAAAAAAGTCCACTTTAGATGACTTCTTTGTTCTATTTTCATAAGAAAGACAGTATAGTTGTGTAAAATCTTGCCATAATGATAGATGTTCTTGCCTTTACTGCTGCAGTATTTTTAAAATATGGGGATTCCCTGCCATGCAATCCTGACGTCTGGCCAGTCTACCAAAGACTACTGTTGCTTTAAGGTATACTGAATATTACCCAAATGCGCCTTGCATAGAGTAGGGCATAAAGTTGATGTTCAGGGCTACCATAATCAGAACTTATTGCCCCAGTAGGAACACCAGTACAAGTAACCCAAGAGGTAATCTGTACATCCAGTAAGGTAAAGGACTAGGGGGATGGAGGGAGGGAGTGAATACTGCAACAGTGAATGCAAGGACATCTACCGTTATGGTAAGAATTTACACAGCTGTACTATGTCTTTACATTCATTGCTGCAGTATTCTTAACATATGGGAGTGTGCCAAAACTCAACAAGAAACTTGGGAGGGGGAAGGAGCAGAAGAGCCCCTAAAAAGCCATGAAGAACGGCACTAGCAAAACCAGCCCTAGCTCTAGAGATAACAGCCAGCTTGCAATGCTTGGTAAAAGTATGCACAAACGTCCAGGTAGCTGCTTCAATTTATTTTTTTATTTATTTTACATTTGGTTACTGGGAAAGCCTGACTAGACAAAAGTCCTTTTTCAGAGGATGCCCTGGAAGAAAAGCTCCACATTTATGACACAACAATAATAACAGGACATGCTTACTATTGCTGCATATATATGAATAATACATATATGCTAATCATGCTGAAACAAATTTCTTAATACATATTTGTGAGAAAATTAAGAACAACACGTACTTACAATCTGGAGGGATGTGGTACAGTACATATTTTACATGGGTTAGAGAGATGTAGAACAGTTCATTTAAAATATGAGTCAGAGAGTCAGCTAGAGTCATTACATGAATCTAGTGTGTGTTTACAACAGATTAGTATTACCTCCAATAGTAAAATAATGAGAGAAGAATATAGAGAAGGATAACTATCGACTGAGGAGATGGTATGTTTGCAGATGAGTTGTGGAAAGGAGAGTAATTATTAGTCTAACCAGGACTGGTATGTTTACAGAACCAGGCACTGGTTAGGTGCACTTTTAGTATTTTTTTAAATGGAGCTAAAGAGGATGAAGTTAATGTGTTGCAGGGCAAGGTATTCCACTCTTTAGCTATGTCATTTGAGAAAATTGCCTCCCCAGCTGTATCACTGACTTTTGTTACTGCAAGAACGAGTTTATTACTGGAGTGTAGAAGCCTATTATTGGTGTAGTGAAGTAGTAAATATTGTAGTGCTGGGATATTCTCAGAGTGGTATATAATCTTATGGGCTGATTGTTAAGGAGGCGCTAAGGAAGTTCAAGCCAGTTGAGCTGTTTAAGAGCTATGCAGAAATGTGACATATTCGGAGAATCAGTTGCAAACCTGGAAATTTTGTTATAGCAGGAATCCAGTTTTGCTATGTCTGATGTTCTGAGACAAGGATTGGAGAGGCATAGAGAAGTGTTGAGATGAGGTGTGTTTGTGCAATTGTGGCCCTAGTATTTTTTGTGAGAAATTGTTTATTTCTGTATAATTTACCCAGCTTTTTGTTAACCTTTATGGTGAAGGAGATGTGGATATCAAACTTCATATTACTGTCAATCTCCACCCCCAGTAGTTTAGTGTGTGTGACAGGAGAGATAGTAGTATTATCTTTTGTGGCCTGGAAAAGTAGAAGTTTTGTTTTATTAGGGTTTAGTAAAAGCAATGTCTTTTGACGTCTCCTGTTAGTGGTTACCTCAGCAGATCACCAGTCCGCATATTGACTGGCAATGGAGTTTTGACGGTGTCGAGTTGCCAGCCCAGCGCCAAACCTTCACAGAAGACGCACCCACACACACACACACACACACACACACACACACACACACACACACACACTCGCACTTGCATCTGCCTACATGTCTTTAAATCTCACTTGACTTTTGGGGAGGACGTGCAGATTCCACACAGAAGGTGCTCCAGCCGAGAATCGAACTGGAGAACCTTTTGCTTTGAGGCAACAATGCTAACCGCTGCACCACCACATTTTGAATTGTTATGCCATGCTTCAACAGATAGAAAGAAGCTTGTATTTGTAACTGGAGTTCTTGAGGGGAAGAAAGCAGCACATATTAGTGTGGAGTCATCCATGTACTGGATGACAGATGCACATAATGAGAAAGTATGAAGGTTATTAGTAAATATGGAGAACAGTAGGGGTCCAAGGATGGAGCCCTGGGGAACTCCTAGGATAACTGGTAGTAAAAGTGAGAGTTCACCTTGCCATTGAACTGCTTCCTGTCTACTTGCGAAATAGCTTTGGAACCAGGCAATGGTGGGATCACTGAAATTTAATACTGAGAGAACTTTAATAAATTTACTGTGATTAACCATGTCAAATGCCTTGGAGAGGTCAAGAAAAATTGCAGAAACAAATTTTCCATTGTTTCTATGGATATTTATTTTATTAGTGAAAGACATCAGAGCAGTAATTGTGCTATGAAAAGGTCAGAAGCCGTGTTGTGTATTAGACAGATGTTTGTGATTATTAAGGACTTCCATGAATTGTGCATGTATACACCTCTCTAGGCTTTTAAAAAGAAGGGAAAGAATAGCAATAGGGCAATAGCTGCTCAGTTCTTTTGATTTACCTCCTTTATGTAATGGAATAATATGAGAAATTTTCCAGCTATCAGAAACAAGTTTTTCTGATATGGATCGGTTAACGAGAATTGCTACTGGATAAGCAGTTCCAGCAGGAGCGATTTTCAGTAATTTGACTGGCAGTTTATTTGGGACTAATGTACTGGGCTTTCGTTTTTTTAGCAGTTTTTTTATCATATCTACAGGTACTGGTTGTAAGTTAACGCTGTTAGTATTATTGGGAGACTTACTTGGTTCCATGGACGAATGGGAGTGCTGAGGGCTAAGCGACTCTATGGAAGAGTGAGTTCTGAGATCTAGATAGGGCTAGAATGGATTCTGTGAAGTATTTATCGAATTGGGTGGCAATATTTTCAGAAGAGTTTGCAGTTGTTGGGAGGTGGGGGGGGGGCTACTAGATTTTCCTGGATGGAGGATGTTATTAATGGCTGTCCAGAACTTTTGAGGGTTGTTTTGATGCTTCATTTGTGTACTGTCGTAGTAGTTAATCTTGTCTAATTTGATCATTTTCTTTGCCTTATTTCTTAGTTCTAGGTATGTTTGCTTTGAAACATTGGTTCTAATTTTCTGCATGTGGTCCCAGGCTTTATCTCTACTTCTCAGCAGAGATCTTGTTTGTTTGGTTAGCCAAGGAGCAAAGTTGGATTTAATTCTAATGGCTCTGGATGGATTGTATATGTTTAGAATGTCTAAGAAGGTAGAGTTGAAGTATTTGACTGTATTTTCAAGACTGAGTAGTTTAAGAGGTTCCCAGTTGCAACTCTTTGGAATTGTAATGAAGTTACTGGGGTTAAAGTTTATTTTTGTTTCTTATAAGCTAGTACATGGTAATCTTGGCCATAGATGTATGAAGTTTTATTATAAAGTTTGGCAAGTGGTCACTCACACTATTAGGAAAGCAGCCATAGTGAAAGTATTGGGCTTGTTGATTTGTCAGTATCCAGTTGAGGATTGACTGTCCCTTGGTTGATTTGTCTAGCGTATTCTACTCTATCCTATTCTATTCAATTCAAGAATATAATTAATATATCAGCCCTTGAAAAAAAGCACCAGAAGAAGCTACAAAAAAAAAACTTCCTATAGCTAGGTTTATTGATAGTCAGCTAAAAATGTACTCAAAGACTGCCCACGGATTTTAAAAGATACCTGGGACTACGTAGGTAAAATAACCAACGACAAATATTGTGATGATTTAATCTCTGCCACCATTGATATAAGAGATTTATTTTCAGCTATTCCACACGACATGGGCATTGAGTGGTTTTATAGCTTCCTGTGCCAATATTCTAATATTAGCCATGGACGCATTCTCACCATTAGGACTTTGATGGAGTTGGTCTTAGATACGAACATTATTATTTTTGAAGGCCAACTTTTTCAACAGTGCAGGGGGGGTAGCAATGGGGGCAGCGTGTGCCCCCATATTCGCCAATATTGTCTTGGCATTTTGGGAGAAGGAAATTGTGTTTAAAAGTGTATTTACTGATTATTGGACATTTTATGTTCGTTTCTTGGATGACATCATTATTTTCTGGAAAGGAAGTGAGGGGGAATTGCATAATTTCCTGGAATTTATAGAGCAGACCACCGAATTTCTGGAATTCATGAGTACTGTTACATGGGATACCACCCATTATTTGGACATCACACTACAAAAAAACAGGAACATCAAACAATTTATGTCCAATATTTTCAGAAAACCCACATATTCCAACACCATCCTGCACTTCGATAGTTGCCATCCACTGTCACAGAAAAAATCCCTAGTAAAAGGGCAAGGGGTTAGGATAGCAAGAATGGTATCAGAACATGATGAATTTGTACATCAGTTGAATATATTAAAAAACATGCTGACAAAGAGAGGAAAACCCAGAAACATTTGTAGATGGGATATTGAAGGAAGTTACAACAAAGAGAGAGAATGGACATTTTATTCCTGTATTAGGGAAAGCACAGAGTAGTGAAGAAGCAGTTGTGCACAATGAAGGGAAACACTTCAATAAATCAGGTATATTTAGATTTAACAACCGGTTCTACAGTATTAAAAAGATTTTAACACACAATTGGCACATATTCAGTGCAAACCCAGAACACCTTTTCTTGGTAGGAACATTCTGCAAAATTGTCTATAAAAAAGATACCAGCATAAAAAATATGATGGAAACATATAGAAAGACGAATGCAAGGTCGGGGGGCATGGTAAAATGTGGATTTTGCTTGCAATGCAAATATATCCTGGAAGGCAAGGAGATATATATACCCAATTATGGTGTATATATAATATGAAACAAGTTCACTTGCAGCAGTAAGGGAATTATATATCTAGCTAAGTGCCCCCTGTGTCCATGTTTTTACACAGGAAAAACCATCAATACACTGAGAACTAGAATCTACCAACATTATTATGACATTGGTAGGAATGAAACAAAAAATGCCCTAGCTGCACGTATTGGCTTGCATCCAGGACACAATTTCAGGTTCATTGTCATTGAGCAAGTCACTTTGGGTGAGAGGGGGGGACCCCTGAATGAATATCTAGAACTGAAGGAGCTCAGATGGCAAATGAGAACTAATGCCTCTGAGGCACCAGGACTTAACAGTGCAATTTCTATTAGTTTTATTTTAAAACTTAAAGCAGAATTTTATATGTAAGTGTTTTATACAGAATGATGTCATGTAGTAATTTTAAGTAGTTATTTGTATTTATGTATGAATTCACTTTTTGTATATAGGAAGTGATGTCATTTTATGTGATTAAGACAATGTATAAAAGGTGAGGTTTTTGTTACAATGGTATTCTGATGAAGTTTCTATTGTGAGACGAAAGTGCTCAATCAATAAATCTGTTGTGGATATGGCTGGCTATTCAAGAATATAATTAATATATCAGCCCTTGAAAAAAGCACCAGAAGAAGCTACAGGTCTAGTAGAATGAGCCTTAACTGAATAAGGAAGGCTCTTGCCATAAAAAAAGTGTAACAAAAGGAAATAGCTTTAGAATTCCAAGAAGAAATAGTTTGCTTGGGTACAGCAAGTCCCAAAGATCTAGGACGAAAAGAAACAAATAACTAATCAAATTTTCTAATAGCCTTAGTCTTATCCAAAAAACCCTGAGTTGGCTATGCATGTCCAAAGTATGCAGCACCTTCTCACTGTCAGATTGCAGAGAGGGGGAAAAAAGTAGGCAGATTAATAGATTGATTAAGTGATAGCTCATTAACCACCTTAGGCATAAAAGAAGGGTTAGTACGCAAGGACACTCTGTCCTCATGAAGGATCAAAAAAGGAGGACAAGCCATAAAGGCCTGCAGTTCAGACACCTGTCTGGCAGAAGTAAGAGCTAACAAAAGAACATTTTTCCAGGAGCAATGTTGCAGGGGTGCTGAAGCAGCATGCTCAAAAGGAGCCTGAGTCAACTTTTCCAAAACAAAATTAAGATCCCATGGAGGAGGAACAGGCTTCCTAGGAGGTCTAATATTAAGGGCACCTTTAAGAAAGTGTTTCACCTCAAATCTAGAAGCTAAAGGAAGAGAAAAAGACAGACAAGCAGACATAGCAGATAAGTGGGCCTTAATAGAAGAATAGGCCAAACCAGCATTGAGCAACTCACACAAATAAAAGAGGACCAAAGGAACATCCATAGTAAGTGGGTCCAGGTTACAAGAAAGACACCAGATAGGAAACCTTTTTCATTTGGATAGGTAGGATTTCCTAGTAGTAGGTTTTCTGGCATCATGCAGGACTGGCAGCACATCCTTAGAAAGAAGGTGTCTATGAGGAATCAAAATCCTATCACCTATAGTGTCAGCTGAAGCATGGACAAGTGGGGTTAGATGAGAGATCCCTTGGCTTGTGTGATTAGATCCACCCTGTGAGGTAACTTGTGATGATTGCTCCTGGCTAGATGCAGAAGTAGAGGGAACCAATGCTGTCACAACCAAAAGGAAGTCAGCAACAAGATTTTGGGAGCATCCTGTTGAATTTTAAACAGGAATTTCAGAATGAGAGAAAGGGGAGGGAATGCATAAAGAAACATCCCCTTCCAAGAAAATGAGATGGTGTCCAGCTTCCACACCAGAGGACCTGAGACTCTGGCACAAAACAGAGGAAGTTGTCTTTTCAGAGAGGAGGCAAAAAGATCCACTTGAGGAGTCCCCCACTGGTGGATCTTCTTCTTCTTCTTTTTCTTTCAACTTCTCCCATTAGGGGTCGCCACAGCAGATCATTGTTTCCATTTCTTGCTGTCCTCTTTATCTTTCTCTATCACACCAGTCACCTGCATGTCCTCTTTCACCACATCCATAAACCTTATCTGAGGCCTTTCTCTTTTCCTCTAACCTGCAGCTTCATCCTTAGCATCCTTTTCCCAATATACCCAGCATCCCTCCTCAGCACATGTCCAAACCAATGCAATCTCGCCTCTCTGGCTTTGTCTCCAAACTATCCAACCTGAGCTGGTGCTCTAATATACTCATCTCTAATTCTGTCCATCCTTGTCATACCCAATGCAAATCTTTAACTCTTTCTCCTCAGGTTCTGACTCCTGTCTTTTCATCAGTGCCACTGTCTTCAACCCATATAACATAGCTGGTCTCACTACCATCTTGTAGACTTTCCTTTCACTTTTACTGGTACCCGTTTTTCACAAATCACTCCTGACACTCTTCTCCACCCTGCCTGCACTCTCTTCTTCACTCGTCATTACTCTGAACTGCTGATTCCATGTATTTAAACTCATCCACTTTCACCAACTCTACTCCCTGCATCCTCACCATTACTCTGTCTTCCCTATCATTCACAAACACATATATTCTGTCTTAGCCCTGCTGACCTTCATTCCTCTCCTCTCTAGAGCACATCTCCACCTCTCCAGGGTCTCTTCAACCTATTACCTACTCTCACTACAAATCACAATGTCATCCACAAATATAGTCCACGGGGACTCCTGTCTGATCTTGTCTGTCAACCTGTCCATCACCATTGCAAATAAGAAAGGGCTCAGAGTTGATCCTTGAACAAATCCATCACTCCTACTGTCACACTGCCTTCGTACATATCCTGTACCACTGTTACATACTTCTCTGCCACTCTTGACTTCTTCATACCGTACTACAACTTGTCTCTAGGTACCCTGTCGTATGCTTTCTCCAAGTCCACAAAGACACAAATGTCCAGGAACACATCCCTGTGAAGTATCCATTCATGGGACTGAGTTAAGGACCTGCTCAGAGTGTCTGCTACAATATTCTGATCAGAAGGGATATAAACTACCTAAAGATTCACTTGATACTTGACAGCAAGATCCCATACCAGAAGTGCCAACCAGCAAAGAAGATAAGATCTCGTTCCTCCCTGTTTGTTGGTATACCACATCACTGTGGTATTGTCTATGAACACGTTGAGAGGCCCCAGAGAGAAAAGAGGATGAAAGGCCTGAAGAGCCAGCAGAAGAGCTTTCATCTCTTTGACATTGATGTACTCCTTCTACTGACGAGGTGTACCTTTAGGGAGCCAAATGTTGTACCCCATCCCATGTTTGAAACGTCTGTGAACAATTCCTGAGTGAGAAGAAGGGGATTAAAAGGGATCCCTGGATTTAGAGACAACTGATGAATCTACCAGTGAAGTTCCTGTCTGAGTCAAGAAAGAAGAGGAACTACAAAATCTAGAGGATGTGCATGTTGAAGCCACACTAACTTCAGAAGCTACTGAAACTTTCTGATGTGAAGTTTGGCCAGAGGAAGTATCAGAATGGTGGATGGCATGAAACCTGAAGCTCTCAGAAACTCCCTGGCAGTAATGGAAGCCAGAGGAAGAAGAGTATGAATGAAAGAAGTGAGAGTTAAGGCCTTTGGAGGAGACAGGGATGCAGGTATTTGCACCATCTGAATCCCGCAACCCAAAAAAACACGTTCCTAAGAAGGTTTCAGGGAAGACTTTTTTTAATTTGTAGTTAGGGAAATGGCAAAATGAAGATTTTGCAAAAGGGTCTCTGGAGAGGATGCCTGAATCAGCAAGTCGAAGTAAGGAAAATTTTGGATCTTTTGAAGCTGGCAGAAAACATTGATAAGAGCAAGACATTTGGTGAATGCCCTTTAGGCAGTGAAAGGCCAAAGGGCAAAACAGAGAACTAAAAATGCCAGGAAACAACAGAGAAACGTAAAAGCTTCCTGAAAAGAGGATGGATCGGACTGTGGAGATAAGAATCCTTGAGATCCAGAGATGCCATATAGGCCTGACTGAGCAAGAAAGGAAACAGAATCTGAAGGGACAACATCCGAAAGGAAGGCACGTTTAGAAAATTGTTTAGATGAGAGAAGTCTAGAATAGGTCTCTAAGTGCCCTCTTTTCAGGCCACTAGAAACAGTCTTGAGTAGAACCCTTTTCCCCTTTGGGACACGCGCACCTCTTGAATAGTACCCTGAGTCAAGAGATTTTGAAGAACCTTTGGGAAAAAGGGAAGTTGTTCCCGAGGAGGCTGATGAATGCCCATAAAAGGAGGATGAAATCCACACTTTGAAGTACCCATGATGAATGATTGACAGAATCCAAGAATCTTGATTGATCTGAAGCCAAATAGGAAGAGAAAGAGAAAGGTGAAGAGAAAGAGGAATGTGGCTGGGAAGAGATGGGTAGTCATACAGCACCTGGTTTGTTGGGAAAGGAAGGCTGCAGAATCTCTGAAAACTGAGTAGCCTTAGCAGGAGGAGCCCATTTGCCACTCTTCTTACCTTTAGTAGAAAGTAAGGATTGCCTACAAAGGCAGGCTTAGTGGGGTAGTTTCTCTGAAATATAGGCACAGGAGAAACAAACGCATGTTTAAGCTTCTGAAAGGCCTTGCCCTTATTCTGAAGGGACTTAAACATATCAGCAATCTACTTATCCAAACAAAAATTTAGAATCCAGAGGAGGATCCATCAACTTAGCTTTAATATCATCAGGTAGAAGTTAAAGCGTAGCCAAGAGTACCTCCTCATCACTGAACCAAAAACTGCAGCCCTAGAAGAGGCATCTGCTGCATCATAACTGCATTTAATAGAATGACAAATGACTTGAGAGGAAGTCCCTAGCAAAGTAAGAACTTAAGTTTTACCCTCAGAGTCTAGAAAATCAGAAATAAGTTGACAGGCCTGAGAAGGAAGAGCCAACACATACCTAGACATATATGGGTCTGATAATTAATAGCCCTTAAAGCTAGGGTAGCAGAAGTGTAAACCTTCTTACCCAGCCTCTCTGTAGTTTTGATGTCCTTGTCAGAAGGCAATAACTTAGGCAAAGGAAGCAATTAAGATGGCTTATCAGAGGCTACAGACACTACAGAGGGTCAGCAAAAAGGCATTTATATAGAAAATAATCCTCAGGCACTCTATAAAACCTGTCAGGCTTCTTGGGAGCAGGGGGCAGAGAATCAGTTGCAGGAGAGATATTGGGAAAAAGCATTCAGCAAAGCAGCCAAAACAGGAGGAATAGCCACGTTTAGAAAATTCCAACTGCAGCAGCTCATAGTACCACTTATGGATGTCAGAGACCTGAGCACTATCCAACTTAAAAAAAAAATAATAATAATAAAAAATCTATCATCCTAGAGAGTGTGTCCCCAAAAGAAATTTCCTCAAAAGGAATATCAGAGTTAATAGATTCGTCCTCATCTAGCCCCTAGTCCAAAGGAGAAGGAATTTGAGCAGAATAAGTCAAGGATTCATCATCAGAACCCAACTCATCCTCAGAAGAATCCTCTTCTCTAGGCCTTTTAAGGGAACTAGAAGACTAAGAAGAAGCAAGAACCGAAACCCTGTGAGTAGGCTTTAAGGACATTAAAGCAGTAAATAGCCTCTGAGTGAAGGTCTGCCACTCACTTTGTGTATCCCTAGGAGCAGAAGAAACATGCTAATTTTTTTTTTTTTTTTTTTTTAAGGGAACATCTGCTCCAAAAACTAAGAAGGCTCAGACCCAGGATGGCAGTTGAGAACTTCTTCCCCAACTAAAATCTGAGGAGCTCCCCTAGGCCTCTTCGAAAAAATCAACCATGATTCCCCCTGAATGTCCAAGATGGAAGCCTGCAAAGCCTCTTTGGACATGCTACCATCTAGATCCTGCCCGGCCTCCAACACAGTCATGGCAGAGAAAGCCGACACAGCCAGGTGAGCCTTCCGGTTTGTAATGACCTCTGGAGAAACACCTGACATAGGCTGGACAGTGGAAGATTCCGGTCGTATCTTTTTCACCTTCTTCTTCCCTAATGGCTGACCCTTGGGGCGGGAGATTCCTTCAATTGTATCCTTAGTGAGAAGCTTAACACGCTGGTTCTCAAGATAAAAGGAAAGGGAAGAAAGTGTGCTGTGAAGGGTTTTTGGGACAAACGCCTGACAAATTGAACTAGACATATGGTCATGAGAAGCTTCTAGGCAAAAAAAAAAAGCACTTATTATGGCACTCTTTATGGGAAATCTGTCTCCCACACTGGCATTTACCCTTCCTGGATGAGACTAACCTTAAGAAATGCAAAGAAAGCAAAAAGAAATAAAACCTCCAATGGGGCACTTATCTCCAACTGATAGAAGTCAGCAACAGGCATAGGTAGTCAATGGAGAACAAATATGCATTCAACTGGCAGAAAACAGATGCAGGTAAACAGACTGATGGTTTAAAGATAAGTTCGGACTGAAGGCAATGAAGTTCTGATTATGATAGGCCTGAACATCACCTTTATGGCCTGTGCTACGCAAGGAGCGTTTGAGTGACGTTCAACATACTTTAAAGCAATAACCAGTCCCCCAGTACTCCAGAAATACGCAGGCACAGTACTGGTTGACCAAAGAACTTTAATAATATATAAACAAAGTAAAGAATACCATAAATGCTTTAATGGTTTTACCGCATTTTCATCTATACGAAGACTTCATCAGCTGCAATGGACGCATTAAATCACTGTTTAAATACCCTTTACCCATAAACATTCATCCAGTCATTCAATAAAACAATTGTCCATAAATTAAACAAATCATGAAACATTATACTATGCCATCTCTAATTTTTATGACAAATATGAGAGCTCAAATAAGTGGCAGTTTATATATTCCAATAATAAATGGAAGGTTTATGGGTAAATGATATCTAAACAGTGTTTTAATTGAGTCCATTGCATCTTAAGAAGTCTTAGTATATATGAAAATGTTTTGAAACAATTAAAGCGTTTGTGGTTCTTTACTTTTTTATATATTATTAAAGTTCTTTGGTCAACCGGTATTGTGCCTGCATACTTCTTGAGTGCTGGTGGATGCGTTATTGGTTTTATTTTTCAGCACTTTTTCCACCATTTTTACTTGATACCTTAAAGCAACAATAGTCTTTGGTAGATTGGACAGACTTTGAGCTTCCAAGGCAGGGAATCCTCATATGTTAAGAATACTGCAGCACTGAATGTAAGGACATCTTCAAGTCCAGCTTCAACTCAAACGTAATGGAGATTTCTATTTTCAGAATGTCTGCCGGAGTATTTTCTTGATTTGAAATGAAAATGGCCTATCATATTTTGTTAATTTGGAATGCATGTTCACAGATTATCTTAGCCAGTGTACAGAGGGGGTAACAGTGGTATAACCTTTGTTTTGATATAACAGACTATGGTTTATTGCTTTTGATAATATGCAGAACTTTTAAATTCATACTTGATTTGAAGTCTATCAGGACCAGATGGATAGTCAGTGTTTCTATGAAAATAATGGTCTATTTCTCTGTATGTTAATATTTTTTTTTTTTTTTTTTTTATTTATCTCTGAATGTATCTCTGAATGTATCTCACTCTGTGGAGCTTTTCTCCCCGGGCCTCTACTGAAAATGGAAATTTCTCCAGCTGGACTAGCCCGGTCAACAAATGTAAAATAAATGTAAAATAAAATAAATAAATATTTCTTCTGGGATGGTGACTATGGGTCTTGCACTCTGTGGTCCTGGGGATGGGATTACCAGGTGTAATCTGAGGACTCTTTCATGAGCTTCTAGTCATTTGGAACTGGAGGAACAAAGAGCATTCCCTGGTTGATGACAGTAAGGTTGTGTTACTGATGGATTTCTTTCAGAAGGAATAGTATTAACAGAAGATATGCTCCATAGCCTGTGAGATATAAGTATAAAATATGTAGAGGTACCACTGTAATTTCCTGATGTATAATGTGGCATATGGGACCATGACAATATACCTAGACATGTTTTTCAGAGCCTTGAGCCCTGTCCTTGTAGTCATTTCTTTCCATTTTGAAATTTGTAGAAAAAGAGATCACTGTCAGGTGTATCCTATCCTGTGGTAAGGTTATCATGGAAAATTTATCATTCAGAATGGCCCACAGCAAACACTTTATCCAAGGGAGTAGATCTGATTTCTGAAGGGAGAGAGATGCCTAGTCACTGCTGCATTTGATGAACTGCAGTGAATAAGTTCTGAAGTAATTTGGCCTGAATCAAGCAGTCGTTCAGGTGAGGGTAAGCGTCAACTTTTGTAGCTTGAGTTGAGTAAATATTAGAGTAGAGTAGTGGTTAACATTCTAGGAAAAGAAGAAAGCTCAAATGGAAGATCCTCACAAAAATATGAAAATGTGTAGAAGGGTGGAAGCCCTGACTTCATTCTAGAAAACTGGCATTTGATTATCGTCTTGTGTTGTTAGAGGATCCAGGCAGGGAGATGTGAAATGACTGGCTTTCAGCTTGCCCATTGTGGGGGAATGTTGGTGGTTTCTCCTCTTAGCTAGGAGCTCCCTAGTTGAGGCCAGTGGGCATGCCTTGGATAGGGAGCATACTAGTGCGGTGGGGGCTTGAGTGGGTGTATCATTAAGTACTGTGATGCATTCATTAAGCACTACTGTGTGTTCATGTCATCTATAGACTCTGCCTCAGGTAAGTTATTTCTTCCCCTTCATATCAAAAATCCCCATCCTTGGCCAAATGTGTGATACCTGCCTATTGGCTCTTGCCTTTCATAAAAAGCAATGATGATCTCATCTTATGAATGGCCAGTAAGGTTGTTTTCTCCCTGAGGAGGGAGGCTCCACTTATCTATAGGGTTATGGCAGGATTTTGTAATTTTGATCTTGATCTTGTTATGTAGTTGTTATCCTATAAACCAAGAAATGATTAGAGGAAAATATAAAGCTCATTTTTGCATACAAGGGTTGAGGAAAATCTGCACTGCAGAGAGGTCAGGACATGGATATCGTTCTTCTCTTTAACTCATATGTGTTAAACAGGCGCTTTCAAGTACCCACATTTGGAATGACGACTGTTCAGAATATTTTGCTGCCACCCTCTGAAAAAGAATTTGTACTGGCTGTGGGTCTGAAGGTATTGTAACCCTGATGGTGGCAATGACTCATTTGTACATACTGCCCATACAGCTTTACTGTTGCCTTGAGAATTTGTTACTGGTAGCTTTTTTAAAGGAGTGTACTTCCAAAGTGATACTGGACAATTCACTGAAAGCAAAGTAATCAGACATTATTCTTAATAAAAAAGGGTCCAATATGATTTTCAATCAATACAGAAAAGGCAGCTTTTTTTGGGGGGGGGGGGGGGGGGTGGGGTGTTCAAACAGTGAAGTCCCTCTACCCTGCATTATGAGGACCAGATTTCAGTCATCTCCAAGGTTCGTGTTTCTCATGGTTAAGGCAAAGTCCCATCTACTGCAGCCTCATTTGAGGTGTCTGTGATTCATCCATTTATGCATTGTTATACAGTTTTCTGTCAAGTAATCGTCTAGTTTCCCCTGAGTAAGACATAACATGCAGAGGAAAGCATTGCTTTGAAGATGACTTAATAGTTAGCAATGACATAAGAAACTGTTTAGAAATATTGGTGAAGTTAGCAAAATTTTAATAATTACATGTTAAATACAACTAGAAAATTTTCATAGGAAGCATTTGTATTTTACAAAGCAGAGATAAGTATGCACATCAAATATGCATCTTTGCAGTCAGTTTGTAAAATTGCAGTAATTAGCTGTAGTCATCATGGCAGTTGAATTTAAAGCTTTAAGTTACAATCTCTTGTAGGAGCTTTCTAAACTGTGAGAGTTCGCTATAATTTCAGCTTTTTGTAGGTTGTGAGTTACAACATTTTGGGGCAGTTTTAAAGAATGCATATTCTGCAGTTGTAAAGTAAAAAGAATGTATGTTTTTTAAGAGACCTTCTTGTCTGCAAAGAGGATAAGATGTAGCTCTAATATTGAATTTGTTGTAAAGTGTTGAGAATTAACCTTCACTGATAAGTTTAAATGTTAGGGTACCTTGCAGTCATGAGATGCAAGTTAACCTGTTGAATTATCTTACAGGGATGTTTCCTATAGTGTTCTAAGTGTCAGAATTATAATGTTTATGTTTGCCAGAAGTGTTTTCTGATATTTGGATAAGATTATTAATACCAATAGATTTTCTAGCTTCTGATGTGAGAAGCTGTGTTAATTTGTAGGAGTATTTTAATTGAACCAGAACTTTGCCTCTAATGTGTTCTGTAAATAAAAATTTGAGAGGCTAATAAGATCTCAGGGTACTTTGCGACTGGAGAAAATGGTACATACCTGGGCCTTTTGGAAGGGAATTCTGGGCAGAAGCAAGTCTTTGTGATGTACTGAAGGTCATTACAGGTGCTTTTTGTAATTTTTTTATGTTACATTTGTTTACTGGGAAAATCCAAATGGACAAGTATCCTTTTTCAACGTAGGCCCGGGGAGAAAAGCTCCACATTTATAAATACCAGTATGATACAAATACAACATACAGATACGAATGTTGATTTATATCAGATACAAAAACAAAATGAAAAATACATGTTATACATTTTACTAATACAATCATATAGTCTAGGTATGAATACAAAGAATAGCAGTACTGTAATTGAAGTTAAAAAAAAAAAGCAAGTTAAGTATACATATGCTTAGTAGGGTATACTATTCAAATACAAAAATAACAGGTTGTGTTCTTATAGGTGCCTTAAGACATCTATTTCCTAACTCAGGTTTGTGCAAGAGCAGGTCCAGGATTCAGATAGGTGTGATTTGAGAAGGTTTTTAAAGTTGGAAGTGTTAGTAGTTTTTTTGATATTTAATGACAGAGAAATCCAAGTTTTGGCTTTGCAGTTTGAGTAAAGTGAAATTCCAGCTGCATTGTTAGGTTTGGATATGTTTAAGGGGTCTATGTCATATAATCAAATTTCCAAAATTTCGAACACCATGTGTTCGAACTTGGAAGTTCGAAATATGACAACATCGAAACCTGAGAACAGCAAATTTTTTCCCAGGGATAAAAGTTGCTGCTCTGAAAAACGCACACACACAACACAAGCACACCAAAAACCTAATAAGCCTCCACTACACCTTACATACACAACTATCTATGCACTAACCTTAACCCAAGCCCTAACCCTAAGGTCTGTCACACTTGCACACTTTCCTTACCCGCACCCTAACCCTAAAGTCCGCCACACTCGCACACTTACCTTACCCGCACCCTAACCCTAAAGTCCGTCACACTCGCACACTTACCTTACCTGCAGCCTAACCCCAACGTCCATCACACTCGCACACTTACCTTAACCCGATCCGTAACTTTCGCACCAAACTGGAGAAAATGTCGAAGCTGCAGAAACAGCCTACCGAATTCTTTCCCTGGGAAAGAATTTGTATTTCCGCGGCTTCGACATTTTCATTTTTCAAACTTCCCCATTCGAACATGTAGCATTCGAGATTCTGAACGGTTGATTAACTGACATAGACCTTTTAAGAAGGATTTGTTAGTGGAATGCAATACCCTGTTATTGCGGTAGTGTATTGGTAGATTTTGAAGTACTGGTGTTTTCTCTGGCTGATTTAGTATTCGATGGGCGAAGGTGAGTTGATTATTAGCAAGTAGATTTGGTAGCTTGAGCCAAAATAGTTGTTTTAAAGCCAAAGAATGATGGGATCTGAAATTTGATTCTCTACCAATCTTTGCAACATTATTATAGCAAGTTTAGAATTTTGCTATGACAGATTTCTTAATATTTGTGAGAATTTGTGAGGAGTATAGTAGGGTAGAGATAAAATGGGTTCTTGTTATAGTGATCTTTGAAGATGTGTGTATAAAGTGCTGATTTCTGTAGAGGGTTCCTTGTTTTTTTGTGAACTTTCTTATTGTCTGTGATATGTGTATGTCAAATTTCATATTATGGTCAAAGACCACTCCAAGTAATTTTGTTTGGGAAATCGGAGAAATAATTGTATGGTTTGATGATGATATATTGAATGGTGGGTGGTAGTCTGCAGCTTTAGTTGATACAGGCACATGACTTTTGTTTTGTTAGGGTTAAGCATAAGTTGTGCATTGTTTAACCAAGATCCCACTGCTTTGAATGACTGCTGGGTGATTTTTGGGAGTTTTTGTAGTGTTGGGGCAGCACACATCAGGGTGGAATCATCCGCATATTGAACTACAGAGACAAGTGGGGGTGGCAGTATGAAGATTGCTAATAAAGATAATAAAAAAGAGAGGAACTGGAATTGATACCAGTTGTACTCCCAAGGTTACAGGCAGTAGTGAAGAAAGATTTTGTTGCCATTTTACAGATTGCTGGTGACCAGTTAGATATTACTAGAACCAAGTAAGTGCAGAATGGGTAAGTTTAAGTGATGAGAGTGTAGTTAAGAGTTTAGAATGAGAGAGAGTATCAAAAGCTTTGGACAGATCAAGAAAGATGAAGGAAACTAAATTGCCTTCATTGCAGTGGTAATTAATAATGTTAGTAAAGTTAACAAGGGCAGTTGTGGTACTGTCATTAGGACGGAAACCATGCTGAGTGTTAGAAGATTTTTGGTTAATAGCTTAAGATTTGTGAATGGTCTTGTTAACTTTACTAACATTATTAACCTCCCAAGTATTTTAGATAATGGTGATAGTATAGCTATTAGCTGGTAATCTGATAATTCTGTCAAGTTTCTGCATTTATGTTGAGGGATGATATATGATACTTTCCAAATTTTAGAGACTTGTTCTGAATTGGATCAATTTAGAAATATGGATACTGGATAAGATATTGTTTCTGCAGCGAGTTTTAGATATTCGGCAGGTAGATAGCAGAAAATGTAGTAGGTTTAAGCCTTTTGAGATATTTAACTATGGTGTTCATTGGGACTGGTTGGAAAGAGAAGTTATGGGGATTACGCATGGGTACTATGTAAGTCTGGGTAGGAGAAGAGCAATTATTGTTTGTGAGAGCAGGTATGGATTCAGTGAAGTATCTGTTAAATTGTGAGGCTTATTTTATCCTGTCTGATAACGTTTTTTTTTTTTTTAGATTTATTTTGTATTTCTAGTTATGTTTGTTAGTTCTAGTTTTGTCTTTGAGCCATTTCTCACAGGCCTTTTCTCTAGTTTTTAATAGAGATCTTGTTAGTTTGGTTAGCCAGGGGGCATAATTGGATTTTATCCTTATTGTTCATGGGGACCAAGATGTTTACGATATTGAGTAAGGTTGAGTTAAAGTATTCAACTATACTATCTGAAGGGAGATTTTTGAACGGTGCCCAGTCACATTTTTTAAACTAGTTATGAAGTCTTAGGGATAAATTTTTTATTATTTGTGATTTGGTGGTAGGTGGTAATATTAAGGCTAAATTTATTATTGACTAATCAGTTTCACAGTAGACCACACTCTTGTTGATTTTTGCATTTTCTAGTAAAATTGTTTGTTTTTAGAACAGCAATATCTGCATCAAAAATGTAGTCAATGTTTGGGATGCTTCGGACCAAATCATTAATTAATAATAAAAACAAAGAGGGATCAAGAAGAGAGACCCAAGAAACTGAACCAATTTCAGATTTAGCAGGACTGGATTTAGTTTGGAAAGTTGTATGATATCATTAATTTGTCAACCATTTGAGTATAGTATCAGAGAAACCTCATAATGCTAATTTGTTTATAAACAATTTATGGTGTACTGTAGTAAAAGTCTTGTTTTAAGTCTATAAAGATTGCGCCATTGATGCGTTAGAAAGTAGATAACTGTAATGTAGTGACAGTAGGTTAGCATTTTTTTTTTAGTCAGAAAGTCACTCTATCCCCTACATGCTGCACTTGTCTGGTCCATTATGTATGTATGTGTATAAGTATATCTATGTGTGTGTGTGTGTGTGTGTGTGTGTGTGTGTGTGTGTGTGTGTACTGCTATTGGTCAGTCTGAATTTTAGTTTGCCTCTGCTTTGTTGTCACACTTTGCATGGCAAAACAGATGGTCGACTGTTGTGTGAGATCGACAGTTCCCCTGGTTGGGGAATATGCCCATTTTCCCAGGGATTGTGAGATATTGGAGTACTATATAATTGGTGGAGAGTGTGGTGGATGCAGGTGGGCTTGCCCCCCTTGTAAATGAAAAAAAAAAGCTGTTTTTTTACTTTACATTGTCTGAGGTTAATTCTGTGAGCAAAAGCTTGTTGACGTGTTCTTGAAGTTGACATGTCAGTGTTAACACTGGTGGTGGTTAATGGAGTTGACCTGGATCACTGTAGATATACACACACACACACACACACACACACACACACACACACACACACACACACACACACACACACATCTAGATCGATTAATGATTTAATATTTATATCTCTTGAAAAGAACAAGGCTGTTTCTAATATATAGAAGCAGTTCTCTTTCCTTCTAGGGAAGCTTATAGAGAAGCTTTTAAGGAAAAGGCTAGTGAATTTTTTTCAGGTGTGGTCTGCTGCATTACTTTGAACTATTACCTTGGATGCATATTTGCTTTACACATTACTTAAAGACATTAGGGATTCATATAAATATGCAAAATGTGTATTCCTTTTACCCCTACACATGAGTGGGTTTGTAGCCTCTATTTATATATTCTTCCTCAAAGTAGCTCCAGCTTAGAGAACAACAATCAGTCTTATAATGTGAATATAGTGATCATACTTTCTATTGTGTCCATCAATGTTAGAAACAAAGTACAGCAACGTTGTTAGCATAAATACAATGTTAAGTTGTCAATCTCGCCTTCATTCTTGCTTGATGGGCTCGGAGCCGATCCCTCGGCTCCGACTCGGCACTTGCTAAGCTCGAGAGTCACTTTTACCAGCTCGAGGCAGCCCCATATCCCATGATGCAAGGCGGTAAGTACCCGGATCTCGTTTGCCGCTTCGCTTAGGAGGTCTTCTTTTTACCAGCTCCTGGTAAGTTATTCACTTTTGTGAGATTTAAGCCCCTTTTAGTAAAAAAACCTTTTATTGATAGTTTTAAGTTTATTTTGTACTTTTTCTGACAGAAAATCCCTATCTCCTTTAATTTTGTTAGTCAAACTTTTCCCTATCCCATCCCCCCCCTGTTAGGGTGTGTGTGTTGGTTTTATAGAATACCTTTTGGTATTTTATTTAAGTTAATTTTGACTGGTGTGTGTGTGTGTGTTTTTCAGCACCATGTCAAAGGAGAGGGTCTCAGGTTTTAAGAAGTGTGACTCGTGCTGTCAGAAGATGTCTCTGACAGACGGTCACACTTCTTGCCTGTATTGTCTGGGCCCTCTTCACCTGCAGGACTCCTGTGCTATTTGTCATTCCTTCAGCCAGAGAGTCCTGCAGGAGAGTAATAAGCTGATACTTAGGGGCCTTCTTGCCGGAGGGCTCTCCGGCTAAGTCGGCTCCACCAAAATCAGCAAAATCTTCCAAGGCCCAGGCTTCTGTATCTAAGCCTGCGGCCTCGGCTCCGACTCGTTCCGAGTCGAGATCGGCTCCGGCTGGAGCCGATTCTAGCTTAACAAAGCCTTCGGCGCCGATGGCTATCGGTGCCGAATCTGTAGTGACCACTTCGATGTCGGCTCCGATCGGTTCCGACACCCATGTGGCACAGGCATCGGTGTCGGCTCCGATCGGCTCCGACACCGTTACTTTGGTGGCTGTATCGGCTCCGGCTGGAGCCGATACATCGAGGCTTCCTGTCGGCTCCCGGAAGTCGGCTCCGACAGGATCTATAGTATCGGCTCCGATGGCTCTTTCCAGGAAGAGATCGAGGTCTCCTTCCTTGGAGCCGATACTTTCGGCTCCGGCTTCACCTCTTCTATCGGAGCGGAGCCATCGGAGCCGATCTTCAAGGTCTTCCAGACTGTCAGATCATGACCTTGAGAGAGTGGTCAGTAGATTACTTAAGTCACAGGTACTGGCCCAAATGTTACACAGTCCGTCTCAACAGACGACTGTTGCTCCACACCCCGTTACAGTTCCTCCTTCAACTCTACCCCAGAGCTTGGAGTTGGAGTCTTTGGGAATGGTTACTGCTACGGCTGGAGGACGGATACCCCTTTCTGTTCCTTCAGCCTCTACTCTTATCTCCTCTTCGAGACCTTCCTTAGAGGGATTCGGTGGTCGGGCTTCCATGGTCTCCTCCGAGGGGGTGAGTGGCATCGGACCCTTGTCCGAACCCGCTCTTCCCCTTGGAGCCTCGGCCTTGGTGAGCTTGGCTCCGACATCTGCCTCGGAGACTTCCCTTTTGGTGGCCCCTGGAGTTCCTAGCTCTTCGGAGCGGGTTCTCTCGGACCTGCCTGGGAGGGGAGCATTCGAGGTGATGAAGAGCGTACTGGCCACTGGTATCAGTCAGCAGTCTGTTCCCGTAGCTCCTCCCTCTATAGTACCTGTTGACATCTCTGCCACTTCTCTTGCTACAGGACCCAGAGATCCTCCGCCTCAGGTTTCCCCATTGGGAATTTCCCCCTCTTCCGAGGATTCTCCTGATGTTTCGGGAGATCCTCCTAGGAAGAGGACTTGTAAGAGGAAGCATGTAGACTCCCCGAGTCTGTCACTCGGATACTGACTTTGATGAGTCAGAGGGATCCCCTAGATCCCCTCTGAGGATGTCTCCTTCTCAGACATCCTAGAACTTCTGAAACAGAGGGGAAACTGGCCCACCAACAATCCCTCTGAGGATGAGTCAGTATACCTAGAGGCGTTTGGATCTCGGCCCTCCACCTCCTGGGTGTCTCCGCCTTCGACCCCTTATGCAGGTTATTGCACGAAAGGCGTGGGCAGCTCCTGACTCTGTAGAGCCAGTCCCTAGGAGGCCTTCAAAATTTATCACTGCCCGGTGTGACAAACAATTCCTTACCAAGGGTGTCCCCGCTGATGCCATGGTGGTGGCTGCGGCCACCAAAAAGGAACTTGCAGATCCTTCCGTGCCCGTCCATCCTCCTAATAAGGACTCTAGGACCATGGATAGGTACGGTAAGCGGATGTTTTCCTCAGCGACCTTTGCTATGCGTTCGCTGAATTACCTATGTCACTTCACCAGACTCCAGAGGGATATCCTGAAGGAGCTGGGAGAAGTAGTTCAGGATCCTACAGCTGCAGGGGCTCAAGAAAAATTGCTTCTCAGCTAGGAACCCTCAATTCCATTGCAAACTCCTCCATGCGGCTAATATCTTATGCTGCGGATGGAGCGAGTAGAGCCGCAGGCACAGGTGTGGCTCTTAGACGCCAAGCCTGGATGCGGCTATGTGATTTTATGGATCCCTTTAAGGCGCCCTTCACAAATTCTCCCTTTGATGGGTCAGCTTTGTTTGGCCCTCAGGTGAAGGAAACCTTGACCAGGTGCGAGCAGGACGGCAAGACTCTTTCTGCTGTTGGAGTCCGTTTTCCACCCCTTCTAGGCCTTATCCCAAAGGACAGAAGGGTGGGAAGATGTGGTTCCGTAAATCCCAAGGAGTCACGCCGATTCACGTGGTCAGTTTACCCCTAGAGGCAGAGGGGTAACAACAACAGACGCTCTAGAGGCAGAGGGGTCCAAGAACCAGGGAAACAGGGAGCCTCTCTCTGACAAGCCCTTTCAGCATCCCTGAGGTGTTGCCCGGCTGTCCCTCCTTGGAGGCAGTCGGGAAGATTATCACTGTACCCAGAAGCCTGGCATTCCCTCACTCAAGACAGATGGGTACAGTCGATCATATCCAAGGGTTACATAATTCCTTTCGAGGAAAGTCCCTTCCCTCAAGTTCCCTTCCAGATGTACCACCCGGTCTAAGGGAGATTGCAGAGTCAGAAATCGCAAAACTACTGCAAAAAGAGCCATTCAGCCAGTTACAATAGACCATTCAGAGCCGGAATCTACTCAAGGTTCTTTTGGTCCCCAAAAGACGGGAGACTGGAGACCAATATTGGATCTCAGCAGACTCAACAAGTCTGTCAGGAAGACAAGATTCGAATGGTCACTCTTCAGTCAATTCTGCCCTTCTTACAGAAGGACAACTGGATGTGCTCAATAGATCTTCAGGATGCGTACTATCACATCAAAATTCACAGACGCTCCAGGAGATTTCTCCGCTTTCGGCTGGGGTCCAGTCATTTCCAGTTCAGAGCCCTGCCCTTTGGTCTCACTACAGCCCCCAGAGTGTTCACCAAATGCATGGCAGTGGTCACGGCTCACCTGAGACGTCAAGGATTCCAGGTGTTTCCGTAACTCGACGACTGGCTCCTGTCAGCCACCACCAGGCATCAGCTTATACAAGCCAGGGATTACACAATAGACCTTTGTTCTCATTTGGGCATCTCAATCAACTTCGAAAAGTCATCCTTATCGCCCTGCCAGTCTATTACCTTCATAGGTGCAAACTTAAACACTGTTCGGATGTCAGCTACCCTTACAGAACAAAGAGTTTCAGACATTCAGACTCATGTCAGGATCATTCTGGCCAGCAAGAAAATACAGGCCAGAATGGTTCTAAAGGTATTAGGTCTCATGGCTGCGGCCATTACTCTTCTTCCCTGGCTCGATTCTACATGCGCCTTCTTCAGTGGATGCTGTTCACACAGTGGTCATACCAGCAACTTCCAATGCGTCACCAGATTCTGGTGACACAGACATGCAAAGAGCATCTTGCTTGGTGGATCACATCGTCTCAGGTTCACCAGGGCAGGTACTTTGTACCTCCATCCCCGATAGCCACTGTCACCACGGATGCCTCCCTGATCGGGTGGGGGGGTCATTATCAGGGCAGGATGGTTCATGGGACGTGGCAACCGGTCGAGTACCATCTGCACATAAATGTCCTGGAGATGAGAGCAGTGCTTTTAACGTTGCAAGCCCTCAGCGACTTTCTTCCCGTAGGGACAATTGCAGTCCACACAGACAACATGTCTGTAGTTTGGTATATCAACAAACAGGGCGGAACCAAGTCCTACCCCTTGTGTCGAGAAGCGCTCAGACTTTGGCAATGGGCGATCTCCTCTCATCGGTTTCTGGTAGCAACGCATATCCCTGGGAAAACCAACATTATAGCGGACAGATTGAGCAGAGCTATACTCATGCCTCACGAGTGGTCTCTCAAGCAATCTATAGCGGAAGAGATTTTTCTGGAATGGGGTCGCCCATGTTGCGATCTTTTTGCTACTCCCCAAAACAGCAAATGTCCAGACTTCTTCAGCCTCTTCCCTCTATCAGGCCATCCCCAGAGACGCTCTGACCCAGGATTGGCCCCAGGGACTTCTTTATGCCTTCCCTCCATTTCCTCTGATCCCTCAGGTGATCCAAAAAGCTACCGTTTTGAGAGCCAAATTGATTCTCATTGCCCCTTACTGGCCTCGACAAGTTTGGTTCCCGTTCCTCCATCATCACCTTTTGGTGCAGCCGTGGCATCTGGACCCAGTGCCAGATCTTCTGATTCACCAATCGGGTCAGCTGCACCGGTCAATCCCTTCTCTCAACCTCACAGCATGGTTGCTCCACTTCCTTCCTTAGCCAGGCTTCCTTTGATCTCTAACCCAGTTAGAGACATCATAGTAGCTTCACTAAAATCCTCTACCAGGAGGATTTACACAAGCAAATGGAAACGTTTCTCTTATTGGGCTAAGGCCCAAAATATTGATCCTTTTACTGCCCCTGTTCAGGCAGTTCTGGACTTCTTAGCAGAGATTTTTCATGCAGGCTCCTCTTCCTCCACAGTCAGAGTTCAATTGGCTGCTATTTCCAATTTTCATGTCGGGATAGCAGATCATAATATTATGTCCCATAGGCTCTGCAGGGCCTTCTTGAAAGGAATTTTCCTACTAAAACCTCCAATCAGGAATCCTCCTCCTCAGTGGGATCTAAATTTAGTGCTGACATCCTTGATTCTTCCCCTTCGAGCCAGCTGTTTCTTGTTCCCTGAAATATCTTTCTTGGAAAACGTTATTCCTAGTGGCTATTACATCTGCCAGGAGGGTATCTGAACTTCATGCTCTTTCGGTTCGACCCCCCTATTTGGTTTTTCACAAAGACAGAGTATCTTTGAGAACTAACCCAACCTTTTTACCTAAGGTCGCTTCAAAGAACAATTTGAATCAATCCATTGATCTCCCGGTGTTTTTCCCTAACTATTCAGATAGAGCTGAACAAAAGCTACATTATCTTGATGTCCACCGTCAACTTAGATATTATTTGGACAGAACAAAAAATTTAGAAAATCTGATCAACTTTTTGTTTCCTATGCGGATAATAAAAAGGCCTTCCTGTTTCTAAAGTGACTTTGTCCAGATGGCTTTCTTCGGTCATCTCTGAAATTTATTCGCTCGGGAAAACAGCTGTGCTCAAAACCTAAAGCACATTCAACTAGGAGCTTAGCTACTTCTACAGCTTTTCAAGCTAGACTTCCTTTGGACACTATTTGTGCAGCGGCCACTTGGGCTACTCCTCACACTTTTGTTTCCCATTACAAATTGGACTTGGCCTCCAGGGACAGAGCCAGTTTTGGTTCTACAGTCCTCAAGAGTTTGTTCCATTGAGCCACCCAGGATAGAGGTGCTAGGGACGCGGTCCCATCAAGCAAGAATGAAGGCGAGATTGACAACTTAACATTAAGAAGTTATGTACCTACCATAACGTTCCATGTTAGTTGTCTTCTCGCCTTCTTTCTTGCGACCCTCCCTCCTTCCCCCTGGCCTGGACAGACCTTGTATAAGAAACTGTTATGCTAAAGACCATTCAGACCTGGTCCTTTTTCCATCTGTAAGTTTCTTCTTCCTTTGGGAAGTATTTTATGCTTGGTGCTATTGCCCTTTGTCAGCAAACGAGATCTGGGTACTTACCGCCTTGCATCATGGGATATGGGGCTGCCTCGAGCTGGTAAAAGTGACTCTCGAGCTTAGCAAGTGCCGAGTCGGAGCCGAGGGATCGGCTCCGAGCCCATCAAGCAAGAAAGAAGGCGAGAGAAGACAACTAACATGGAACGTTATGGTAGGTACATAACTTCTTATTTCTTCAGTTAGGAAGCAGTCACTTAATGAGCAAAGCAACCATTGAGCTGACATATCACAAAAGAAAACTAAAACTGATAAAAACAGGCACAGCAGGAAACCATAAAAGCCAGCAAAAAATAAATACTGTCACACCAATACGGAATAAAATAAAGAAGAAACCTTTAATGTGAGCGCTTTCGGCAAGCACATTAACTTGCCTTCTTCAGACATACAGTTATAAAACAGTTTTGGTTCTCCTTATATACTATTCAGCTGAGTAAATTGATGAGTCAGCCTACTTAACAAGCAGGAAAATTTTAAAGTAGCCTCGCCACACAACATAAAATAAACCATAAGTTGCTATATAAATCTTATTCTCATAAAGGAATATATGTCAGACACCAATAAATATTACAAACACATAACAATATTTCAACAAAATTACCAAGTTATTAACTAAAAACTATGAACTTAAGCAATGTATAAATATATATATATGAGTATAAAAATATGGTAAGTGAAACCATAAATAAAAATTAACATAAACAGTAAATCCAAAAATCTATCTAAATGAACCAGAAATGTGTATGTATGTGTAAACCCTTTAATGTCATTGTTTAAGGGCCAAATATCTCAACATACATTTGATAGAAAGGCTCTCATTCATACCCGGAAAGACTTGTGCTCTAGTCTTAATCTGCCATATAAGCTCATCAATTTCCAAAAGGACTTGCCATGGTCCTCCCCTAATATCAATGCTCCTGTGTCGTAAAACTGCAAATTTGAAAGCAAGATCAGGATAGTCTAAAATGTGTTTGGCCAGTGCATTGTTAGAGTCATTCCTACTTATAGCATAACAATGTTCATAAATACGTTGTTTTAGTTTCCTTTCCGTTTTGCCAATGTAGAATGCATCGCATGAAGTGCACAAAGACACATATATAACACCTTTAGACTCACAATTATATCTATAATTCATTTTGTATATCTTGTTATTGATGAAAATTTGCTTGGTCACAAAAATATGTTTACAGTATGAACATGAGCCACATTTAAACATTCCTTTAGTTCTATGTGTACTGTCTCTTTTCCTCTCTAGGAGCGATTTTAAATTCTGGCCTCGCCTATAAGTTATTTTAGGCCTAACCCCTACTGCTTTAGATAACTTTTCATCACCTTTAATTATATTCCAGTTCTTATTAAGAACTTCTCTAATAGCTGAGTGGTCAAGTGAATATGTACAAAGAAAACTAACTTGATGGACTATAAAGTCATCAGACATGTTAGTTGACTGCTCACCAAGAAAGCCTTCATGGTAACTCAAATTTTTAATAGGGGTGCCAACTAGATCAGATAGCAAGGGTGTAAAATGCCCCATACTCCTTTTGTTTATGATTTAATTTTTAATATTTGAAACTAGGGTAGAAAGATACCCTCTATTCGGGAAACATTTTTTCTAGCAAATCACATTCATGGTTGAAATCGGTTTCATCAGAAACCATACGGGCAGCTCTAACCATCTGCCCCTTAACTACTGCCTTCTTCTGATGGTAAGGGTGACTGCTAGAAAAATGTAAAAAGGTATTTGAGTAAGTTGGTTTACGATATATCAAACTCTTATACCTATGGTTATAAGCTGTATGTCGAGGTAATTGATCGTTTTTTCCCTGTAGTTTAAGTAAATTCCAAAAAGTTGGTAGTCTGAGTGATGTTATTAATGAAAGAAGGAATAAGAGAAAGATCACCTTTCCAAATACAGAACATGTCATCCTGGTATCTGGTATACCAGGATACATGATTCTGAAAAAATGAATCTTTAAACAAAAAATTGTGTTCCCAGAATGCCATAATGGCATTCAGAAAACTACTGCCACAGGGGAACCCATAGCTACCCCCGACTTCTGTAAGAAAAATTGGCCGTCAAAAACCATAAAGTTGTTACTCAGGCCAATTACTAAAGTGTCTCAACTAAATTAATGGTATCACCATTTACTTTTTTCATAATTAAGAATTCCCTAGTCCATTCAGTGCCTAACTGCTGGGGAATAACCGTATATAAATCTTTGATGTCAATTGTTAAAAAAAAATTGTTTACTTAACTGACATTAACACTCTTAAAACAGAGCTTGAAATTTTAGAGCATGCTATCAAAAGCCACACTGACTTTTACAGGTATAATTACGACTATTGTAGAATTTATACCAGTATCGAGTCTGCATTGAATAAACTTCTCATTATTAAAAAGAAAAAAATCACTAGAGACATTAGCGATTATGCCAGTAAAAGAGCTTATCCTAAGCTCCCTTTCAATGGTCCAAGTAATCAGTGACCTGCCTATAACATAGATGGAAACTTGAATGAGGAAGTTTTGTCCTCTAGTACACCTAATGATAGTCCACTAAATGGAAGTACGGACGATCAGCCACTCAGACGTAGTGAGAGGCTTTCTAAAAACAATAATGGGTACGGCAATAGAGACAATAATGTTGGTAGTAATAACAACAACCTTGACAGACAACAGGGGGACAATCATAGGGGCAATAGTTCTAACCACCAGGATTTTCAACCAACCAACAATAACCAAACCAACAACCGCCAGTCCAATCGGAACCGGCCACAAGCGAGGAACAAAAGGAGAATGAGGAGACAATAGTTTACACTCAAGAACTAGCTTGTGGACCACGTGTTTACACAAGCTCAGATGGTGACTTTAACATATATAATTACACCTCCTTGGATGTGGATCAAAAAATTGTCGATTTTCTATCTAGGGGCCTAACCTATGTCCCCGGGAGACACATGGACATTGCTAAAACTATTATAGACCTTAAGTTATTTGTCCGTAAACTTAACCTCAATCTGCTTATGGGTAGCAGCACTAGTATGGTCAGTTCTTTAAGGGTTTCTAGTGTATTTAACCCACTTATTCATCCAGACTTGAGTGTTTTTGAAAACATGTGTGAGATAGATTTTTGGGCTATCAAAAATTGTCAGCATTTTAAAAATATGAGTAAGAACATTAGTAATTGTGAATTTGATTACTTAAATTTGCTGAATGATTGTAATATTAGGGTCATGAAGCCCGATAAAGGTGGTGGCCTTGTGTTTATGCAACATGATATGTATGTTGATAGTATGGTCAAACACCTCAATACTGCCACATATACACGGGTAACATTAAATGAGGTTAATGGGGCACATAGAAAGGTTAAAGGGGTCCTGGAGGATCTATTTTTGGAGGGCCTTATTGACATTGACCTGTACCATTACCTTATAATGTTAGCCCCTAAAACACCAGCATTATTTGGCACCCCCAAAATTCATAAAACTTTAATTGATCCCCCATTTAGACCAATAGTTGACGGTCGGGGATCCATTACATACGGGTGTGCCAAATATATTGATAGTGTCTTAAAACCACATATTGGCAGTGAAACACAAATCTGTAAGGATTCGTGGGGGTTTCTTAGCCATATTAATAACCTTGAGTTTCAGCCTAATGCTCATTTTTAACAATTGACATCAAAGATTTATATACAGTTATTCCCCAGCAGTTAGGTATTGAATGGACTAGGGAATTCTTAATTATGAAAAAAGTAAATGGTGATACCATTAATTTAGTTGAGACACTTTTAGAAATTGTCCTGAGTAACAACTTTATGGTTTTGAAGGCCAATTTTCTTACAGAAGTCGGGGTAGCTATGGGTTCCCCTGTGGTAGTTTTGAATGCCATTATGGCATTCTGGGAACACAATTTTTTGTTTAAAGATTCATTTTTTCAGAATCATGTATCCTGGTATACCAGATACCAAGATGACATGTTCTGTATTTGGAAAGGTGATCTTTCTCTTATTCCTTCTTTCATTAATAACATCACTCAGACTACCAACTTTTCATCACCTTTAATTATATTCCAGTTCTTATTAAGAACTTCTCTAATAGCTGAGTGGTCAAGTGAATATGTACAAAGAAACTAACTTGATGGACTATAAAGTCATCAGACATGTTAGTTGACTGCTCACCAAGAAAGCCTTCATGGTAACTCAAATTTTTAATAGGGTGCCAACTAGATCAGATAGCAAGGGTGTAAAATGCCCCATACTCCTTTTGTTTATGATTTAATTTTTAATATTTGAAACTAGGGTAGAAAGATACCCTCTATTCGGGAATCATTCTTTCTTGTAAATCACATTCATGGTTGAAATCGGTTTCATCTGATACCACACGGGCAGCTCTAACCATCTGCCCTTAACTACTGCCTTCTTCTGATGGTAAGGGTGACTGCTAGAAAAATGTAAAAAGGTATTTGAGTAAGTTGGTTTACGATATATCAAACTCTTATACCTATGGTTATAAGCTGTATGTCGAGGTAATTGATCGTTTTTTCCCTGTAGTTTAAGTAAATTCCAAAAAGTTGGTAGTCTGAGTGATGTTATTAATGAAAGAAGGAATAAGAGAAAGATCACCTTTCCAAATACAGAACATGTCATCCTGGTATCTGGTATACCAGGATACATGATTCTGAAAAAATGAATCTTTAAACAAAAAATTGTGTTCCCAGAATGCCATAATGGCATTCGCAAAACTACTGCCACAGGGGGAACCCATAGCTACCCCCGACTTCTGTAAGAAAAATTGGCCGTCAAAAACCATAAAGTTGTTACTCAGGCCAATTACTAAAGTGTCTCAACTAAATTAATGGTATCACCATTTACTTTTTTCATAATTAAGAATTCCCTAGTCCATTCAGTGCCTAACTGCTGGGGAATAACCGTATATAAATCTTTGATGTCAATTGTTAAAAAAAAATTGTTTACTTAACTGACATTAACACTCTTAAAACAGAGCTTGAAATTTTAGAGCATGCTATCAAAAGCCACACTGACTTTTACAGGTATAATTACGACTATTGTAGAATTTATACCAGTATCGAGTCTGCATTGAATAAACTTCTCATTATTAAAAGAAAAATCACTAGAGACATTAGCGATTATGCCAGTAAAAGAGCTTATCCTAAGCTCCCTTTCAATGGTCCAAGTAATCAGTGACCTGCCTATAACATAGATGGAAACTTGAATGAGGAAGTTTTGTCCTCTAGTACACCTAATGATAGTCCACTAAATGGAAGTACGGACGATCAGCCACTCAGACGTAGTGAGAGGCTTTCTAAAAACAATAATGGAGTGCGGCAATAGAGACAATAATGTTGGTAGTAATAACAACAACCTTGACAGACAACAGGGGGACAATCATAGGGGCAATAGTTCTAACCACCAGGATTTTCAACCAACCAACAATAACCAAACCAACAACCGCCAGTCCAATCGGAACCGGCCACAAGCGAGGAACAAAAGGAGAATGAGGAGACAATAGTTTACACTCAAGAACTAGCTTGTGGACCACGTGTTTACACAAGCTCAGATGGTGACTTTAACATATATAATTACACCTCCTTGGATGTGGATCAAAAAATTGTCGATTTTCTATCTAGGGGCCTAACCTATGTCCCCGGGAGACACATGGACATTGCTAAAACTATTATAGACCTTAAGTTATTTGTCCGTAAACTTAACCTCAATCTGCTTATGGGTAGCAGCACTAGTATGGTCAGTTCTTTAAGGGTTTCTAGTGTATTTAACCCACTTATTCATCCAGACTTGAGTGTTTTGAAAACATGTGTGAGATAGATTTTTGGGCTATCAAAATTGTCAGCATTTAAAAATATGAGTAAGAACATTAGTAATTGTGAATTTGATTACTTAAATTTGCTGAATGATTGTAATATTAGGGTCATGAAGCCCGATAAAGGTGGTGGCCTTGTGTTTATGCAACATGATATGTATGTTGATAGTATGGTCAAACACCTCAATACTGCCACATATACACGGGTAACATTAAATGAGGTTAATGGGGCACATAGAAAGGTTAAAGGGGTCCTGGAGGATCTATTTTTGGAGGGCCTTATTGACATTGACCTGTACCATTACCTTATAATGTTAGCCCCTAAAACACCAGCATTATTTGGCACCCCCAAAATTCATAAAACTTTAATTGATCCCCCATTTAGACCAATAGTTGACGGTCGGGGATCCATTACATACGGGTGTGCCAAATATATTGATAGTGTCTTAAAACCACATATTGGCAGTGAAACACAAATCTGTAAGGATTCGTGGGGGTTTCTTAGCCATATTAATAACCTTGAGTTTCAGCCTAATGCTCATTTTTTAACAATTGACATCAAAGATTTATATACAGTTATTCCCCAGCAGTTAGGTATTGAATGGACTAGGGAATTCTTAATTATGAAAAAAGTAAATGGTGATACCATTAATTTAGTTGAGACACTTTTAGAAATTGTCCTGAGTAACAACTTTATGGTTTTTGAAGGCCAATTTTTCTTACAGAAGTCGGGGGTAGCTATGGGTTCCCCCTGTGGCAGTAGTTTTGCGAATGCCATTATGGCATTCTGGGAACACAATTTTTTGTTTAAAGATTCATTTTTTCAGAATCATGTATCCTGGTATACCAGATACCAAGATGACATGTTCTGTATTTGGAAAGGTGATCTTTCTCTTATTCCTTCTTTCATTAATAACATCACTCAGACTACCAACTTTTTGGAATTTACTTACACTATAGGGGAAAAAACGATCAATTACCTCGACATACAGCTCACTAGGGATGATTATAACCATAGGTATAAGAGTTTGATATATCGTAAACCAACTTACTCAAATACCTTTTTACATTTTTCTAGCAGTCACCCTTACCATCAGAAGAAGGCAGTAGTTAAGGGGCAGATGGTTAGAGCTGCCCGTATGGTTTCTGATGAAACCGATTTCAACCATGAATGTGACTTGCTAGAAAAAATGTTTCTGAATAGAGGGTATCCTTCTGCACTAGTTTCAAATATTAAAAATGAAATCATAAACAAAAGGAGTATGGGGCATTTTACACCATTGCTATCTGATCTAGTTGGCACCCCTATTAAAATTTTGAGTTACCATGAAGGCTTTCTTGGTGAGGAGTCAACTAACATGTCTGATGACTTTATAGTCCATCAAGTTAGTTTTCTTTGTACGTATTCACTTGACCACTCGGCTATTAGAGAAGTTCTTAATAAGAACTGGAATATAATTATAGGTGATGAAAAGTTATCTAAAACACTAGGGGTTAGGCCTAAAATAACTTATAGGCGAGGCCAGAATTTAAAATCGCTCCAAGAGAGGAAAAGAGACAGTACACATAGAACTAAAGGAATGTTTAAATGTGGCTCATGTTCATACTGTAAACATATTTTTGTGACCAAGCAAATTTTCATCAATAACAAGATGTACAAAATGAATTATAGATATAATTGTGAGTCTAAAGGTGTTATATATGTGTCTTTGTGCACTTCATGCAATGCATTCTACATTGGCAAAACGGAAAGGAAACTAAAACAACGTATTTATGAACATTGTTATGCTATAAGTAGGAATGACTCTAACAATGCACTGGCCAAACACATTTTAGACTATCCTGATCATGCTTTCAAATTTGCAGTTTTACAACATAGGAGCATTGATATTAGGGGAGGACCATGGCAAGTCCTTCTGGAAATTGATGAGCTTATATGGCAGATTAAGACTAGAGCACAAGTCTTTCCGGGTTTGAATGAGAGCCTTTCTATCAAATGTATGTTGAGATATTTGGCCCTTAAACGATGACATTAAAGGGTTTACACATACATATACATTTCTGGTTCATTTAGATAGATTTTTGGATTTACTGTTTATGTTAATTTTTATTTATGGTTTCACTTACCATATTTTTATACTCCTATATATATATATTTATACATTGTTTAAGTTCATAGTTTTTAGTTAATAACTTGGTAATTTTGTTGAAATATTGTTATGTGTTTATAATATTTATTGGTGTCTGACATATATTCCTTTATGAGAATAAGATTTATATAGCAACTTATGGTTTATTTTATGTTGTGTGGCGAGGCTACTTTAAAATTTTCCTGCTTGTTAAGTAGGCTGACTCATCAATTTACTCATCTGAATAGTATATAAGGAGAACCAAAACTGTTTTATAACTGTTTGTCTGAAGAAGGCAAGTTAATGTGCTTGCCAAAAGCGCTCACATTAAAGGTTTTTTCTTTATTTTATTCCGTATTGGTGTGACAGTATTTATTTTTTGCCGGCTTTTATGGTTTCCTGCTGTGCCTGTTTTTATCAGATTGAGCTGACATATGTAAGCAAATAGAAAAATAAGCATATACAGCTTGAGAAAGTCAAAGCTAACCATTTATTCAAAACAACAAATTGGGGAGTGACTGAACTATATATATTTTTTATTAATAATAGATAACACTAGACTAAGTTGATTCCATTTTTTGAAAAGTAACCTATGATATAAGAGAAGAAATCCAGTGGTTGTGATGTATTTGAACTGTAGTAAGACAGTCGATGCACTTCTGCTATTGGTTAGTATAAAGGGAGTGGGACCACAAAATATAAGATGACTTAGGGAATGCCATATTAGATGAGGTAAAAGGTAGCTATTGTAAGATGCTATATGAAACATATGATGTGAAGTTGTTCAATCTCGCCGTTCATTCTTACACATGGATTCGGAGCTGATCCATTGGCTCTGAGTAAGCCGCTTTCACAAGCTCAAGGTTTTAGAGTACCTCGAGGCCAAGTCCCTATCCCATGATGCTGTCTGTCTCACCTCAGATCTAGTTTGCTGCTGCAACAGATTGGAGGTCGAGAGAGAGCTCGGGCCAATATTTCTTGCTTTTCTTAAATTCTTGCTATCTAAAAATTAGCAATTTTCTCTAAGTAGAGTGTTTTTGGCTAGTTAGCCTTAGTTTTGCATTTAGGCTTTGTCCTTACCTTTTTTTGACGAGAAATTTCGTCTTTCAAGAGTGGCTGCTCTTAGGCCTGTTGGCCGTGTTTTGGTTGCTTGCTGAAATAATGTTTTTCCCTATCCATTAGTAGCTAGTTAAATTGTGATTAGCGTTATAGATTTGTTAGTTCTGCTTAGCATTTGCTGTTTGTGTGCTGTGTTATTAGCTGTTTTTAGATTGACCTTTTCTTGTGTGGTTTGCATAACTTTATATAGATTTGCTATCTGATTGGTGCATATAATTTTTTGCTGATGATATGGCTGATCAGAGAGAGAAACAAAAGTCCGGTTTTAAAAAATGCCCTAAGAGCAGGTTGAAAATGTCAATAACTGACTTGCACGTGAGTTGTGTTTACTGTTTACGGCAGTCCATCTCCAGGAAGATTAGAAGATTGCTCCATTTGCCACACTTTTAGCAGCAGGGTGTTACTGGAGCGCAGGAGAAAACTGGTGGACAGGGTTTTGCTGAAACCAGATTTCCAGGTGTCTTTGGACAATTCCGACCAGGCTTCCAAGTCATCAAAGGGATTGAAGTCCTTTAAAGCTTCGTCGGAGCCTATGTCATCAGCTCCAAGGCTTGCTGTTAAGGTGCGATCGCCAGCTCCGCAGTCTTCGGAGTCATGCACCGAGCCGGTGTTTCGGAGCCAGTCTCTGAAACCTTGAGGTCACCCTTTTTGCAGTGGGTGCCTCTTTGATACGTTCGACTCGTTCTTCGAGAACCGTCTCCAATGTGGATGTGGACCGAGTGGTGCAGAGGCTTCTCGAGAACCCGGCACTTACCAAATTATTATCGGCTTCAACCCAACCGGTTCGGAGCCGAAGATAATTTTACTTGCTGTCTCTACTCCTCCTCCGAGCCGAGCCGGGCCTTCGGAGCCAGGGGAGGGGGAATTGATGATTGTGGATCCTTCGGAGCCGAGGCCTGTTCCAGTGTTATCAGCTCTGTCAACTCAGACTGCATCAGCGCCGTTCGAGGGGTCTGGGAGCCGACACTCTCTGGTTGGCAACGAGGGGGGGGGGAGTTGAACCGATGTGTCGGTTCTGACCCTTACCCTCGGAGCTTCAGTGCGGATGAGCTCGGCTCCTTCCTCTGGGTTGGAGCCCACTGTGTCAGTGCCGGGGAGGTTGCTGTCTTCTTCGGAACCGGCTGCTTCCTCGCATCAGAGCAGTTGAGCTTTCAATGCTTTGAGGAGGGTTATGTCTTCCAAGACTCCAGTGTCATCAGGACCTTCCTCCTCCTCCTCCTCCCCTAAAGTGCCACTTTCTGCCTCTACATCACAGGTCCCTGTAAAGCGTCGAGACCCAGAGCCTCAGGTAGCCCCATTGGGTGACCTATGTTCTACTGAGACCTCACCGGAAGCCTCTAATGATGAGGTTCCCAGGAAGAAGCTTTGCAAGAGGAGGCATTTGGACTCCTCGCAAGAGTCTGTTACATCAGACACTGATTTAGAGGAGTCAGAAGGGTCCACATGGTCCCCCTCAGAGGATATCTCCTGTTCTGATATCCTTGAAGTTCTTAAGCAGAGGGGTGACTGGCAGTCCGTTAGTACTACTGATGATGAGTCGATGCTCCTGAAGGCCTTTGGGTCTCAACCCTCCACCTCCTGGGTGACTCCACCCTTCGATGAACTAATGGAATTGGTTGCTCGAAGAGCATGGGAGTCTCCTGATACTATGGAACCTGTTCCTCGGAGGCCCAACAAATTTATTACGTCTACCCAAGATAAAATGTTCCTCACCATGGGAGTGCCGGTTGATGCCATGGTGGTGGCGGCAGCCACCAAGAAAAAGTTGTCTGAAACCTCTTCTGTCCGTCCTCCTAATAGATATTCCAGGACTATGGACAGGTATGGGAAATGCATCTTTAGTTCTGTGACCTTTGCTATGTGATCGCTCATCTACTTGACACATTTTACCCACCTTCAAAGAGATCTTCTAAAAGAGCTTGGAGATACTCTGCAGGGTAGTACAGATGGAGGTGTCTCTGATAAGGTGACAGCCCAGCTTAATACCGTTAATTCCATAGTTAACTCGTCCATGCGGCTCATTTCTTATGCAACCGATGGTTCAAGTCGGGCAGCGGGTTCAGGAATAGCTCTTCGGAAACATTCCTGGATGCGCTTATGCTCCTTTGCGGAAGCCATCACGTCTTCCTTCGTTAATACCCCATTTGATGGCTCATCCCTTTTCGGGTCTAAAGTCAAGGAGACTCTCACTAGGTGTGAGCAAGATGGAAAAACTCTATCTGCCATAGGAGTCTGTTTTTTCACCCCTACTAGACTGTACCCCAAAGGGAAAAAGGGTGGAAAAATGTGGTTCCGGAAGTCCGAAGGAGCTTTTCAGAACACACGTAGTGAACCCCCCTCCTGGGGCAGGGGAGGGGGTAATAATGGAAGACGACACCCAGGCGGCAGAGGGGGTCTGCAAAACCAGGGCGACGGGGATCAGTTCTTTGGCAAGCCCTACTAGCGCTCCTGAAAGGAGGCCCGACTGTCCTACTCTGGAGGCAGTCGGGGGTCACTTGTCTTTGTATCCAGACACCTGGCTAGACATTACAAAAGATTCTTGGGTACAACGCATTGTTACCAGAGGTTACATCATCCCATTTTCAGAACCCCCACTGGTTCAAAGGAAGATACCAGACGTTCCACTGAGTCTCAGGGATCAAGCGGCCATAGAAATCCAAAGGCTGCAGGAAAAGAGAGTCATCCATCCAGTCCCAGCAGACCAAATTGGATCGGGAACCTATTCCAGATTATTTTTAGTTCCAAAGAAAACAGGGGACTGGAGGCCCGTCTTAGACCTCGGCAGACTAATCACCTTCGTAAAGAAGGAGAAGTTCTGGATGGTCACGCTTCAGTCGATTCTTCCATTCCTAGGAATAGGTGATTGGATGTGTTCTATAGATCTGAAGGATGCGTACTATCATGTCAAAATGGCAAGACCATCCAGAGATCACTTGCGTTTCTGGCTGGGAGCCAGTCACTACCAGTTCCGAGCACTGCCCTTTGGTCTCACAACAGCCCCCAGAGTGTTAACCAAATGCATGGCAGTGGTTACGGCTCACCTGAGGCGTCTAGGATTCCAAGTGTTTATGTCTGTGGTCGACTGTCTCCTTACCTCCACCTACAGGCATCAACTAATTCTATCCAGGGATCACACTCTCAGTCTGTGCTCTCAGTTAGGAATAACTATAAATTTCAACAAGTCTGCGTTGTCACCATCGCAGCGTATCTCCTTTATCGGAGCAGACTTAAGACACCACCACTGCCATGGTAAAATTGCCACTGGAGAGAATATTCACTCTTCGAAAACAGGTATTAGACATTCTGACGAAGAAAAAAGTACCAGCCTCTCAAGTGTTGAAACTAGGTACCATGGCAGCAACACTCATATCAGTTCCTCTGGGGCGTATGCACATGATCTTACCAACAACTTCCAATGTCACTCTTGATAATGATTACAGATTCTTGCAGAAAGGATCTTCTTTGGTGGTTGACCAGCAATCAGGTAACAGTAGGTTGCCCATTTGTTCTTCCCCTGCCATCAGCCACGGTGACCACAGACGCTTCTCTGATAGGGGGGGGGGGGGCTTTTTCAGGGAAGAACAGCCCAAGGCACCTGGTCAGAGACAGAGTCACAGTTGCACATCAATGTCCTGGAGTTGAGAGCGGTGCTTTTGGCATTGCAGTACTTCCATGATTCTCTACCTCTGGGGACGATTGCAATCCAGACCGACAACATGTCTGTGGTCTGGTATATCAACAAACAAGGGGGAACCAAGTCTTACTCCATATGTCGAGAGGCCTTGAGAATTTGCAGTGGGCTGTATCCACCAGGCACTTTCTGATAGCAACGCACATCCCTGGGAAATCCAACGTGATCGTGGATAAACTGAGCAGAACCATTCTGATGCCGCACCAGTGGTCCCTCAAAGACGAGGTTGCGGAGATGATTTTCCGCAGATGGGGCCAGCCTTGCTGCAACCTGTTTGCATCCCCTATGAATGCCAAATGCAGAAGCTACTTTGTCCTGAATCCCCCACCAGGGGACAGCCCAAGGGACTCGCTGGTACACGATTGGCCCCCGGGACTCCTATATGCCTTTCCACCAACTCCCCTGATTCCGAAATTCTTACAGAAAGCCAGAACCCTGGGGAGGACTGTAATTTTAATAGGCCCATTTTGGCCTCGGCAGATTTGGTTTCCCTTCCTTCGACTCTACCAACTGGAGGAACCTTGGATTCTGGACCCAGTTCCAGATCTACTGACGCATTCGTTGGGGGCTCTTCATCCCTCTCTTCATTCCCTCAAATTGACAGCTTGGATGCTCCGATTTCCACCTTGTCCAGGTCATACGATTTTTCCTCTGAGGTACAGCATATTCTTGTATCTTCTCATAAAGCTTCCACTAGAAAGTTGTACACCAGCAAATGGAAGCGATTTTCTTTTTCGGCTTCCCAGCATAATATTGACCCTTATGTCACCCCAATTGCTAGCATTCTGGAATTCCTGACTAAGCTTTTTCATGAAGCTGCCACTATAAGATTCAAATTGGCTGCAATTTCAGATTTCCACCTCGGATGTGAAGGTTCTAATCTAATGTCTCACAGACTATGTAGGGCCTTTTAAAAGGGTACCATACATCTTAGACCGCCTGTTAATCAATATTTTACTCCATGGAATCTGAATTTTGTGCTGTCACTGATTATTCTTCCTCCCTTTGAATCTGCATCATCCTGCCATTTAAAATTTCTCTCTTGGAAAACAATTTTCTTGGTAGCCATTACCTCAGTGCGTAGTGTCCGAACTTCAGGCCCCATCTATCAAACCCCCATATTTGGTGCTTCATCCCAACAGAGTATCACTGAGGACTAACCCTTCCTTCCTTCCTTCCTTCCAAAGGTGTGTTCCAAGACTAACCTGAATCAAACTATTGAACTCCCAACTTTCTTCAGTAACCATTCTAACAAGTTGGAGTATATGTGGCATGAGCTTGATGTTCACAGGCAATTAAGATTCTATTTGGACAGAACAAAGGAATTTAGGAAATCAGAACAACTCTTTGTTTCTCTTGCTGACACTAAGAAAGGGCTACCAGTATCCAAAGTTACTCTTTCCAAATTGTTAACTATCTGGATAAAATGTACACATTCCTCAGTGAATGAACCATTAGAACATGGTGTGAAAGCGCATTCCACTAGGGCTGTTTCTACTTCCTCCGCCTATGCGGCTAAGCTGGCTTTGGACACTATATGTGCAGCTGCCACTTGGTCTAAGCTGCATAACTTCATCATGTATTACAAAGTAGATAGGACCTCCAGGGACAGGGCTTCCTTTGGTTCCACTGTCCTCAGGAATATACTCCCGTGAGCCACTCAGGATTAAGGTGCTTGGGACACTACCCATGTGTGAGAATGAACAGCGAGATTGAACAACTTCACATAAAGAAGTTATGTACTTACCATAACATTCCATGTGAGTTGTTCATCTCGCCTTCATTCTTACACTCCCACCTGCCTTCCCCCTCCAGGTTTTTCAAAGAACAAGTAAAACTTGTGGCCTGGTGGGTCTTGTTCTAGGTTTTTTTTTACTCCTGCTGGAGTGCCTTTTATGTGTCATTATGTTTTTACATGCTGTGATCAGCAAACTAGATCTGAGGTGAGACAGAGAGCATCATGGGATATGGACTTGGCCTCAAGCTACTCTAAAACCTTGAGCTTGTGAAAGCGGTAGACTCAGAGCCGATGGATCAGCTCCAAAACCATGTGAAAGAATGAAGGTGAGATGAACAACTCATATGGAACATTATGGTAAGTACATAACTTCTTTTCACAGGGATTGGTCCTAGGGTCAGTGTTAGACAATTTGTGGTTCTTCAAAGGGTATTACATTAGCTTTGTTCAGAGGTAGGAAGTATAGTTAGTATGCTTGCAGATAACAGTAAAAAGGGGGTGGTTTTTAATGATGATGTTTTGAGTTTGAAAAGGGGATCATTTAATCTTGGAAGATGAAGTGAAAGATTGCATTTGAGAGTTAATTGGAAAAAAAGTGTAAAGTAATGCATCATAAACATATGAGTCTGACTGCTGGTAATGGGAAGATGCAGGTGATTGAGGAGGAGGAAGAGATTGGGGTATTGTGTTAGATGTGAATGTAAATATCTTTTTAGGAAAGCTTGTCTTAATCCACTGAGACTTTTTTTAATGTTCATAATTTATTTTCATGTGTTAATATGTTATTTCAGTTGCTGGTTTTACTATGCTAATGTATGTTGCAGAAGAGAAATGTGACTTATTTGCTTGTTAATACCTTTGAAGTAAAAGGAATTGGTAATTTGAAGTCTGAAATTGCCTTGGAGATGCTGAAAAAAAGCATGTAAGTCAGATTGTTGGAAAGAAGTGCTGAGAATTAATGTGAGAATGTTGCACTTAAACTTGACAGAGGTGCCAGGTGTAATATTTTTCAAAAGCATTGGCCTTTTGATGGTTCAGAAAACGGTTCTTGGCAGCATATATTTTGGGAATGTAAGAAACTGCTTCAGTACAAAAATGTTTTGAATAATATGCTAAGTCTTAAACCTGGAAGATAATGTAATCTTAGTACAGAAATGTTTTTGAGTTGATGCTATTTTTAGTGTTGATAGTGGCCAAGAAACTAGACAACAGAAAAACAGAGACAAACCATCGATAACAGATGTTAAAAAGATGATTACAGAGATTAAACTGTGGAATTGAGAACTATTAGAGACCAGAAGCACTGTAGATAAAAAAACTGGCTGTGTGTGATGCTAAAATGGAAATTGAGACTGAATAGGGCATTGACAATGAACAGAATTCCTAAGATGTGTATATGTTTAATAAATAAGACCCCAGTATAATGTGTGAAGTCACTGGTTCAAGTATTAAGATTTGCACTATAGCATAACAGGGCAATAGAAATCTGGAACTCTTGTTTCTTCAAGGCTAAAAGTTGATTTTTTTGAAAGCATGCAAACTGTTTTTCACATCTTGCAGCAGAATAAGGATAAAAACATAACAGATATCAATTAATGTGAGTAGAATCACAGGCAATAGCATGCATCTTAGCATGGATAACCTGAATTTTAGGTTAATTAAGACCTGTGTTTGCAGCTGTCTTTTTGCGACAATTGTTCACATTAGGAGGGTTAAACTTCATTATTTGAAAATATGCATCATTTTTTTGTGTTTGTATTAAGTGACCAGGTGTAGGGGTGAATTTTTTGAGGGTTTTCATTAAAACCAAAAGTCTTGTAAAATGTGAAATTGCTTGTAATGTTCTTGATAAGAAAAAACATATAAAGAATTAATCTGCCATAAATTAGTGGGTACATGTATTACAAAACCTGGAAATAGATGTTTAAAAATCTGTCATATATAGTAGGTGGGAATAATGACTTCTTATCATAATGGCGACACTTAGACCATATTATCTCAGAATATGGATGATCTCACAGGTATAGACAAAAAGGAAAGAATATTTAGTTTTATATATATATATATATATATATATATAAGTGCAAATAGCAGTGCTACAGGAGAGACATTTGGAAAGAAGTGAACATGTAAATTTGATAAAGAAAGGATTTCGGATATATATTCAGCAGAATATTGGGGGCAAAGGGAAAGAGGAGTATTTATATTTGCTAAGGGAGCTCCAATAGTGGTAAAAGACAAAAAAATATATAATGACAGATTTGTGGGAGTAAGAGGCTACTAGGAAAGGATTAGGTATTTATATTCCACCTAAAACTGCTATTATAGATCTTAAAAAAATTGGGGAGAAATAATCAGCTTCCAGCAGGCAATATTACTTATAGGTGGGGACTGGAATTGATCTGCAACAATGAAGGTGTATCTGGAGGGCATAGAAGAGAAAATGTAACAAAAGATGGTTGATTTCTGAAGAAATTTATGAAAATGTTTGGTATGGAAGATGAGAATTTAGTAGTGGGAACTCAGAGAGAATTTGTATATTATTTCCCAAGATACAATAACTGTGATAGACAAGACAGAAATTATATTTCAGAAGAGCATTTGCATTTAATTGAGAACTTTGACCCACGTCAAATAACTATTTCAGATCATGCGCCAGTAATTACAAAGACAAAAATGCGGGGTAATGAAGTAAAGATGAGACACTGGCACTTCCCCACCTACCTGTTAAAATGAGAGGAATTTAAGGAATGGATAGCGGAAGTTATTCAAGAGTTATTAGAGAAGACAAGTATTCCAGAAGTTATAGCTAGTGTGTGGGATAAAATAAAGTGGAGTTTTTTTAATTTAATTTAATTTAATTTAACATTTGTTAACCGGGAAAGTCCGACTTGGAACGAAGCCAATTTTCAGCGGAGGCCCGGGGAGAAATGCTCCAGTTCAAAAAATAGGGGAGAAATAAAAGAAAAGAGATATATATATACGAAGTAACAAGAATTATTAGATGGACAGAAAAAGGTTCAAGTATTACAGAAGAAGGGGAATCTCACAGAAAAAGAAGTGCAGTTGCAGAGTTCTAAAGAGAAAATAAGGGAGTACCTGGAAAATGTGCATGAGTTTAGAAAGATAGCTGTTACAAAGACAAAAATGTGAATGCTAAGATGCATGCTAAGATGTAGGTATTACTACTTTTGATAATAACTTCAGAGTGCAAAAACATTTGGCATAGCAACTTAGGCAATAGATAGTAGAAAGGGTTGTTGCCAGACTTAGGGAGCCTATAACAAGAAAAATAGCCAGATATCCTGTAGAGGTATTACAGATATTTTGAAACTATTATGAAAATTTTTCTAAAGCATAGAAGTGTGCAAATCAAGAAAAAGCACAAATAGAAATATTTATGGAAGACTTGAATATGCCAAGGTTTGAGGTAGATGAGACTCAACAATTAACAAAGTTAATATAGGAGGAGTTGAGATAAAAATGCTGATGTATAACCAAACTGCAGGAAAGTCTCCAGGAATGTATGATATTCTGTTGGAAGTTTAGAAGCAAAGAGGTAAGAAAGTGAAAAGATCTGGAAGGTTTTGTGTTAACAGTATTTTAAAAGGAGAGGAAGCAACAACTTCCTGGAAGAAAGCTGTGATATTTATTTTTATTTTATTTATTTATTTTATTTTACATTTGTTAACCGGGCTAGTCTGGCTGGATACATGTCCATTTTCAGCAGAGGCCCGAGGAGAAAAGCTCCACTATCAGACTAAGACACTACAGATTAGGAAGTAACTAATACACAAACAATAACATAATGTACTAAGGCAAAAATACAAATGCATATACAGTTTTCATGGACTAGTCTGAGTAGATGACAAACAAAGTTCAGACAAGGGGCTGAGGAGAATAAGCTCCAGTATTACAAAATACAAATTAAAGTTAAAAAATATAACTAGTAACTAGTCATGACAACAAAATCAGGTATTGGCAATACTGGTTATTATACAGTGTTAAATATGCAGGCTGCTAGAGAAACAGGTAAGTAATGTAGTTAAAGTTAAGGAAAAGGGAGAAAAATAGTAAACAGAAAGAGGAAAAAGTACAGTAACTGTTTGGTACAAGTATTATGGACTTAGTAAGTCAAGGGAGTAGCCAGTTGGAGAAGGAGAGGGGGAAACAAAGATATTGATGAAATGTAAAGGTAGTAGTATTAAAGGAGCTCAGCTAAAAGAAGCAAGAGACAGAAAAGAAAAACAGAAGGTCAGAGGGGGATGCAAAAAGAAATTTGAAGAAAGAGTGATGGTACAAAAAAAGGGGGCTGCGGAAGTCAGTGTAAGTTAGTACAGGAGTGCAAAAGTACACAGCAGCAGAGTAGAGTGAGTAATAGGGTTGCTGAGTTCAGTCGGGATTGGAGCAGGGACATAGCCAATGAATTAGTAGGTGAGTTTTCATATGTTTTTTGAAAAGGTGACATGAGCCTAGGGAGGTCAGCTCTGCTGGAAGTTTATTCCAGTAAGAACCGATATTGTTTGCAAATAAGAAATCCCCTGATTTATTATGAGATTTCAATGTGGTAACTAGAAGCTTGTTGGCTGATCTGAGTGTAGTGAGATTTTTATAAGGAGTGATGATTTTGTTTAGTATGGGTGTGTTGGAGGGGTAATGTAGAATTTTAAAAGTGATGATCAGTTGTTGTAGGAGTATTAGGTTTGGAAGTTCAAGCCAGTTTAGTTTCTTTAAGTTAAGACAGTGATGAGTTTGGAATGGAGAGCCAGTGGCAAATCTGGCTATACTGTGGTAGGCATTATTTAGTTTCTTCAGATTAGCTTTGGATATGTTGATAAAGGAAGGAGAGGCATACAGTAATGTAGAAATAAGGTGAGTTTGGGCGAGAGCCACTCGGGAAGTAGCCGTAAGAAAGGGCTTAAGTCTGTACAGGGCACCAATCTTTTTATTGACTGTCTTGATAGTTAAATCAATGTGATAGTCAAAATTTAGTTGATTGTCTATGGTGACACCTAGCAGTTTGGTGCAATAGTCAGGTTTGATGATAGTGCCATTACAGGATGCAATGGAAAAAGTAATTGGGGTGGATTTAAAGGTTGGGGTGAAGAGTAGTAGTTTTGTTTTTTTGGGATTTAGGAGGAGACAGATGTGTTGAAACCATTTTTCTGCTGCAGTGAAGACCAATTGGGTAGCAGAGTGGAGTTCTGCTGGGGAAGAAGCAGAGCAGATGAGAGTGGAATCATCTGCATACTGTATACAAGTGGATGTCGGGAGGGAAGTGGGCAGGTTATTTATGAAAATTGAGAAAAGTAGGGGACCTAGGATGGATCCTTGTGGAACGCCAATAGTAACTGGGAGTTGAGAGGATAGATGGCTGTCCCAGAGGACAGCTTGTTTTCTATTAGTCAAGTATGAGTCGAACCATTGTAAAGCTTGTGAATCCAGTGAGAGGGATTTTAAGGTATCAAGGAGAAGTTGATGGTTGACCATATCAAATGCTTTTGAGATGTCCAAGAATAGTGCAGAGGAGAACAGGCTGTTGTTACGGTTTTTATTGATAGTGTCAGTGAAGGAGAGAAGGGCGGTTGAAGTACTGTGGTGTGGTCTAAAACCATGTTGAGAGTCCACAAGCAAGTTGTTATTCAAGAGATAATGTAGAAGTTGATGGTGAATGCAGTGTTCCATTATTTTGGAAAGAGGAGATAGAAGGGCAATAGGTCGAAAATTGGAGAGTTCATTGGAGTTTCCTCCTTTATGGAGGGGAATAATATGGGAGATTTTCCAGCAGGATGGGATTTTGGATTCAGTTATAGTTCTGTTTATTAAGATGGAGACTGGGTAGGCTATTTCAGTTGCAGCTAGTTGTAGATATTCAGCTGGAAGTTTGTCAGCAGAAGGGGTGCAGGGTTTGAGTTTAGATAGTAGTTTGCGTATGTAGGTTGTTGAGACTGTATTAAACTTTAGCATGTGGGTACTGTTTTGAGTGGGGGTAATTTGGAGGGATGGGGGGGGGGAGTCATGGTGCTTGCAAGAGAGGTGACAGTTTGAGAGAAGAAGTTGTTGAAAGTGTTGGCTATTATGTTAGGTTGGGTTTGTGCTAAGCTAGCTGGGGTAGGTGTTTTGGTGTTGCCTGGATGGAGTAGTTTGTTTATTCCTGACCAAAATTGTTTTGGGTTTTGATTTTGGTTTTGTTGATATTGAAAGTGGTAGTTTTTCTTATCCAGATAGGTAAGTTTCTTTGTTTTGTTTCTCAGGTGTTTGAAGTTTTGATGGTCAATAGGGTTTTGTGGATCTCCATTTATTCCATAATTTATTCCTAGCTCGCATAGTTTGTTTAGTTGTTTTAGAGAGCCATGGGGCTGCTTTGGAACTGACTCTGACTAAGCGGGAAGGGGCATGCTGGTTGAGAATTTGTAGGAAGGTATTGTTGAAATGGGTTACTGCTTCATCTATTGGGAGGTATTTTAGAGTTGACCAGTTATATTCCTTGAGTTCATTTTGAAAGGATGTTAGGTTGAATTCTGTTTTGTTATATTTGGTACGATAAGTAGTTGGCTTGGGATTGTTGAATTTTTGTTTAGTGATAAAGGTAGGGAGGTGGTCGCTGATATTGTCAGGGAGTATTCCTGTTTTATAGGAGAGGGATTGTTGTTGGTCAGTATCCAGTCTAGAATGGTTTGTTTGTGGGTGGATTTCTGTATTCTAGTAGGGGAGTTGATGGTTTGATGAAAGTTAAAGAGATTAAGGTGAATGGTGGGTGTGGGGGATATGCAGGAGTACCAGTCAATATTGAAGTCACCTAAGATTATGGTTTCCTGGGGAAAGCTACAGGAAGCCCAGCTTAGGATATTTTCTAGGGTATTGATGTTATTGCCTGGGGGGATGTAGGAGCATATTATGTTTATAGCCTTGGATTTATTAACGTGGAGTTTGGTACAAAGTATTTCAGCATTTGCTGGGGAGGGAGGCAAGGAGTCAATTAAGGCTACCTGAAGTTGGGATTTGCATAGGAGGGCCACTCCTCCGCCCTTTTTATTAAGGCGATCTTGCCTTAAGGTGTTGTAGCCTGGGGGAGTGAATTCGTTGTCTTTGGTACTGGGTTTAAGCCAGGTTTCAGTGAGACAGAGGATATCAAAGCCGTAGAAATCAATTAAGGCATGGAGTTGTGTGACTTTGTTGTTAATGCTACGAATATTTAGGTGAGCAATAGAGAGGGAGTCAGTGGAGAAGGGTGAATTGGAATAGTTAGCAGTTTGGTTTGAAGGGGTGTGATTGAGGAGGGTATTGGGACCGGGATTGGGGTGGATGTCCCCATGTATTAGTAAAAGTGTTTGTGGGGTTTGAAAGACTTTAGTGTATTTGATAGGTATTAGGTAGAACCGTTTGGAGGTTGTAAACTTGTAATGGTGTACTTTATGGTAGAGAGGGGGGAGGTAGGGAGAGGTAGATAGTATATTAATATGTGTTTGGTTGGGTAGAGGAAATGTAGTAGTAGTATGTTTGGCTAATGTAAGAGTTTGGTTAAGCTTAAGATATTCGTAGGAGGTAAGTGTGTGGTAGTAAAGTAGGATGTTAAGGAGGAGAATAGGAAAGATAGCGTTAGGTGTTAAAGGCATGTTGTTATAGAGGGTGTGACTAGTAAATTGTAGGAGTGTACGGTATGTAATGGTAGGGACAGGTAGTTTAGATAAGATTTCGGAGAGAGGGTGTGGTTGTAGGAGTGAGGAGTTGATTGGTAGATGTATCTGAAGTAGTGATAGGTAGTTGTCTAATCAGGGGTGTGGCTAAGTAAGTGTAAAGGTAGGACCCCTGGGGGTGGGTGGGAATTGGGGGTAGGGTGGGGAGCGGAGTGAGCGTGAGCGGAGCGGGGAAGAACAAGACGACCAGTTGCAGAAAACAATCAGGCAAGAAGAGAGAAACAGGAGTAAAGGTAAAGGTGAGTTCAACAGTAGAGAGTCTGAGGAGATTGTATGATAAGTGGGGAGTAAGTGAAATAGTACTGGGTAGGATAGAGGAGTTGCTCGTGAGAGAAATAGCAAGATGCAGTGGTAAGCTATGACCAGGAATGACAATAGGAATTGCAGTGGGATACTTGGAGAAATATGATAGTAGGATTCGTGGTAAGAAGGGCGCCACCTAGTGGCCAGGTTAGGAAAGAATATCAGACAGAGCAAGCAGGGGGTTTACCAAGAATAAAGAACAAGAGATAGGGTAGAGAGAGTGGATTATAAGGACAAAAGGCAAAAAATGGAGGGAAGGAGAGGGGATCAAAGAGGCTAAATTAGAGGGGGGGGGCTGCTGGTTTACCTGGCAGGGGAGCAAAAATATGTCCCAGTGAGTAAAGCTAAGCAATATAATGATAGGACATACTTTCCAAAAAATATTCTGGGAGGACAGTCTTTGTTAATAGGAAGTTAAGTCCTATGCAGGATACTGGTGTTTAAAAGATGTCCACAGGGCCTCTTAGGCTAGGGAAGGACAGGAACCCGGGTGTTCAATCTGTTAATAGTTAAAGGTAGAGAGAAAGAGAGAAAACAAGCAGAGGAAAAAAAAGTTGTTAATCAATCAATGGGTACAACATAAATAGCACATTTGTTTTAAATCATAACTGACAAGGACATTACAGACATTTACCCTGGGGCACGCTGTATGAAGCAGAGTAGCCAGACTGCTAAAGACATACAGTGGGGCCCCCAAGGAACAAGCCTTACATTAATTACTAGCTAGAATAGAACGTTGAGGCAAACAGTATCAGTCCTAATGATTGGATACGTTCAAAATACTAAGGATAAGCATCTAGCAGTCAAACAGTTTCTACAGACCAAGGAACAAACCTTACATTAGTTACTAGCTAGAATAAACCGTTAGGCAAACAGTATCAATCCTAATGATTGGATACGTTCAAAATACTAAGCATAAGCTTAAAGCAGTCAATCAGTTTCAACAAACCATATGGCTAAGGTAGCATTAAAATAGCCATGGATCTAAGGTCAAGTGTTATAGGATCTCAAGGGGGATATAAGTTATAAAATAATGTTACTTCCAAGTGAGGGGGTCAGATATATGTGATCGTAATGCAGCACAGTTACTAGGCAGTCATAGTATCAGCAGTGAGTAGTACATTTCCATAGATTAAACATTTTAGCAATAAGAAACATTTAGTACGCTATAGCATATAGATGAACGCCAGTAAAGTAAGTTATGGGAGACCACGTGGAGGCATGCCTAGGAAGGGACACTGCCTAAAAGTCACAGCAAGGGGAGAAAAAAAACAGTTATCATGGTTTATCCAGTTACACGGAGTGTAACAATTGGAGGACTACCGCTGTGGTAGGCACAACCTATGATAGTTCGAATAATGTATTTCAATACTAATTGAAAACCCTCAGCATCAGGATGCCTAGGTTACAGGAGTCGGTCTAGGCAGGACAAAACTAGGGAAAAAATGAAGAAAAAGCCTGTCGAGCGCAACCGCTGCTAGGTAAGCTTAGAAAAAAGTGCTGAAAGCACTTTACAATCTACCCAAGGACACGCTAACATTGAGCGGTAGGAAGAAACGCTACCACTGGGCTGTCAGACTAGGTGTATCGTTGATTTCCCAGATACAGTATTAAGTCAGTGGAGATAAGGAGATATCTGTAATACCTAAAGATGGTAAAGACTCATTAGTTCCAGCTTCATATAGGCCCATTTCAATTTTAAACCATGATTATGAACTGTTTGTCTATAATGGCTAAATGAGTGACAAAGGTATTGCCAAGATTGATAGATATGGATCAGTGTGGTTTTGGGGAGGGGAGGCAAACATTTTACATTACTAGAACAATGTTGATCTAGAGGGAAGCAAAATATAATAAAATACCACTGTTGGTGGGTCTAGATGCATTGAAAGCATTCAACAGAGTAAGGTGGTATTTCATGATTAGGTCAATGGAAGCATTTGCATTTTGTGATACATTAATAAGGTTAATTAGGAGGATATTAGAGGGATCAGAGACAAAAATCAAAGTGGGAGGGTTTCTCTCTGATAAGTTGTGTCTGAACTGAGGAACAGGCAGTGTTGCCCTGTGTCTCCTTTGTTATCTGGGTTATATTTAGAACCATTGGCAAATAAAATAAGGGACTCAGAAATTTAAGGATGTAATTGGTATGGTATTCAAGAAAAGTTGGCTTTATTTGCAGATGATATTATTCTATACCTAACAGAACCAGAAAAGGGCATCTTAATGTTGTGGAATATTCTGACACATTTTCAGTTATTTGGGGGATATAAAATTAATGAAGGTAAAATGAAGGCGATAGCTGTAAACGGTTTACCCACACATGAATTGGTTCAGTAATACTCATATTTATGGGGATATGATAAAATGAAGTATTTAGTAGTACATGTTAAAAAGATTATGTTATGGCAGCAAGGGATCTTTGGGAAGAGATTGAACAAAAAATACAAAAATGGATAAACTGGAAGCTCATGCCTATAGATATGGATAGCAAGATACAAGCAGCAGAAATGTTTTCAGTCCCTGTATCTTTATACACAGGTCAGGCATATTTTTATTAACAAGAGGAGAAGTTGTGGATAGTAATTAATAAACAGTTGAAGGATTTTATCTGGGAGGAGAAGAGGGCCAGAGTCAAGTCGGAAAATTGATCCTTCCAACACAGTTAAGGCCCTTAAACATAAGACAAGAGAAAGCTACAGTTTAAAATGGAAAGGAATGATGACAAAGTGTGTGTGTGTGTGTGTGTGTGTGTGTGTGTGTGTGTGTGTGTGTGTGTGTGGGGGTATTTCAAGAAATAAGGAAAGAGTGGGATTTTGGTCGCAGATCCTTATGGAAAATAATTAACAGTCATGTAGAATATTATATTCATAAAGTAGCAAAATGTGTACTAAAAACTAAGCTACATCGGAATGGACAAAGGAGACTCTGATAGGGATGATTGCAATTAGGAGTACAGAAAGTAGGAGGGGGGGCTAGAATTTACTGGAGGAAGCTGGCAAAGGAGCCAAGGTATTGGAAACAAATAATTAGAGACGGAAAGGTAACAGAGTGGGAAGAGGCCAGGAAGACATTTGAGCTGAAAGACAGAGATTGCCTTCCCTATCAGGGATTGATATCAGAGTATAGGCAAAGAGAAAGGGATAGGGGAATTGTAAATGCTCAAAACCAGAATAAACTATATCCCTAAAGGTGAACAATACCTATTCATACCTTACACCTCCTTACTCTCCCTTTTTCACTTACTTCCATACTTCCGTCAATTTCTCTCCCCTGATTTTCACTCTAAATATACAATAATCCTGCTTTTCACTCACTTCATATTGCAGTTCCTGTTTACATTATTCTAATTTTCCTTTAATTTCTCTAAATATTAAATTATTATCATATAACTTATATGTATTCGTAACCAATGTTTTTATATTATGTCTAATTTGGAATAATTATTTAAACTCGTTTTTTTGTGTTATTTTTAAAGATTGCAAAGCTATTGTTATAAAACGTTTTGTAATATTTTGGAGCTTTCCCCCAGGACCTTACTGAAAATGGGCTGCTACCTAGTTGGACATTCCCGGTAATCAAATGTCAATAAACAAATAAATTAATAAATGAAAGACCTGCACTGGTTGAATTTTTCGTTGAATCTACAGAAGCTGCTGTGAAAAAATGGATGATTAGTAGGGCATATAAAATATTGCACAATAACTAAAAGAATCAATCAGAGGAGGACAGAAAAGATTGGGAAGAAAGATTAGATAAACAATTCATGAAGAAACAATGGGAGGACATATGTGTGGTTCCCAAATATGCAACACAATCTAGAAGGTTTAGGATTTTTGCTTGGAAGTGATTGCACAGGTACTTTTATACACCAAGTGGACTCCAAAGAATTTTTCCTCAGGTAGAAGGCAAATGTTGGATAACCATTTGAAATGTCAGAACCCTCTAGAGCGAGTCCCAGACTGAATAGGCAAAATAATGTATTACATATACTAAGTCTGAGATGCCATTTCTCTGAATATTCCCTTTTCTCTGAGGTATGGTGATCTTAGAATTATGTGTAAGTTTGCGGGTGTAGGGGGAGCTTGTCCCCTCTGCAAAAATAAATTTAAAGCAGAAGAGTGATTTTTGAAATTTACTGTTCTATATTTTGGTCTTTTTTTTCTGGCTTGTCAGCACACATTTTAAGTGCTAGCATTTTTAGTAGAGTGCTCAAATGTTGGAGGTGTAATACGGAAAAAAGAGTTATCCAAGAGTATATGTTCTCAGAGTTTAGTGAGCTGGCAGACTTTAAAAATTCCCTACAGAGTACTCCGTCAGAAGTACTGGGCAAGCAAATGAGTGCAACTAAGGAAATTATTTTTTTGAGTTGGGATACAGGATCTGAATTGTCGACATATAGTAAGGCTTTGTTAAGTGTAATTCTGGTGGTTGCCAAAAAAGCAATTACTAGAAAATGGAAATTAAAGTCTAAACCAACTGTACTTGAAGTAGTACATATTGTAGCAGAGGTAAAAGAACAGGAAGTAGGATCTTTAGAAAAGGGTAAAGTAAATTTCATAGAAATATAAATGAAAATTATAGGAACAATACATGCAAAAAATGTTTTGGAGGAGGAATGAAATTTAAGAGAAGGCAGAAATTAAACAATTTATGTTATTTTGGGTTAATTATATTGTATAGTACAATGTATGTGGTGTATAATGTTTGTAGAGGTGAACTTGTTAATGTGTTTTTTAATTACTTTTATATAAATGTAAGTTTGCCTATGTCACAAGTGAGAATTCAATAAAGGTATTTAAAAATTGTGGTGCACAGTAGCCTCTAGATATGAGAACATGGACCGTAGATTTCACACCCCGTCTTGGCTAGCCACTTCACTGTGTCTAAGTCCCTCTAAATGAATTGGTCATGACTTATGCCACCAAAATTGGGCATGGTTATCTGCCGACGGTAAGTTTGTTGAGGCCTACTACAAGAGGGTCCATGGTAACTGTGGGAAGGATCGATATGCCACTAATGGCCAGTGTGTGCCTATCATAAAGACCAGCAACCTTGGGTCAGTAAACTACTGGTAGGCCTATGTCCAGTTGTCCAGCTTGGGTACTTGGGGTAGTTCATTTGATCAACAGCTGGATATAAAACTAATCAACCTGCCAAAATAAACCATGGATTGTTGCACTGAATATTTTTTCTAGTAGAAGTAGGCACAACACTAAGGAAAGTGAAGTCAAAGAAATTGAATGAGGTTCTTGTTGGTTATAAAAAATTTAAAAGGCTGTATGGAAGGAATCACAGCTTGGAAGTGAATGGCATGGTGGTAAGGGGGCAACTGGACATCTTATGCACACAGGAGACAAGGTTGAAGGACAGTACAGCAAAGCCAATTGGCTTGGGATCCAGAGTCTACTGCTCACTGAGAGGACAGATTAGAAATGGTTCGAGAATTGTGGTGAGGGCAAGTGTTCTGAGGACAGTGAGGGGATGTCATCAGAATTAGTGAGAAACTCATGGCAGTCAGACTGAGGGTGTAAAGACAGGTCAGTATTTATAATCTCAGCCAATGCCTTGCTACAGTGTTGTAATGATGAGAAAGAGTATATTCAGCAGTGTTTGCATGGACTACTAGATAACTTAGGGCAGCATGAGTTGGTGTTGATATGGGAGACATGAATACTCATATCAGGGTAGACAGAAGAGAAAATGAGGACTGCCTGGGTCCCAGTGGGTGGGGCAACAGGAATAAAGAAGGAGATACCATTCTAGCCTTCTGTCTGGCAAATGGCTTGATGATTAACACATGTTTCAGAAAGTGAAAAAGAGAGAGAGAGTGTGAGAATGACAAGATCACATACTTTAGTGGCCAACATGCAGGTATACTTTCTCCTAGTAAGAAGAGAGCACTGAGGTAGAATTAGTGATTGGAAAGTCATCCCTAGTGAAATAGTTGGCCCACAGTCTAAACAACTGCTGGCCATAATCAGATGTAAGCAGTAGTCAGAGAAGGCTCTAAAGTCAACAGAAACTAAGCTGAAGCACAAGATTTCAAGAAAATTCTCAGGAATCTTGCACCTCAGGAAGAAGAGGAAATAGGAGGAGTCAAAGAAATATGGTAGTATCTCAAAACAACATACGTGAAGACTATCAACAAATAAGTTGCCTACCCAAGAATGGAAGTATGGTGTATAGGGAGAGTTGGTGATGAAATGCAGAAGTCCATGTAGTTATTAAAAGTAGGAAAGAGTGCTAGAAAAAGTAGGAGATAGAAAAGATGGAACAGGCTAAGAGGGAATACTGATTGGCGAAAAGAACAGTTATAAAAGCAAAGAACAAGACATCAGTGCCACTCTACCAGTTTCTGCAAAGTGACTCTGCAGATGACACAAAGAATATCTATCAGGTTGCAAACTAGAGACAGAAAGATAAAGAGAACAGTTATTAGACACCATTCATAAGGGATGCCAGCAACAACCTGTTTACCAGACCACATGACTTCAAAGGCAGATGGAAGGATTCTGAATAAAGAACATCCCGCACACAGCTTACAGTCAGAGATGAAGAAAAGCCCAATCAAATAGAAGTAAGAACATAACTAAGAAAATGAATTCAATGAAATCAGCAGGCTCAGATGAGGGCACAGTAGGTGTGATCAAGATACTGGGTGAGTTAAGGGGGAGACTGCTCCTGAGGGTACTTAGAGCAGACTGGAGAGAAAAAATTATCCCAGATAACTGAAGAATAAGCATTCTAGTGCTAGTTTACAAAAACAAATGTGGCATTCACTACAGTAGACAGTACAGAGGTGTCAAGTTTTGCCACTCTGCAGAGGGAGATTGATAAATGAACAGGCAGAGTAGTAGAAATAAACTGAGAGATGAGCATTTTAGATTCAGTTCAGGATGCAGCACAATCAAATGTGCTGTTTGCAGTGTGACAGACAGTGGGGAAGAAGCTGGATATGAGGAAGGAGGCTAACTGGGTGTTCCTTTTCCTAGAATTGGAGAAAGCATTTGACAAGGCCCCAAGAAAGCTAATATGGGCAGTCCTGTAATGGTTTGAAGATCCAGAAACATTGGTAGAATTAGTGCAGGCAGTGTACAAGGATCCAATGACACAAATATAAACAATGTTCATAGAGGGATTTCCAGTGAGAATTGGGAGTTCACATGTCTGCCTACTGCTCTTCATACTACTGATGTACTATTTTAGCCAGCAGATGAAGTTGCATTGCAAACAGCCTCATAGCAAGCACTTCAGCAAATGATAGGGGAGTAAAATGGAAAACTAAAGGCATATGTGTTGAATCTGAGTGTAGAAAAGATGGTTGTCATGGAAGTAACTGGTGAAATCAAAAGAAGTTGAAAATTGAGGTAGTAGGGAAAATAGTGGAACAGGCTAACAGATCCTTTTATCTGGGAGGGATGGTTGAACAGAATGGAAGTCTGAATGAAGAGGTCTAAACCAGAAACAGAAGTGCTGCAGCCAACTGGTCACAGGATGTCAGGGGCTGTGTGAGACAGAAGAATGACAAAGAAGCTGAAAGGTAAGGCATACAAAACAGTGGTGTGACCAGTTCTTCTGTATTATACAGACTTCTGGATAGTGAAGACAGAGCAGCAGAGGAAGCTAGAGGTGACATATAATATGCTTGAAACAAATGGTACAATGCATACAGATGAAGGAATGACATTAGAATAGAAGTCAAAGTAGCTCCATTTGCAGAGAAGTTCAAAGAGAAGAGATTATAGTGAAAGCAGGATGCGATTTGGTGAAGAAGATTTGAGTGAGAGGAAGAAGGCGAGAGGTAATGAGCATGTCCAGTAAATAGATGGATGGATTGACAGACTTGACAGTGATTTATTACTCTTGAAGATGGTAAGAGAGTGGCTGTGCATTGAGATGGATGGTAGCAGCTGATGTGACAGACCAAGCCTATGTAGAAAATGGAAAAAGGGAGATTGATGATGATAAAACACATCAGGGAATTGTAAATTGCAAAGTAAGAGTGAGAGATAAAATGCATTGGGTAGGATTGCTGAGCTAGGCGGAATGAGAAGTACAGAATTCTGCCATCTTCTTTGCATACCATAACAGCACAACAGGAGAGATGCTGATATAATCTGTGCTCTTTCTGTTGGTGAAAAGCATTTTTCTCCATGCATGTGTGAACATTGATTTGTTCCAGTTCAAAGAAGTATATGTTTTATATGTATAGATTATTTCAAGCTCTGAAATAACCAGTCTGACAGACACAGCAAGCACACGTGTGATTAGTTCATTAAAGTATATTTTTGCAAGCCAGATGGCTTGGAATGTTATCATGTCTGAAACTGGTCTGCAGCATAAAAATCAAGACTAGAATTCGGAACATTCGCTCAAGAGTGGGAGTTCAACCATGTAATGGCAAATCCATTAGGTTGTGTTGAGCAGGGATAGTTGGAAGAGCTATCCAAACAGTGAAGAATATCATAAGAAATGGCTATATGCAGTCTCAAGTGAGCTGTTATTGCTGCCATACATTTAGTGAACACCCTGGGGGATGTGTTGAGACTAAAGGGCATCACCCTGAACTAATAGTGAGTGGCTCCTAGCCATTAGTGGAGGAACTGTCTTGAGCATTTATCCATTTTTATGCGTTAATACGTATCGTGAAGGTCTATAGAGCACATCCAGTCATTTTTCTCTAGAAAGGGAGGTATTGACTGAACTGTGACCATCCATAATTTGGACTATTGAACAAATTTGTTTAGAATGCTGAGATCCAGAATTGGTATTCAGTCCCCTGTCTTTTTTGCTATTAAAAAGAACCTTGAGTAAAATCCGGATCCTATCTGTTCTGGTGGGACTTCTTGGATGACTATTTTTTTTAGCAGCTTTAAGGCTGCTTGGTTTCTTTGACTAGGTGGAACATGGGGAGTCTCATTCGAGTTCTTGGATAAAGAGTGAAAGGGGTAAGGTAACCTCTAGCACCCAGGTATCTGTCATTATTTGTTGCCAGGCTGCTGGGTGCAAAGAAAATCTTCCCTGACTGCTTCCAGAGGTAAGCAATTGGCCCTCCTTTCAGGAACGCTGATAGGGTTGGCCAGAGAAGGAATCTCTGGATGGTTCTGCGAGCCACCTCTGCCACTAGGATGGCATCTTCCATTTGAACCCCCCCCCCTGCCCCAAGGCGATTCTGCACCACGTGTGTCCTGGAAAGACCTCTGGGACTTCTTGAACATTTTCTCACTCCTCAAAGGCCTGCAAGTACACAGACTCCTCAGAGGAAGGGTCTTTGGACTTCCAGTTACCCCTCGGTTTAAGGATTTCCAGGATGTCTCCAAAGGACATGTCTTTTGGGGTGACCGGGGGGAACCCTCCCCCTCATCAAAATGTGTGTCCTTCGTGACAGACTCTTCAGGGGAGTCCAGGTGTTTCCTCTTATGCAATTTCTTCCGCGGAGGCTCTTCAGTGGGAATATCTGAAGAGGACTTGGAAGAAGTGTGGTCTTTGGGCCATAACTCTTGCATCCTTTGAGCTTGCTGTCTGGGTACAGAGGTTGGTGTAAGCTCCAGAAAGGCAGGGGTCAAGGGCTGAGACTCTGGTAACACAGGAGCCACCTGAGAAGTAGCAGTGGCCAAAGCCCTCTCCATAGCCAGGAAGGCAGCCCCCCCCATGGAGGGATGGGAGCCCAGAAGCAAGACAGACAAACTTAGAACCGGGGTCACACCCCAACCCAAGAGACCCACCTCCAAAGCTGGAGTCAAGGAAAGGCCCCCCAGCCAGCTCAGACCAATGTGGTAAGGATGGCTGTGAGTAAAACACAGGAGTCGACTCAAACCTCCTGATCCAAAAGCGGAGGGCTGATCCCAGGGACCCATTGGTTCTAATGGCACCGAGGGAGTCAAAGCCGTGTCCGGAACCAAAGACAGATGTTGTCAGCGCTGAGACCATTGGAGTCTGTGTGGTTGGAGTTCATTGGAGTCATGTGAAGCAGAGTTCCTCCCTAATCCAATTCAAGTGCAGCTTGGACAATTGGATGGGAAACTGGAAATTCATCCATGGTTTGGCACCTATGTCTCTGATGCAAACAGGTAGCCTGTAAATGGTTCATCTTCCAGGCCCATGCTTACACTTATCAAGGGTATCCAAACTCGTCAGAGATTTGGGATGCACAGCTAGGCTTAAAAAGGCCCTTGTGGTCGTTAGCCTAGTAAACACCTAGGAACTTTTAAGTCGACAGATCTAAAGCCTCCGAGGAGGAATATATGTAGGAGTACTGGGGGAGAATTCCCCTGGACCAGGAAGGAGGGGGGGGGGCTGAGAAGAAGAAAGAGGGAAACCCCTAGCTGTCAGAAGCTGGCCCACCAGTCTCACTATGTCAATTTCGGAAAGACTTCTGGTGGAGAGAACGGACAATCTAGAGGGGGATTCAGGTCTCTTTATGAAGGGGCTAGGGAGCTGACCCAAAAAGGGGTCAATAGATGGAGAATATCTAGTCCTGGGTGTATAGAAAATCTTGGTCTTCGGCACCAGGACAGAAGGTAGGGGCTGCAAAGCCGTAGGAGATGTCGGTACTGACATGGTAACTAATGAAGCCGGTGCCAACACTGGAGTAGTAATTGGTGTTGTGACAGGTGTTGATGGCACTGAGGTAGTAGTTGGTGCCAAGGACTCAGTTCATTTCCAAAATTTTGGGGCCCTTTGAGTTGGGTTCCGAAGTAGATCTAGCAGAAGAATATTTATGTTTTTTATGGATGGAGATGTGGGCACCGAACGACTAGACTTTGAGCCATGCTTCTTCTATTTCAAAGGGTGCCTTAAGGAGCCCTTTAAGAATGAGCTTGTTTCTGCTTTCTACCAGGGCTCTAGTACTAAAACCTGGCAGACAGAACACTCTACATCAAGATGCAAAGCACCCAAACAGTGTACACAATTGTCATGGCCATCAGAGTTCGGCATTTTTCTGCCGCACTTTTGGCACTGCTTGAAACCAGTTGTAGATTTTGACTTATCTGCCATTGTAACCAAGACACAATCACACGCAAACAGAAAAAGGGATCCTACCAGCAGTGGTAGGAAAGATTACCTATTGGTAAAGTAAGAGAAGGGAAAGAGGGGAAACGCTAGCAAGAAATGTCAAGTTGTACAAGGATAAGGGGAAAAAAAAGTCGCACAAATAGAAAGGGTAGACCAAGGGTATAAAAAAAACTGTGATAGTTAAAAATAATAGAGTAAGATGAGCAAACTATATATCTCAAAGAATATACTTTGCTGTGAGAGAGAGTCGGCTGACTCGTCTTTCTATAAGAGCAGCAAACTCGATCTGAGGTAATGTAGAGATGGGCATTGTGGTAGACTCTTAGCTTGAGAGTTTTTTGGCTGGCACATGCTATACATCGGCTGGATCAGTTCCGAGGATCGTTACCCTAACCCGTCAGTCAGGAATAGATAAACATCGACAACATAGATGGAATGTTATAGTAAGACATAACTAGTTTGGTTAGCAGCATTTAATAATACAACAAATGCAATGAATGGCAATGTAAGAAGATTAGGCAAGTCTGTTTTATCACACTGGAGGTAGCAGCACTGATAAAGTCATATATCTGAAGCTGTCTTGATTGACAATGGTGATGAACTGAAACAAATTCAAACAAGAACTGACTCAAAGACTGAACTCAACTGTTGTCCAGAAAATATACATCACACTTCACTGTGAAATCCGTCCGTCAGTTTTACACACCTCTTCAACCTTGATTCCCAGGTCTTGTATCATCTAGATTTATTATCATTATTTTAGGAGCCAGTCTGTGAATGCTTCCTGTCTATTTCTAGCTCTGTAAATCATTTTGACGCACAGTAAAATGTTCTCTTGATAATCTGTGAGTTCTGTACATCTTGCCCTTTAGTGTTTTGTCATGAAGGTTATTCACTGAAACATCGCTTACCTGTCTTTTATACTGAAACTGCATTTACTAAAGCTGCATGCTAATTGCAAAATATGGTGTTGCTTTCCAGAGATTCTCTCTCCAACTATCATCTTGGCTGACAGTTCACTGAAGCTGGCATGGGAGATGTGTTCTTCTTATGTAAATACTCTACCTTCATGTTCAGCTGCTGTGTCTCTGTACTCAGTCCGATGCAGACCATGTGCTAGCTAATTGTAGAAAATTGTCTGCCAGGGATGTGATTTTCTGTTTTGTGTAGCTCTTGCAAGATTATACTTCATGTACCATTTGTACCACAACTGTTGAAATATTCATTTCTTTCTCTCCTTATAGTGTGTGATTTGTTTTCTTGAGAGTTCTGCGACTGCCATAATTTCTAATTAATCTTGTAAAATTGTTTTTTTTTTTTGTCTGACTTAAAACTGTTAAGACATTTCTTCAAATGGTATTGTATCCATAGCTTTCAAGAGAGGACCAGTTGGAGAGTCTACATATCTGTAGTTTGACTTATGGCTTCACCTTTTGAGAATCTCCTTGAATAATAGTTAATATTTTGATATAGAACAATAGTCTTATTTTGATATGGAACAACAATCTTTTTTTTGCTCTCATAGCACTTTGGTCAACCAAATGATTGTTCTCCTAAAGTGGACAAGGATTGAAGTGTATAGAGCCACTATATGTTTATCATCTGAAAAATCTTTGATACTTTCAAAGTTGCTAGTATGTAACTTTAAATCCATATTTAAAATAGCATTTCCCTCAGTTCAAGACAAGTTCATCAGAGTGCTTAAACCTAAACAGTTTGCACTATAAATAAGCAGGATGCACAGTATTGGTAACAATAAATATAATCATAAATAAGGAGGAAACAAAGGAAATAAAAGAAAGACATACAATAAAAAGATAATAAAATACCAAGAATAAATATAAAAAAGTAGATAAAAAGTTATAGATACAATGAAAAGTAAAATAGAATAGAATTAACCACTACTGAAGTTAATAATGAAAGGCCTGAGTGTTCCATTCAAATGAACAGATCAGATTGTCATGAAAAGATTGTCTTAACATTTCGGTGCTGCAGTAAGACTAAGCAGCATGGGTAAATCAAACCATGGATATAAGCACTGGATTAAGTATAGAATTAAAAGAAGATAGTAATTCTAGTAATACATTTGTTGGATTTCTCCACTTTAGTCCATCTGCAATTCATATACTCTGACAAAGTTTTATTTATTTTTTTAATTGTTTTTTTTTTTCTGAAAGTGTTCCAGTACTTAAACCTAAGCTTCTTACCTAAAAAGAAAACATGGAGAAAAGAGGAGTTTTAGAGGCAATAAAATCCCTAAAGTAATCTTAACATAGAAGTAATTCATAAGTTTAGCTACCTAAAGGTTTTAGAAATGCCTGTACTGGAGTCTCTAAACTTCCTGAGAAAATTTTAATTTACATGACCTGAAAGAACTCTTGAGATTCACTTAACCAAATTAAGGATGATAGCTGATTCCACAGGACCAGGGCAAGGTAAAGAAAATAAATTCTGCCATGAGTATTCCATCCTCTGATGTTCTGAAACATTTACCAAAAAAGGAGTGTTTCAGCTACTCCTTAAGGTAGGGTAAGAAGAACCTAGACTGTGAAGAGCATGGTAGGTGAAAGACAAGTTCTTAAAGACACATCTGACAGTGGCTGGAAGCTTGTACAGATGCTAAAAGAGCAAATTTACATGACTGACCTGAGAAGTAGCTGTTATTAACATAGCGGCAGAAGTGCCAAGTCACTATCCTGAAGCTCAAGTAAAGTTTATTACATTAATCCAGTTGGGAAATAACCATTGCATTAACCAACTTAGCCAGGTCTAATGAAGGTATAAGATGTTTGATCTGAGATACGTTCCTCATATGTTAAGATGCTGAACCTGAGAGGTGTTCCTCAAATGAGAGTGAGATGCCTTGACAACTCTTCATTCCTGGTCTCTCTGTGTCAGCCTGTTGTCAAGAACCACACCTAGATTATAGAACCAAGACTCAAATTCAAATGTATTTCCATTGTATAGTATTAAAAGCAAGAGCAAAGGAAGATGTGGTGAATGAACACTGGCATGCATCAGCATGTCCATGTTCTTAGCCAAGTTGAACTTAATCTGATTCAGGATTAATCAGTTCAGTTGAACCCAAATAGTTCTTAAGAGTAATAATATGAAATATCTGATCTTGTGAAGAAGGAGACTTATAACTGAGTATCATATGACTGATAGTAAATGCATCTCCTCATAATGACCCTTATTTTGTGGTAAAATGCATACTGTGAATAACAGTGGAGCCAAAATAGAACCCTAGACCACACTGCAGTTAAGAGGGAAACCCTGAAAAAGTTAACCTCAAACATCACCCTCTGGGTTGACTGAAGAGGTAAGGAGGGAAACATTCCAGTACATGCCCAGAAATCAACAATGAAATGTCAAGTGGCTAAGAAGGATCTCATGGTCTGTGGTATCAAACACTGTCAAGAGATCAAATAGAACCAAGATTAATACATTTGTTGATCACTTGCCTTAAGGATGTCATTAAACACTCATCTCAGTGTTTTGCCATAGCCAAAAACTAGATTGACAGGGACGTAAGTTAGTGATCAAAAGAAATAATAACACGTCTGTGTGTACACAAACTTCTCAGTAGTCTTCCTAATAAATGAGAAATTAAAAACTGGGCAGTAATTCTCCAGACAGTTTGGACACAATGCTGTTCTTCTGAGAAGAGGGGCAACCATGGCCATCTCAAGGGATGGAGGGAATATCTCTGATCTCAGGACAGGAAAGAACTTTGCAGGGCCTGGGTCCAATCCATAGTATATAAGATGCTCAGCAGAAACAATCTTCATGACAGCATGATAGTCCACTTGGTTAAACTCAGACCAACAAATGCCAGATAATCTTACCCCAGCCCCCGTGAACAACTCTGTGACAGGGGACTGCCTTATATTAGCAAACCTATTCAGAAAGAACTGTAGAATTTCCTCATAATAATTTGAAGTATATACTCCCTGAATTGTCAAGCATGCTGGTCTTCACAACCTACCAGACACTAGGAAGAGTACAGCTGGTTGGTTCTATGGATCTGAGATTTCACTGTACAGAGAAGAGGCCTTCTTAAGTGAAGTATTTGTCTGGTAAACAGCATAATGTTGATCCTGACTAAACTTGTCCTCAAAAATGCCTGCCCACCAGTTTCTTTTTAAGTTCCATCCAAGCCTGTACAAGTCAACACAGCTCATGGGCAAACCATGTGACCTCTCATGTCCAACTAACCTAAGATACATATAAGCTGGGGCAAGTCAGGAGGATAAAGTCAGATTAACATTATTTGTCCTTTTCAAGTCACAACAAATGACCATCTCTGATTCATTTGTCTTGTTTCTTATCATTGTAATTGGATTCAACCAGACTGTGTCTGAAAATGGTCCTTTGAGATCAGGGAACTACCTTGGTAAATATACATAAAGTAATAAGAGCAAAGAATGAGTCTTTGTCAAGGAGTTCGAAAACAAGAAAGCACATTACAAACTTGGAATTATTATTATTTTATATGGATCCGCTTGACTTTTATGAGTGATTGACAGTGGTATTCTGTTTTTGGGGTTAAGGTAATACATTTACAGATTCAGTTTGAGAGGGTCTTAGGAGCCCTTAGGTTATATTTGGAGAATGATGAAATTAATGGAAGGGCACACTCTAATTTTGCTTGTAGAATGCCCTTATTAATGGCAAGCCTTCCGTCAGGTGAGAGGACGTATGAGGTTTTTCTGGTTCAGCAAAAAAATAAGGAAATTTTAACGTTGATCAGAGATGTGTGGTGCTGAAAGTTTAGGTGAAGATCTAGCCAGACTTCAAGGCAGCGAAAGTGGTCTGTTATTTCATTTGGGTTCTTGTCATTGTAGAACAGTTACCAGTTAGAGGAAAAATATTTTATTTTTCACTTGCGTCCAAATAACATGTTTTTTTTTTAGGTTAAGCAGGAGATCATTGTCTTGGAGCCAAGTAGAGAAAATGTTGAGGCCAGTTTCTAGTTGATTGTACTGAGGCAGGTGAGGATAAAGATCTGTTGATAGCCATATCTTTGGCATAGAGTATAGTAGACAGGTGAGGAAGGTCAGAGGGCAGCCTGTCTATGAAGATGGGTAAGAGAAAGGGAGAGGGGACAGATCCTTGGGGGACACTTTTGTATAAGTTTACTGCACCAGAGATTGAGAGGCCTATTTTGACATTAGTTGATTTATGAGAGAGGTAGTGCTAAAACTGTTCAAGGGCTTTGGGTCTGATTTCAATGGCAGTGATAGAGTCTATGAGTAAGGTATAGTTTAGCAGTTCAAATACTTCAGTTAGAATAGTGCTTGTAAAATTTTCTTTGTTTTCATGAGTTAAGTGAGGAGTACAGTGCAGGCATTGTGCTGTGACCATACCATAAATAGTGTAGGCAACTGAATAGTAAGCGCCATATTAATTTATTTAGAAAGATAACTGAATGTAAACTATTTTTTTTCTAGCAGGTTTCCAAATACAGGAAACATGGATGTGGGACTGAAGTCCTGTGCTAAGGAAGGTTTGAAGATTTGGGAAGGGCGTAATGATAGCTTGTTTCCAGACTTTGGTCATTATATTATTACATAAACAGAGGTTGTAAATGTGATAAAAGAGGTTGTAAAAGATGATCATGGCAACGGCAAATAAACTATGAAAGAAGTTATCAGGGCCAGGAGGTCCGTCGCCTAGCATGTATTATAAAAGCTTGGCTACTTCTGACTGTTAATAGAAAAGAAGTTGAAAGGAAGGGGTGTGCACAGGGGTGTAGAAAGGGTGGGTTTAGTATTTACAGATGCAGGAGAGAGGTGGGAGATAAACCTAAAAAAATTCTGGAGTCTAGTGATGACATAGAGAGGCTGCTTTATTGTCAGTGCCCCACTTTCTTTGTTATGTTTCTAAGATTTATGAATTTTTTTTTTTTTTCAGGGCTTGGATTATTTCTGCAGGAGACCCAGACTTATTCTTTGGTCTTGTTTTAGTCCGGTGATTACAGAAAAAAACATTTTTTCTGGAGTGAGTATAGCATATTTGTGAGTAAGGAGGCAGCATTTCATAGGTTGTTTCATTTGATAATAGGAAACCAGGTAGGTATTTTTTTAAGAAAAAGTGTTTGAGTGTCAGTATTAATAGGAGATTTAAATGCTAAAGTATCTACATAAGTTTGCTTGTCCTCCACATCTGTTCATACATTATGGATGATTCTTGCTTTTGCTGGTAAAGAGTTCTTTTGTTGATGGGATGATAGCATTACCTGGGAAATAAGATGTGTTGCATACTTTTCTTCAGTGAAAATTCTGAACTTGAAAATAGTGAGAGAAGATAGTTCTTTGTGCGACTAGTGGAGGATTTTTTTATTGCCACCTGATGAGTTGAAGTTTTGCCTGAGATTCTGTTTGAAAGATTAGTTGAGACTTGCCTGCTAATGCCAGATCTGCAGCATATCTTATTTCCCAGGTAATGCTGTCATCCCTAAGCAGCAGGGGTTCATTTCCATTTTAGACCTCTTTTATCTACTAGGGATTTGATACCTGGGAGAGGCAGAAACCTAGTTACCACTCAAAGGGATTTATCTCAGTGTAACTGAGCCACCTACCCCACCTGATCAGCCTTCATACTTGAGCAAATGTGATTTGAGCTAGGTGATTTGAGATAAAGGCTATAAATTAAAATAATTAATTGTTTTACCTTCAAAAAGGGCTGAAGTTGACTTATAGTACCAATGATCCCTGAAGTCTGCCAGTAATACACAACCTTTTGACATGTATTCCTTTCACTGCGACACTGCATTTCCTTTTTCTAGCCATTTTTGCTGCCAAAGCCACCAATCCAGAATCCTTGTTAAAGGCTGGATAACTTGTCCGTTTTCCATGGGACTGTGTCAAATTGACTTAGTAAAGTCAAGGATAAACTATTGTCTACATTCATAATGTCTGTTTTTACTTTTGTCATTTCACTGTATCACTTTCAGTATGACAGCATTTGTGTACATTGCAAGGGGTAAATATAGTTACTGAATAGAGTAGCTTTGCTTTTGTGTACAGATTAGTTTATAAAGATACTGTAAAGTGTGTAACCTGTTAAGTATTCCCTTATGTTTTTAGATCTTGGAATATGTTGAATGCTTCACTGGTCCAAATATCATGGCCATGCACACAATGTTGATAAACAAACCTCCAGATGCTGGTAAGTACACCATAATTGTTTTATTGTGAAATTGTGTTATATGTATGTATTTATGCATTTTAAAAAAATCGTATCTCACTTTAATTTTTTCAACTATAGTTATATGACTATGTGGTCACTCTCAAATATCAAGAAAATAAGACAGTCTGAAAAATATGTAAATTAAAATAAAGTAGAAAATCTGTTGTGCTTGTCACATGGAGATCATAGCATTACGATTGCAGAAAACAAGGAATCCGCTAATAAACCCCTGTTATGATGGTCACATAGAGATACTAGCAGTCTGAGAATATTAAACAAGGAATCGACTAGTATCAACAAACATAATTGTTTTATATTCTGTAAGACAGCTGATATAGTCCCTTAAAGTATTAATTAAAATCTGGCAGTTGGCACACTAGCTGCTTTCAGGGGTCTAGAATTTGGTTTCTTTTGTCTCCATTTGCCTAACTGTGTGACAGTCTCCTAACCAATGCTCCCAGACAGATTATGAAAAAGGTGTGTGAGAACCAGTGCTGTAGCCCCGGTTAACAAAAACATACGAATAAATGTATTTTGTTGACTGAGTGGACTCGAGAGAGACTTAGAAGTACAGCATCACATACAGTGAAAAAAAATTAAGTGGGATAGTACCAATAAACATGGCAAGAAAAAAACATATATATCTTACATCTGTTTGACTGCAGAAGGAGATATGATGCCTGTAGCTTTTCTTTGAGTGCATTTAACATTCTACCTCCCCTGAATATCCATTTTCCCTCTTATCCTTTCTGCACTTGCCCCATGCCAGCTGGATTGCCTTTCTGTATTCCCCCTCCACAGAACATTTCAATAGTCCATTCCATTGATCCACAACCCTCTCCATGAAGTTCTATCACATATCCGGAGAGTAACTGGCCCTGCACTCTGCTGCCTTTGTCCCCAACCTTCTGTTTAAGATGCCCCATTCATATCAACTTAACATGAGCTTGTGTACCCATATCAAGTCTCCTCCTCTTTAGTGATCTCATGTTTGAATGGCATCCATTCCTTTAGTTCCTGACTATATCTTTTCCCCTCCAGCTTAGTTGCACTTTTTGTGACTTTCTTCTGTATTCCTTTCTTCAGTCTAATATTCTTGTCCATGTTTGACCTCCAGAACTGCAGACGGTACTAAAGGTTTGCCCTGATCAGGACCTTGCGCAGTGGAAGCATTACATGTTTGCATCATATGACTTTTCGTAAAAGATATACCACATCATTGTGCTTGCTGCCATTGCTCTCTCAAACTCTTCTGCTGGTGGTCCAGTCCAGATGTGCACAGCACTTATCACTTTTTCCTCTTCGGTTCTCATCATGTCTTCTCCGTCTCACTGATGCTGCATAGCAGGTTTGCTGTGGCCCTGGTACAGTACTTTTCATTTGTCTACAATGAATCTCATCTACCACGTTTCTTCCCAGTTGGTCAGCCTTTTCAAATCATTTCATAGATTCTTCCTCCTATCCTGTATGGCTGCACTTAGCTTTGTGTCATCACCTAAGAGGATTTTCCTGTTTTCTTTTCCCTCAGATGTGTCTGTAATAAACATGCTCAAGAGTGCTAGAATCAAGATCAACTTTTACAGTGCTTCATTGTTCACATTCTTTATTTCTTATATTGTCATTCTTACAGCATCTCTCTGTGTCCTGCCATGCTGCATTGCACTTTTTCAGTTTTGACAATCTGTCTATCTCCTCCGGCGTTTCTAGCAGGTTTGACTGTGGGAAAGTCAACAGGTTTTGTTGAAGTACGTGTAATCAATTTCTCTGTAAAAGAAGTTTTTTTTTTCTGACAGCTGAATTTAGCTATTAAACCATGTTGTTAGGTTTCACGGAGATTGTTGTTCTCTAAGAAAGCAATCAGTCTTTCCCTCAGGGTTCTATCCATGACTTTCCTCTGCCATGCCCTATTGTTCCATGGATATTTTCTGCTCCTTACCTAGTACAAGGTTAGCACACTTGCTAACTTTAGATCATCAGGCAGTTCTATTGTGGGCTGTAATCTGTTGAAGACCTCTGGTGAATCTGTCAGCACACTGGTTATATTTTTAGGAACACTGGGAAGTAGTCCATCTAGTGTCTGTGCTTTATATCCTAGATCCTAGTCAACCTCCTTCCTGCCTCTACTAGTGTTTGTCTTTGGGTTTTCCCACTTTGCCGTAATCCCTCTCAGCATGACTGTCTTTCCTTGTTTTAATTGATTTAAAAAAAATGAATTAAATTATTCATTCATTACCTCTACTTTTTTTCCAACTTTTCTGAGATCCTTTCCAATGCTGGTTAGGGCTGACCCCTCCATCTTTTTTGCTGTGCATCTGGAGAAATCTTTGATTACCCTGATGACCCCCCTCTTCCAACTTTCTTTAAGCTTGTATCTCTATTTTCATCATATCCTTTGTTGCCATTTTGCTAAGACATTTCATACCCTCTGTGACTGTGTTCAGTCACCATAACCATCTCTGTCCCCATATTGTTGCATAGTATCATGCTTCCTCCTCCTGCCATGCCATATCTTTTTTATTGTAATCACTAATCTTATCCACTTATGTAGCTACACCACCTTTTCATTTTGCCTGTTTCTCAAACCCTTGTTCATTGTCCTGGGTTCTGCATCCCTAATTCTTTCAAATAGCTTGTTTTCTCCCTATATGTATCCAAGACCAGACCCTAACTCACTTGTAAGTCTCTCACCCAGCACGTCCTATAAAAGTCCATTGTCATCTTTTCTTTGTATTCTTACCCTCCCATGTTAAAACACACATGGCATTATTACTTCTGGTTGGTGATACTTTCAGTCAGACATTCCTGAACCAACCTTCTTTGGTTATGGCCACATCCAGAATGCTATTCTTTCTGGTACATTTCTTCATCAGTTTGTTGCACCTTTCATAATTTCAGAACTTGATCATCTGCTCTGTTTCTGCCCTGGAGCTTGGAATATCCCAGGCTGCTTGTGGCATATTTGGATCCCATGTAACTTCTATAACTGCCTTATTCTACCACTCTCCTTTATTCTTTTCTTCATTATTTCCTCATCCTTCTCCTCCCTTGCTGACTGTGGTGGTCAGTTCACTTTTTTCAGTACACCTGCTTTTACTTCTTTTCCTCTAACTTTACTGATGGGCAATTAACTCAAGTTCTGACCCTGCCAACTCCTCTACTCTGCTCGGGCAGTGGTGTTCTTCCTTTCTGACCTCATATTTGATTTCCTCCTTTAATGTAGATTGCTGCTTCACCTTCATGCCTCTCTCCTCTATCATTCATACACAGCCTGTACCCAGATACCTCATTGCCCCATTCCTGTGTCACTAGCCTTGTTTTTCTGAGGTTAGCATTGGTCACCCTCCCCTTCTGAATCCTGCTCACAGTTCTCCCATATTCCTGCACAGCCTCCTTACACTGTATAATAATAATATTAATACCCAGCCCCTATTTCAAATTAATTGTATTTGTTTGTCTGTTGTGTTTTTTAGTTATACTGCTTATCTACCCCTTAAGTTTTTTTTACCCCCATTGTCTTCTAGCTCATTTTGATGATACAGTCACTGAAACATACCTTTCCAACCCAGCTCTGAGTACCACTGTCCTTCTGTTCTAACATGGAGCTTGCCCTTGGTGCAGAGCTGGTCTTTTCTCGGCCTACTGCTTGCTGCAAACCTTTGTGTCTTGCGCATTGCTGCAGCTAGTCATTAAAATACCTGATCCTGTCTCTCCTTAATGTGCTGGCTGGTTAAATGTAAGACTTCTGAGAATTCTACCTCCAACCCCTTTCTTTACTTCTTTTTGCCAGTCTCCTGGTCTACTTGTCACTTGCTATCCATTCAGCTATCTCCTTTGACATGTCATCGGTATCAGCATGTACCATGACTGAACCCCCCACCCTTCTGTTTGTTGACTGTCTTAATCAACTCACTCCATACCTTATTAGGTTTGAGTTCTGATACTAATTTCAGCGTCTTCTAGCCTGACCTGTCTGAATTACTAAGACATTTATTCCCTCTGTGACTGTCCACAGTCACCAAAACCATATTTGTCCCCATATTATTTCTCACTTCTTTCTTGCTCTGACCCATGTCCTATAATTCTCTTGTCTGCAGGCTTTCTTCTTCCAGTTCCAAAACTGTCTCTGCTGCCGAGTCCCTATTTTGCATTTCATTACTGTCCTATCTTATTGTACTGTTATAGCATGGACCATCCATTGTTCTTTCCATTCTGTCTGTTTGAATACCCATCCTTGGCCACTTCCCTTCTATGCCATTTTTGACTTCAAGGTGGCCAACCCCAGTTCAGTCTCCCATTCATCACTTGTCTCTGCAGTTTGCACCTGTCCCTCCACCTTCCCTGCCTTCTTAATATCCTGTCTTTTATGTCATCTCCCACTAACACAGTGTGCATGTTACACAGTGAGCAGAAATACATTACTTTTGCCACTTATTTATTCATTTATTTGGTCACAGTTACTCATTTGATGTATACACAGTCAAAAAGTGGCTATAATTGGTGGGCTTAGAAGCAATCTGTGAATTAAAGTGAACTCTTCTGTTATTTGATCATGTTCATTCACTAATCTGGCTTAGCAGGGCTAGTGTTTGAGTGAAACAAGTCAGAAAACATTATTGTGGCCATTATTGTTATTTTCATTTGATCACAGTCAGACAGCTGAGTCATGCGCAGTCAGTAAAGTTGTTGTAACTGGTAGGTACTGCAGCAGTATGTGGAGCATAGTGACCGACTTCTACTGCTCTTTATTCACAGACCAACCTGACTTGGCAAGGGTAGTATGTATTAAAGTGAAACAAGATTAAATAAATGATTATAGTATTTTTTTTTATTTACTCACAGACATTATAGGTATATACTCTCATTATATATCTCAGTAAAGTGGCCGTATAAAAACCTCAGTGGCAGGAATCCAGAAGAGTTTGCACAATTCCTTTAAGGAAATAAGTAGTAGTTTCTCATCTGTTTTGGAAACATCTGATCTGATGTTGTTAATCTTCTTCCCATTCATCATGGATGAGTTCGGTTCCGAGCCCTCGGAACCGAGTCGGTCAAATACCAAGCTCGCGTACACCAAAAACTCTCGAGCTAAGCTGTTACCCACAATGCCCTTCTCTCAGTTACCGCAGATCTCGTTTGCCACGCAGCCATATAGTAGCGTTTCACCGAGCTCTCCAGCTGTCATATTTTTATAAATGTTGCTATATTTTGAAACCTTTTTCAAATCTAACCCTCTTTCTACCCTTTTTTTCTCTATCTAGGCTCTACCCATCAGGTATTTCTTTTACCATCATTGGTAACACCCTCTCCTACCCTTGAGGTACCGTTTGATACCATCTTTGGTATCTTTCTTTTCTGCTTCTTTTCTATACTTTCTGGCAGTAATTTGTTTGTTTTCTTTCTGTGTGTTGGATATGTCTGACAAAAAAGGGACTTTGGGGTTCAGACATTGCACTTCCTGCAATGTCAAACTCCCACACAGCGACTTACATGATGATTGTGTCTGTTGTCTGGGGGTTTCCCACCTCCCTGTGAGACCTCCATGCCAGATTTGCCTGAGGTTTAATCAGCGGACACTGAATGAGAGGAAAAACAAACTTATCTTGAAAGGCCTATTAACCTCACCTTTCTCAGAGCCCCTTTCTGTGTCGGAGGTCTCAACCCCTCCAGTGAAGGACAAAAAAGTCCACATTCCAATCCCTCTTCACCGGCTGGTGATAATGGTAAGTCCCACAAACACAAGGCCCACAAGTCTTCTATGGAACACAAAATTGCTTCCTCGGCACCGAATCTTCCAGTTCCGAGCTGTGCTCCAGTTGCTTCTGTGGACATTGCAAAAACTTTGACGTCAGCGCCACCTTTGGCACCGACATCTACGGCATCAGACTTAACTATAGTGACGACTACAGCTCCGACCTTACTGCCTCCGATAGTCTCGGCACTGACTTCACCTCTTACTGCACCGACGTCGGTTCCAATGATCCTTTTGGAGCCAATAACTTCTACTCCAGCTGTCTCTTCAGCACCAAGTCCTTTCTCAGCACCATTAGTCCCTGTATTGCCTGGTCCCAAGTTAGAATCTTTGGTACTGACAATTCAAATACCACGGACCCAGTACTCCCCTTCTTTGGACCGGTTCTTAGACCAGGCTTGCAGCCCTTTTCTGGACTGGCCTGACTCCCCTTCCAGAGTGTCTGTAAGGTCCACCAGGAGTCTGTCTGAATTCGATGTGGTGCACCTGCTGGACCAGCTGTTGATGGCCAGAGGGATAACAAACAGTCCTAAAACTCTTCCCATTTCGGAGTTTGGGTTTAATGCTCCCAGCACTGCCACTTATTCTCCTCCCTCGGATACATTGGTTCTGAGGCCCATAGCTCCGATGTCCTTGGTGGGAACCCTTTCCTCAGTGCCAACAATGACCCGCTCTGAGGATTCAAGGACTCCCCTTTGGGCCTCGGTTCCTATGGAACCGTCCCTTCCTCAGTCTCATGGTTGTGGGGTGGAACCCTCGGTTCCCAGCACGGTTCCAAGTTTTTTGTTGGTTCCATCCTCGGACCTGGGGGCAACACCTGTCCCAATCTTGCTTGAGACTCCATCCCCGGGAGCGGGCCGCACAGAGTAGGGTGTGACCCCACTTCCGAGATTGTCTTACTCTGTTCCGGGCTCCCATTCCTCTATGGTTGGGCCAGCTTTCTGGGTGATGGAGGGGGTGCTTGTTTCTGGAAGCGCTCCCCCTATGTCGGATCGCCCTCCTGCTCCCTTTGAGCTACAGCTACCACAGGCCACCTCCCCAGGACACTGAAAGCACAAGCCTCAGGAAACCCCTGGCCAGGGTAATTTCCCTTCCGATTCTTTTTCAGACGTTTCCACTGAAGAACCCCTTTGGAAGAAGGTGTGTAAGAGGAAACACCTTAACTTCCCGGAGGAGTCTCTCACAGAGGATATGGACTACAATGATGGGGAAAGATCCCCACGGTCACCCCCTGACGATGTCTCCTTTGGAGACATCCTGGTAATTTTGAAACAGAGGGGTGGCTGGAAGCCCTCCAATCCTTCCTCTGAGGAGTCCGTCTTCCTGCAGGCTTTCTGCTCTCGGCCTTCTACTTCTTGGGTGACCCCACCAGCCGACGATTTAGTCCAGCTCATCGTGCAGCATTTGTGGAAGAACCCTGATTCTATTGAGGCCATTCCCCGGAGACCAGATAAGATTCTTTCCCCACCAGAGGAGCATCCCCACTGGTCTAGAGGCTTGCCAGTAGATGCTATGGTGGTGGTAGCGGCCATGAAAAAGGACCTTGCGGAGGAAAGTCATACTGTTCACCCACCCAACAGAGAGTTCCGGGCTGTGGACAGATTAGGGAAGCGAGTTTTTGCTTCAGCGACCTTTGCAGTCAGGTCTCTGAATTACTTGGCACATTTTACGAGGCTCCAAAGAGATTTGATCTCCGAACTTTCTGGAGCCCTCCTGGGTCAAGTTTCTGATGGGGCACGCGACAAGGTTGCCTCTCAACTTGCCACCCGTGAGTCTATCTCCAACTCGTCCATGAGGTTGCTCTCCCACGCAACCGATAGGGCGGCTAGAGCTGTGTGTGCAGGCATAGTCATGAGGTGCCATGCCTGGATGTGCATCTCTGACCTCGCGGACTTCTTCAAGTCCTCCTGTTTGAATGCCCCTATCAAACCATCCGCCTTGTTTAGTTCTAAAGTGAAGGACACACTGGCTATGTGTGAACAGGATGGAAAGACCTTGTCTGCCGTTGGCCTGTGTTTTTCCAAACCTCAACATTCTTTTTCCAGGAACCAGAAGAGTGGGAAAATATGGCATAAAAAACCTCAAGGCCCTTTACGCAAAGCACATGGGGAGTGTCAGAAAAATATGTATTAGTGTATGTATTAGTTATATGCTTAGTGCATTTAAAGCTTGAAAAGGGTTAACATTTATTCTATTTCACACTGCATAAATCTGTACGAATTGCAGAAAGCTTTCTAACCTTGAATTGTTATGAAATATGCACAGCTATTGCTTATGCTTTGGAAACTTACAAGGAAGCAGATAATTTCTGCTTGTGTCAGGAAAATAATGAATAGAACAATACCACTTGTATTAACGTTATGAGACTTAGACAAGGAGTTCCGCTTGTGCTGTGAGAAAATACACAGCTGCAGAAGCTATAGATAATCAGAACAAAGACTGCTTGAAAATATGAACTGCAATCAGCATATGCTTGTGCCTAAGTTAGAGAAGTACCTTGAAATGTAACACATGTATTAGAACTGTACAATAGAAGCTTGTAACGGGCTAGGGCCCACCAAGGCCAGGTTGTTTTTCTCAAAATGTTTTTCATAAATCCAGTCATGTCAGCAGAAAATCTGAGTAACATCTGCTGTAAAACAATACTGAAAGTTGTGTTTGATTACGTCAGCCATAGAAGGCCATGTCTTGTAGAATAGTATAAGAATAGTGGAAAAAGTGCAGCAGGCAGACGAGGGAATACTCCATATGCTTGTGCTGTGTTTTGCTGGTGGAGCTGTTTCGTGGATGTTGTATTAAACAGAGTGATTTTACAGTTTGGAGTATTCCCTCGTCTGCCTGCTGCACTTTTTCCAGTGTTTGATTGGTTTCGAGTGCAGTTTCAATTTTTTACTTAATAGTATAAGAATAGCATACTTCCTGTTAGTAGTTAGGCAAAATCCTGTATTTGCATGTTTTTGTCTCCTTGCAGCAAGTTATTAAATGTGCCTTAACTGAACCTTACGTGTATTGGTCTTTGAAGTTTTTTCCTTTGACAGATTGGTCCTTCGGACCGGAAACCCTCACTTCGCCACGGATCAGACAGGCCAGGTGGCTTGAAACCGTACGGGGAAGAAACCACATCGGTTCTTCTTATTTGAAAAGCCCTCCGACTGAATTGTCATACAAAAGAGGCCAGCCACTTTCTGATCTGCGACTGAAGGATGGGTTTTTCACGAACCAGGTGATCAATCACGAAGGCTCAGGTAAGGTGAATCTACCTTTTTTCTGTTTTAGATCAGGGACTAGATTTGTATTGTTTTTGTCAGGACTATATTTTTATAAGTCAGGGACAAAAAAGATTACTGTCTTGTCATAGATCAGGGAAATAGAGCAGGTAGGCAGTCATTCTGAAGAGACTATAACAAAATCCGTGGTACCACGTTAAAAATAAGGAGTTACGTAACGATTAAAAGGTTAGAAGAAAATGGGTAATAATTGCACAAAAAGACCCCAAAATCTGCCGTTAACCGAAGACGCGAAATACATGCAGTCACAGCGTGCTGATAATATTAAATACTATTCAAAATGGGTTAATAAGTATGAATTTGACGGTAAATTAGAAAAAATCCTTGCTTGTTAAACTTGTCAAACAGCTTAAAACTGATTTCAGAGGTTGGGTAAAAAAGCAGCGCCAGTTAGGAATTCCTCAGGCACACAGGTGGATTGAGGAAGTAAACCGTAGGGAACAAAAAAGCAATAATTCAAAAGCAATGTTTTTAGATAAGGAGGACAATAGCTTAGTAATAGCATTGGCCCCTCTGCCTCCCTTACCAGAATATGAAGCAAGTGAACAAGTTAGTCCACCCCTGTGATATCCTGCTGTTACCATAAATAGAGACACTACAAAAGCAAAACCGTTTATTAGAGATCCCATCGAGACCAGGTCCCAAACACGGGCAGGTAATTCAAAAGGGAACATTGAATTATATCAAATGGGTAGAAATTCACGATCTATGAGTGAAAAAGAAATATGCCCACTCATAGAAGAAGAAGGTCAGGACCCAACTATTCTAGTGTATAGACCTTGGACTCCGGAAGATATCCGGAAAGCCACTGAGGGAATTCCCCATCCAAAAGTTAATTTCAGAAAGTTCTTAGAAGATTTACAAGGAATGAGGCTGAGTTATAATTTAAATGGAGAAGAGGTAGAAAAAGTAGTCGGACAAATTGTTGGACCAGATTGGCACATGATTAGTGGCAACTGGAATCCCCGTGACTCTGCGCTCAGGCCCCTCCCACATAGCAGCGCAGAGTTAGACAACAGAGTAAAAGGTCTTACAGACCGCATCTCTGAGAAATGGAAGCCTAGGGCAGACTGGACTTGCATTAATCAATGCATCCAACAAGAAGGTGAAACTATTGACAGATATTATGCCAGACTGTTAGAATGTTTTAATAACCATTGTGGAATGCAGGTTCCTGAATATCAGACACACAATTCCCCATATGAGCAGCAGCTAAAGAATGCATTTTTGAATGGCAGCATTGCACCCATAAGCAGTTTTAGTATGAAGCACATGGTAGATCATCGTACAAGCAGGTTACAGTCACTACTTGAATATGCTAGGCATGCCGAAAGGCATTTTAATAGCAAAAAGAAAAAGAAAGCCCAAGTATTTTCTGTAGAAGATGGAGCAGAAGTTTATGTAGTACAGTCCAGGAAAAAGGGCAAGAGAAATGCCCAGGGAAACAAACAATCTGATCAGCGATCAGAGGACTTTGAAGGGCGAAAGAAAAGGGGTGAATGTTTCAAATGCGGTAAAAAGGGACACTTGGCAAGGGATTGCAAGAAAAACAAGAAGGCAACCACGGAAGACAAGGAGGGTGAGGACTGACTATATGATAGTCAGGAATCACTAGAAGGGGGATAGCAGAGAAATGACAAATGAGAATGAGATAGAGGGAGTAGAAGATGTGACAGAAGAAATAGAGGAAGTACAGGAAGTTACGGATAGTGAAGAAAATGAAATATTGGATTTAGCTTTATTGAGCTTAGAGCTCTATTTAGCAGACACGAAACCAGAAGTTACACTCCTGGTAGAAGGGAGGGAAGTCAAATTCTTGTGTGACTCAGTGGCATCACAAACCCTGATACATCCCTCCAAACTGCCAGAGAATTCAGAGTCACTTGATTACATATTAGTGAAAGCAGCTAATGGACAGCTGTATCGGGAGCCCCTCTCCCATAATATTGCAATAACTGATCCTGTTTCAGGATTGACCCAGAAAAGCAAAATTGTTGTTTCTGCAAAGTGCCCAGTGAATCTCTTGGGCAGAGACCTTATGCAGCTATTTGGTATAGCAGTAGTTCCGACTATGCAGGGTATGGAAGCACAGCGACAAATTGATACCTTTGCAGTGCAATCGGAGGGTGAAATGTTTTATTGGTACAGCCAGGACTTGGTTACGACTGGTCCAGGGGCAGTGACCGAAGAGTTGATGAACGTAGCCATCAGCAAGTTCCCCTCCCCTGACATTGATAAACAACATTTATTGCACTGTACTCTGTATTATTGTAACACACCAGGACCTGATAAGGAATATGAGCAAGAATTGTTTAAAAATCGTGCAAACAGATTGATATTACGTAATCTGTACTGGGACATGGAAGGGAACAGTGTAGCCAGCTGTTCATTGCCCCAGGAGTTCTTTGCACTCTATAAATCTAATCGATTACCACATGTTAGCTTAACTAAGGACAAGACTGTAAAATGGGTAGACCTAGGAGAGAAAGTCACGAGATGGGAAAAGCAGACAGAGTTAGAACTGTCAGAACAAGGAATACAAAGGCAGAAGTTGAATTGGATAACTCAGACCCACCCAGCCGTGCACTTGCAGTCTAGCAAGGACAGCTGATTAGCACTCCTATTAAAGGAGGAAGAGAATGCCTTACAGAATATACCAGAAACTCTTTGGTCAACAGGAAAGTCAGATGTAGGACTTATTCGTACAGCGGGACCAGTTACTATCACGCCAAAGTTAGCATTTAGACCACAGAAAAGACAGTATCCCTTAAGAAAAGATGCAGAGATAGGAATCAAACCTATTGTAGCAGCTTTACTTAAGGAAGGGGTGCTGGTGGAATCTCCTGATTCACCATGTAACACACCCTTATTTCCTGTTAAGAAAGCGAATGGAGAGTGGCATATGGTCCAAGATTTACAAGCTGTAAATGACGCAATAATACCAAGGGCACCTACGGTGCCAGACCCACACACTCTGTTGAATGATTTAAAACCTCAACAGAAATATTTTTCTGTGGTAGATATCAGCAATGCGTTCTTTTCGATACCGATACACCCTGACAGCCAATATTGGTTTGCATTCACATTTCAGGGGAAAAGGTATACATATACACGACTACCACAGGGATATTGTGAAAGTCCGACAATATTCTCACAAGAAATGGCAAGCAACTTGGCGGGATTTACCCCACCAAGAGGTAGTCAGATTTTACTTTATGTTGATGATATCCTGCTGGCGGCCCCCACCCAGCAAGATTGCAAAGAAATACCATAGCACTATTACAATTTTTAGCCACTGAGGGACATAAAGTAAACAAAAATAAACTGCAGCTTTGGAGAAAACAAGTTAAATACTTAAGATATGTAATATCCAAAGAGGGTAGGACATTAGATGAGGACAGAAAAGTAGCGATTTTACAAGCACCAAAAGCCACTACCAAGAAGGAAATGATGTCCTTCCTGGGTACGACTAATTTTTGCCGGAGCTGGATTCCAAACTACGCCTTGGAATCTGCACCGCTGACTAACCTGATATATAAAAAGCCTATGGCAGCACAGGATTTGTTACAATGGACACCAGAAGCAGAATCTGCTTTCTGCAAACTGAAACAGTTAATAGCGTCCTCATTAGTTTTGGGCTTACCAAACTATCATAAACGTTTTTTCCAAACTGTAGATTGTAAGCAAGGTTATATGACATCAGTGTTAACACAGCAGCATGGGGACAAGCAACGCCCTATTGCTTATTATTCATCACAACTAGACCCAGTGGCACGGTCTTTACCCCACTGTGTACAAGCAGCAGTTGCAGCTGCATTGGCAGTACAGGCTTCGGCCTCAGTAGTTTTGTTCTACCCTCTGACATTGAGAGTGCCTCATGCAGTTGCAATTATTTTACTGCAAGAGAAGGTAGCATATCTTTCCCCTGCTAGGCATCTTTCCTGTATGACTATATTGTTGAGCCAACCTCATATGACAATTGAACGATGCACGACTTTGAACCCTTCTGTCTTGCTCCCAACCCCTGCAGATGGCACACCGCAAAGCTGCCTGCAGGCGATTGAGCAAAAGACACTGCCTAGAAAAGATCTTACGGATGTCCCCTTGGATGATGCCGAGGTGACATACTACGTGGATGGCTCGTGCAAAAGGGGTCCTGCAGGACAGAACCTAGTAGTATATGCAGTAGTTTCTGATACTGAGATTATAGAAGCAAAACCTTTACCACACAATTTATCTGCACAGGCAGCAGAATTGACTGCCTTGACACGGGCATGTACCTTAGCAAAGGGTAAATGTGTGAAAATTTTTTTTACTGACAGCCAGTACGCTTTCTCTGCTGTACATATTTTTGCGCAACAGTGGAAAAATCGAGGAATGATAACATCTACTGGCAAACCAATCAATCATGCACAGTTTATTTTAGATCTTTTAGAATCTATTCAGTTACCTCAGAAAGTAGCTATTTGTAAATGCACAGCTCATACCAAGCAACAGGATAGGATTTCAAAAGGTAATGCGAGAACTGATACAGCTGCAAAGCAGGCAGCTTCAGAAGTATTTCTTTTGAATGAGGAATTACAACCCACTGAGATTTTAGACTTAGAAATGCTAAAGACAATGAAGACACTTACTACGCAAGTTGAAAAACGAAGATGGGTAAAACGAAGAGTAATTCTCGGGGCTGTACATCTCTAAAGAGGGGAAACCAATATTACCATCTAATTTGTTTAGATATGCAGCTTTGTTGAGCCATGGGTAATGCCATGTCTCAACAGGAGGGGTGGTACAGCTGGTGAACCGAGTGTTCACGACATATGGATTCTTAAATTACTCTAAAAAATTTTGTTTGATGTGCCATGTTTGTAATAAACATCATGCACAAGGGGAGTTAAAGCCTAAGCAAGGGAGTTTCCCTACACCACTGTATCCGTTTCATACTATCTGTATGGATTTCATAGAATTAAACAAATGTGAAAATAAGAAGTATTGTCTTGTCATTGTAGATATGTTTTCCAGATGGGTGGAAGCCTTTCCGACTAAAAATCCAGATGCGGCTACCGTAGCGAAAATTCTCGTTAAAGAAATCATCCCTAGATTTGGCATTCCGGAAAGGATCTACAGTGACAATGGCACACACTTCGTAAACCAAACCATACAACAGTTAAGTAAACATTTTGGTATTTCTTTGAAAAATCATTGTGTGTATCACCCGCAATCTGCAGGGCTAGTAGAGAGGCATAATGGGATTTTAAAGAGTAAGCTAAGGAAGTTAATAGAAGAAACACAGAGAAATTGGGTGTACTGTCTGCCCCTGGCACTGTTGAGCATGAGAACTGTTCCGAATGCAAAAAGATTGACTCCTTTTGAAAAACTATTTGGAAGGGCTTATTATATACCTCAATGGAAACCTCTCATGCCCGCAGACCAGGAAGCCGACTGTACACTAGCAGAGTACATGAGAAATTTGTTAAATTCTAAACATCTGTTGCAGTCAAATTCTGTTTCAGATAAAGAACAAACCAGACCATCAGAAGTGGCAGTGGCCCCAGGTACCTGGATCTGGGTGAAGACAATAAAGAAAAAGAATTGGACGTCACCAAAGTGGGAGGGTCCATATCAAGTGCTTCTGTCAACACCCACTGCAGTCAAGATCGCAGAGCGTGCCTCGTGGATCCACCTGACGCACTGCAAACTAGTTAAGAACTTTGAACTGGACAGAAATCTTATCACATGTCAAGAGCAAAAATGATAGAATCCAGAACAAACAGGAATGCAGAACAACCATTTCCTCAAAAGTATTGCATAATCATCCTGTTAATTGTACTAGTGACAATAATATTTTTGCTGTGGCCTTTCCTTTCCCAGCCACACAAATTTAACTGAATAAACGTGAAGCGTTACTCATAGACTGGCATCCAAACTTCAACACTTACCAGGCAATTAAATATGTGTATGCTGAGACTTTCAATGTTTTGAATTGCTGGATTTGCACAGCTTTGCCGACAGCATACGGGGGGTTATTAATGACTACAGTCCCCCTAGGGGTCAATAAGACCTGGGAAAACTTGATTCATGATACCTCAACCATTACATCACAAAATAAAATAGAATTGCACTTGTCTGTTCCACAGAAGGGAACTGTGTGTTTTTATAAAAATGATAATGTTGAGGTGGGTTGGAGAAATTGCAATGTGACTGTTCCTTATAAATGTTACACTAAAGCTAACAATGCAGGTTCTTATTGTAATATAAACTATGATTCATTTCTTGTATTGATGCACAAAACAATCAATGAAGTAAAACATAATTCTGTTCTTTATAAACAACTGTCTATAATTGATAGAAAAATGTTTCATGCAGGGCAAGTGTATATTCATAGCAAAGTTACTACTAAGGTAGAGGACTGTTATTTTGTGTGTGGCAGAAAGGCATACAAATGGTTACCTGAGAATTGGTCCGGCAGTTGTTTTTTGGGATACCTGGTTCCGGCCATACGACACACTGCAGTTTTGCCTTGAGGAAAAATTCGGAATGTCCGAGAAGTCGTCAAGAAACCTGTAAATCCAGTGGGGCAAATCGATGCGCGTTGGAAAAACCATCATTCTATAGGCTATGGACTGACACACATGGACTTGAGTGATAGTGTTATATCGTGGGCAGGCATATTACCAGCATATGGAGCAGTGAAATCGATCTGGGAGCTGAGAAAACTGTCAAAACTTCTCGAAGTAATGAGCAATGCAACTTTTTCCGCTCTCGAATTGGTGACTGATGAACTGAATGCCATGAGAACTGTAGTGCTTCAAAACCGCATGGCTCTCGACTTCACCCTAGCGGCGAGAGGTGGTACTTGCACTTCAATCCAGGAGGAGTGCTGTTCATATATTCCTGACCATAAACACGAGATAGACAATCATCTTGAGGTAATTCAGCAAGTGTCGGCCATGACCAAACCAGGCCCAAACCCACTGACGGACTTTTTCCAGAAATGGTTTGGGGGGTGGGGTACCATCCTGATTGCCATTTGTGTAGGAATGCTCCTACTGGGAGTATGTGTTTGCTGTGGCATCCCCTGCATGAAAAGACTGATTAAAGACTTTATAGACATGTCAGTTTCTGAAACCTTATATCAAAGTGCTGAGTTTGAAGAACTATTGAAAAACTGAAATGCTTTCATAAGTTTAAACTGAATGACTCTCTTAACTGCAAATCCTGAGTAGGAAGAGGTTAGGAGAAGAAAAAAACTGTTTATGCTTATTTCGAAAGTAGAATAAAAGTATTAAAAGGGGAGAAATGTCAGAAAAATATGTATTAGTGTATGTATTAGTTATATGCTTAGTGCATTTAAAGCTTGAAAAGGGTTAACACATTTATTCTATTTCACACTGCATAAATCTGTACGAATTGCAGAAAGCTTTCTAACCTTGAATTGTCATGAAATATGCACAGCTATTGCTTATACTTTGGAAACTTACAAGGAAGCAGATAATTTCTGCTTGTGTCAGGAAAATAATGAATAGAACAATACCACTTGTATTAACGTTATGAGACTTAGACAAGGAGTTCCGCTTGTGCTGTGAGAAAATACACAGCTGCAGAAGCTATAGATAATCAGAACAAAGACTGCTTGAAAATATAAACTGCAATCAACATAAGCTTGTGCCTAAGTTAGAGAAGTACCTTGAAATGTAACACATGTATTAGAACTATACAATAGAAGCTTGTAACGGGCTGGGGCCCACCAAGGCCAGGTTGTTTTTCTCAAAATGTTTTTCATAAATCCAGTCATGTCAGCAGAAAATCTGAGTAACATCTGCTGTAAAACAATACTGAAAGTTGTGTTTGATTACGTCAGCCATAGAAGGCCATGTCTTGTAGAATAGTATAAGAATAGCATACTTCCTGTTAGTAGTTAGGCAAAATCCTGTATTTGCATGTTTTTGTCTCCTTGCAGCAAGTTATTAAATGTGCCTTAACTGAACCTTACGTGTATTGATCTTTGAAGTTTTTTCCTTTGACAGGGAGGATTCCCCTGGAGGCAGAGGGGGTTCCAGTGGTGGAAGACGCCCCTTTATGGACAGAGGGGGTCCCCGAAACCAAGACTCCAGGGATTCTTTCTCCGGACGATCTTATCAATGCTCCTGAAGCATTGCCCGATTGCTTTTCTCTGGAAGCAGTTGGGGCTCGTTTTTCCCTGCACCAACCTGCCTGGCACTCTATTACAAACGATCGGTGGGTGTAGAGAATAATCTCCAGAGGCTATTACATCCCTGTAATATCTCACCCAAAACCTTCAAAGTACCTTCCCGATGTTCCACCCAGTCAAAGGGAAGATGCGGCTTCAGAGATAAGAAAGCTGTGTCAAAAAAGAGTCATCCAACCAGTCCCCCCGGATGCGGATCTGGTTTTTACTCAAGACCGGGGACTTGAGACCCATCTTGGATCTCAACCAGCTAAACAAGTCAATGGTTCAAACCAAATTCCGCATGGTCACTATACAGTCCTTTTTCCCTTTTCTACAGGAGGATGTTTGGATGTGCTCAATAGATCGCCGGGATGCATATTACCATATAAAAATGGACAAACGCTCCAGGAGTCTCCTTCGCTTCTGGCTGGGAGCCAATCATTACCAGTTCAGAGCCCTGCCATTCGCTCTCTCGACGGCCCCCAGAGTGTTCACGAAATGCCTAGCAGTGGTGGCAGCTCATATGAGACTTCAGGGATTCCAGGTGTTTCCATATTTAGATGATTGGCTCCTCTCCACCCCCACCACGCACCTACTGACCATGGCCCTCTGCTACACTCTCTCACTGGCAGAGTTTCTAGGCATCACAGTCCATTGGAAAAAATCCAATGTTCACCCTACCCAACAATTGGAATTCATAGGAGCAGTATTCAATACTCGAACAAGCCTAGTATCTCTTCCACCTCACAGGCTTCAGAGATTAAGATTACAGGTACAAGTGATACTTTGTCAAAGAAAAGTGTCAACAAGAGAAGTTCTACAGGAACTGGGGTCTGTGGCTGCAACCATTCTGATAGTTCCTCTGGCAAGATTACATATGAGACTGTTACAATGGCTCCTTTTGTCCCAGTGTTTGGCAAACCTTCACCCTCTACACTCACAGATCCTCATCACCAATTCCTGCAAGCAAGATCTTCTTTGGTGGATGAGGACAGATGAAATTCTATGGTGTCGCCCCTTCCAGACCCCTCAACCCAGTGCTACGGTGACCACGGACACTTACCTGATAGGGTGGGGGGGCACTTTCAGGGAAAGACAGTCCAAGGCATGTGGTCTAACTTGGAGGCCAATTTGCATATCAATGTTTTGGAGTTGAGAGCGGTGCTGTTGGCGTTGCAGGCACTACATCCGCTCCTTTCATCGGGAATGATTGCAATCCGTAGTTTGGTACATAAACAAACAAGGAGGTACCTAATCCTACCCCCTATGTCGAGAGGCCATGAGAATTTGGCATTGTGGGCAATAGCTTCTAACCGCTTTCTTATAGCAGCGCATATCCCAGGGAGCTCTAACTTGATTGCGAACAGGTCGAGCAGATTCATCCTCCTTCCACATGAGTGGTCTCTCAATTCGAATGTGACGGCATAAATTTTCAGCCATTGGGGCCAGCCTTGCTGCAATCTTTTTGCTTCCCCCTCAAACAACAAATGCAGCAGCTTCTTTGCCCTTTTTCCCCCAGTAGTGGAGTCACTGCGAGATGCTTTGACTCACGATTGGCCCACGGGTCTCCTCTATGCTTATCCTCTAATTCCTTGATACCTCTGTTTTTAAAGAAAGCAATTCGGTTGAGATGCAAAGTGATCCTCATTGCCCCATTCTGACCTCGACAAGTGTGGTTCCCCTTTCTCCGGCCTCACCTATTACAACCTCCATGGATCCTGGGCACCCTTCAGGACCTAATCTCTCACCACCCCTAAGGGCTGACTCCCCCAAATCTGTCCACTGTCAAGCTGACAGCTTGGTTTCTCCACTTCCGTTAGTCGCCAGGCAGGAATCCCTTTCCTCACCTGTTCGCGATATTATTCTGGCCTCCCATAAACCAACCACCAGAAAACTCTACAGAGGTAAGTGGAAAAGGTTAGCTCTTTGGTCTAGAAAACAGATGTTAGACCCCTTCTCAGCTCCTGCATCTGTTGTTCTTCACTACCTTTCTGAGTTTTTCGAGAATGGAGATTCAGCTTCCACTATTCAAGTCCACTTGGCAGCTATCTCCAATTTTCATAATGGTCTAGAAGGCATTCCACTTATCTCCACCTGCATTTGCAAGACTTTTCTCAAAGGAGTTTTCCATAGCAGACCCCCAATCAGACAGTCTGTAGAGACATGGAATCTCTCTGTGGCATTACAGTCTCTTTCTTTACCCCCTTTTGAGCCTGCTGCAAAATGTGACCTTAAATTTCTTTCATGGAAATCGCTCTTTTTGGTGGCAGTCACATCAGCTAGACGCATTTCGGGACTACAGGCCTTATGCATCAAGAGTCCATATCTAATCTTTCATAAAGACAGAGTATCTCTTCGTACTACTTTTTCTTTTCTCCCCAAAGTAATTTCTGATTTCTCTGTCAACCAGTCCATTCAGTTCCCAGTGTTTTTCCCAAATTATTCCAATAAAGGAGAATACTGTCTGCACTCACTGGATGTACATAGACAATTGCATTTTTATTTAGACAGGACTAAATCTTTCCGCAAGTTGGATCAACTTTTCATCTCCTTCTCTGGACCAAAAATGGGATGTGCCATATCAAAGGTCTCTATCAAAATGGCCAGAGATTGTATTACCTTTTCATACTCTCAAGCTAATGAACCTAAACCTATTAATATCAAAGCTCATTCAGTGAGAGCCATTGCAGCTTTTGTTGATTTTCATTCCAGAGCTTCCATGGACGACATTTGTGCAGCAGCCATTTGGGCTAAACCCCATACTTTCATCAAACATTACAAATTGGACATGGTCTCAAGGGGAAGAGTGGCCTTTGGCTCAATAGTACTCAGGAATGTTCTTCCATAAGGCCCACCTGGGGTTTCAAGTAGCTTGGGATTCTGTCCCATCAGTGATGAATAGGAAGAAGATTAACAACATCAGATAAATAAGTTATATCTTACCATAATGTTCCATCTGTGTTGATCTTCTTCCATTCATCACAACCTACCCTGTGTCCCCCACCAAAGGCTCCTGATGGAACTTACAGGTCCTTGTGGCGTTTCAGGGTTTTTGCGCAGAAATGGCCTCTGCTTTTACCTCTGTATGTTGCATGCAAACTCGATCTGAGGTAACTGGGAGAAGGGCATTGTGGGTAGCAGCTTAACTCGAGGGTTTTTGGTGTACGCAGGCTTAGTATTAGGCCGACTCGGTTCCGAGGGCTCAGAACCGAACCCATCAGTGATGAATGGAAGAAGATAACAACACAGATGGAACATTATGGTAAGACATAACTTCTTTTTGTAACAAATGTGAATATCTCCAGACATGCACACACTGTTAAACTACATTGCTACTGAATTCAAAGGTAGCTGCATGAAATCAGTCAGTGGCTTGTAATCTTTTTTAACACCTTTATTAAATTACCGCTTAAGATATAGGCAAGCATACATTAACAGAAAAGAAAACAAAGCATATTAACATTTTTACATTTACATACATTATACAACACGCGTTTTCTTTTTTTTTGTAATTATCATCAGTCCAAACTTATATAAATTGTTGAATTCTAGCCTTCCTATAAACCACATCCCTCCTGAACATCATCCTGCATGCATTGTTCCCACAATTTTCATTTATTTCTGTTTAATGTGCTCCTTCACTTTTGTAAAGATCCCTCTTTCAGTCCTTTTATCTCTTTACTTCAAATGCAGTTGTGTTATACTTTGATTTCCATTTTCAAATAATTGTTTTTTTTTTTTTTTGGTAGCCAACAGAATTAGACTTTGTGATGATGTGAGGTATTGCCAGTTATGGCAGGAGAAGTAGGGCATTGGATGTATAACGTATGCCAGCATAGCTAGCTGGAGCTTTATAAAGAATTATGTCTCATTAGTGTGTCAAACTGATTTGTACTGATGTTTGTGTTGAAAATGTATTTGTAAAGCTGCTTGGCTAAAAATGTACCAACAGTGGGTCCTGCTGGACAGAAGAGAAATATACATTTATATCAGACTGCACTGTTGTAATTGAGGAAATGTGTATATGTTAACAGAGGATGCTGGAAGAGAAGAGGTTAATCTCAGCCCCACCTTACTTTTAGATAATATACTGAAATTAAATTACTTAGTTTAGGCCATAAAGATTTTATCTCACAGGTCTCAATGCAGCCAGTGACAAAAATGCTGTACTAGGAAGCCTTCTGTATTGTCCTTGGTTTACTATCAAAAGATTAAAAGTCATATGGTCGATGTTCATTTGGTCAAAATCATTACATCTAAAGTTCATAATATTGAATTCATAACGTCGACGTTCAAATGGTCGACAGACACATGCAAATAACACTAGTGTTTATGCAGGGGGGCTGTGCCACCCTGCACCCCCCACACCGTCCGCTACTTATATATTACAACTCTGAGGTCGCACAACAGTGCTGACAAGGGAAATCCTTGCCTGTTGTCAACATAATGTCGACAGAATGTCGACCAAATGAACTATTGAATATTCATGTATCGACCATATCTGTCGAGCATATAAACTTTAGACCATATGACTTTCAATCTTTTGATAGCAAACCATTGTCCTTGGGGGTGAACTAATTGCTACTCTGGAAGGGTGGAAGTTTGAAATTATTTTATGTTTTCCAGAAGCTGAAACAAAGCTCTGTGTGTGTGTATTATGGCACATATGTGCGAGAGTCTAGTTCAATTTCTAGTAAAGTGGGGTAGAGTGGGAACCAAAGTCAGATGACTAGATGTATGTGATGTCATTCTGTAATCCAGCACAAAAATTATGCTTTAATACCAGATAAGACAGAAGTCTCAGAGCAGTCTGTTTTTTGGAAACTGACATAGAAAGATCTCTCACCCACTTCATCTTGTGTTGCTTTAATAAATAACCAGGGAATAGTACTTCTTTAGATCAGTTGGGAAAATATACTGAGATTAGTTAAGTACCATTTTTCTGTATGTGTGTGAATCTATTCATTTGCATTATTTTTAATATTTTCTGCAACTGGACTCGTGTTTATTGTTAATAGATATTTAGTATTTTCATGTTCTTTTATTATTTATTATTAAATATATTTAAACTTTTCTTTGTGGCTGGTCTTTTAGAGAATGTTTAACCTTTGAGAGTACTTATATTTATTTGGTGTCACTGTGGCCACTCTTGAAAGCGTTGCATTTAGTCAAAATGCTACCATTTGTATTGCTATTAATTTTACTCAGTATAATAGAGTAGCCTTGTAAGAGCCTTAGAGTAGCTGGCTTTGGAGTGTCTCATGGCAGTAACTACCTTGTAGTCTGGGCAAAGGGTAGCAGAGTGAGTAAATCTGTGCCAACCGTTCCCAGATGTATGTGTGTGTGTGTGTGTGTGTGTGTGTGTGTGTGTGTGTGTGCGCGCATGCACCAGCTTGGCGCAGGGACACAGAGCACTGATTTCACAGAGAGGGGGGGTGGAGAATTTGGCGTGGGACACTTGGCTGAGGACTCAACTCTATAGCTGTGCCAGTGGAGAGTCTTATTGGGTGCCTGGAGAGAGAGAGAAAGAGGGGAATCCCAGACTTTGGACTGAGTGTGTGTTCCCTATGTGCTCGTAAGGAAAATTGGGCTTGATGCAGAGACCTGCATCTAGAAGTACTGTGTGCATCTACTTTTGTTCCAAGTGAACATCCCTCACCAGTTTCAGTGGTGATTATGTAGGCTCCTTGATTACTGGCCCAGAGGCGGGATGTCACATATTGGTGGCAGTAGCAGGATATTAATTGAACATCTATAGCCTGGAAGCAGTTGCCACTAAAGGTGTGTGAACTCTCAGCAGCCAGAAAATGAAAATACAGAGTTTCATTTTCACAACAGTTTTATTTATTTTTTTGTTAGATTAGTTTAATCAGGGAAGGCAGGCAAAGATGTCAGTAGAGGATTTTGGCAAACTGTCAAAGAGTCAGTTCGCCAAGATGTGTGAAGCCAAAGGACTGGTGAATGCCAACCTGACTAAAGAGAAATGATTTCAAGCTTAGTTGCAGCTTATACCAGCAACCAGGAGGATAAGGAGTCTGGTGATGGGAATTTATAGCCCTCAGAAACAGGACAGCTTACGTTTTCCTCAGAGGACTTAAAAATCTGTTTGGAGTTAAAGAGACTTGAACTGGAGGCCAAACATTTGGAATTGAAATCAGCGGAGAGACTGTGGCATTTGGAGGCTGAAGAAAATGAGAAACAGATGGAAATAGAGACAGCAGAGAGACTGTGGTGTTTGGAGTCCAAAGAAAATGAGAACCAGCGTTAACATGAGAGGGAGATGCGTACTCTTCCACATGAACATGGAGGTAGTAGAGAAGGGAATAACCAAACTCCAGAAGCAATAAAGGTCAGTAAATTTCTTCCACAGTTTACAGAGGGTGATTATTTTGATAGTTTTATTCATATATTTGAAAGTGTATGTAAAAAGTGTAATGTGCACCAAGGGCTCTGGGTACGGTTCCTGATCCCCTTACTGCATGGTAAAACTGTAACTGGTGTTTCTAAATTGTCTGATATTAAACTATGATAAAATGAAACAATGTTTTCTAGAATGTTTTAAAGTAATGCCTGAAGTTTACAGAAAAAAAGTTTTGTGAGCATAGACGCAATGCAGATGAAACTGTATGTGATTATATTGATGAGTTGAGGACTTATTTTCGTGAGTGGGTGTCAGGTCATCACTTTTAAAGGGCTGACAGACCTTTTGGTGTGGGAACAAGCCCTTAGCACTTTGCCTGAGGACATGAGAGTCTGGTTGGCAGACCAGGAGTGTAACTTTCAGATGAGCTGGGGAAAAAGGGGATCTCTACTTAGCAAGCAGGACATCACTGCACAAGAATGGGATACCCAGTGCTGCACATGGATACAAGGGAACCCATGGTGTGCAGCGTAAACTACCCCAACAGAGTCCGCCAATAACAAGGGAAGCCACTAGTTCAGGTACACAGCTAGATGTTTTAAGTGTAACCAGTGGGGTTATGTATCATATATATGTCCAAGGAAGTAAGGCAGGGAACAAAAGGTGGGGGAGTCAGCAAGTGAGAATAACAGTATGCCATTGGTAAGTTGTCTGGAGACAACAGGTGTACCAAACTGTCACCAGAGTTTATATCCTATCTTAGTGGATGGAAAACAAGCCCCTGCTAAGAGAGACACAGCCTCTGACATAACCATTGTGAATTCTGCAGTGGTTAAAGAGGAGCGGTACTTCATTGGCCACAACAGTCAGTGCATTAGGAGGGACTCCATTCCGAATACCTTTGGTCAGGGTTCACCTTGACTTCGAGGGTGGAAAAGGAAGCAAGCAAGTAGGTGTGTTTGAGAATATTCCTGCAGATGTCTTGATAGGGAATGGTTTTGATAATGCATTACATTCTGTACATGCAATTACAGACAATCAGTCTTGAAGACAGACATATTGCTCTGCTAGCCTGTGTGAGAACCAGACAGACCCCACACCTGAAGCCAGGGCTGTTGAGATGGCTATTTCAGGGAGGGAGTTACCCTGTAGCAGTGAGCCTGAAGGTGAGCCACAGCTGCTGGTAGGTACTGATGTTCCCTTGGACAGTGTGACTGCAAGGGCAGAGACGGCTGGTACTACCCAGCTGACAGTGATGCACCGTTGTCAGAGGATACCAGGTTTCCTGTGGAAAGGGAGTTGGGAAGGGTCACAAAGATAGAGTTGAGACAGGCTCAGCTCTCAGACCCTACATTTCGAGGCTTGAGGGAGGTAGCTGGGGGGGTCACCTGATTCTCAAGGAAAAGGGGAGTCTGTATATTGGAAAAAAGGGTTACTGTATAGAGAGTGGACTCCTGAGGGAGGGCAAGAGGGTGAGGCAATACAGTAGTTGGCACTGCCTAGCACCTACCATCTGGCACTTCTAGCCATAGCCCATGACATTCCTTTTGCTGGTCATATGGACGTAAAGTATACTAAGAGAAGTGTTATGCAGAACTTTTATTGGCCTGGGATTGCAAAGGATGTAACAAGGTACTGCAGGACCTGTGAGCATTGCAAAAAGTAGGCAAGGCAGGAGACATGGTCAGGAATCCTCTGATGCCTTTGTCTGTGATTGAGGAGCCATTTACGAGGATAACTGTAGATGTAGTGGGGCCTCTGAGTAACCCCAAGTTCCACAGGGAATGAGTATACCCTGGTGGAAGTAGATTATACTACTAGGTAACCTGCGGCGGTGGCTCTGTCCTCAGTTGAGGCAAAGAAGTTGGGAAATTCGTTGCTAGAGGTTTTCAGCAGGGTAGGTTTCTCAAGAGAAATACTGACTGACAGAGGTGCCAATTTTATGTCAGACCTGCTGGATTGTCTGTGGAGGCGCTGTGGAGTGAAGCCTCTAAAGACCACCACCTGCCACCCCAGACTAATGATCTTGTGGAGAGGTTAAACTCTAGACTAAAGACCGTGCTACGCACATTTGCAGACCAGTGTAAGAGAGAGTGGGACAAATATTTGCCCTATCTGCTGTTTGCATACAGAGAGGTACCCTAGGAATCCACAGGTTTTTCTCCCTTTGAGTTGTTGTATGGGCATAGGGTGAGGGGGCCTTTAGATTTGATTCATGGTGAGCGGGAGGGTGAGTGTGAATCCCCCAAGGAGTCTGTTATGATATATGTCCTAAACCTCAGGACAAGCCTTAGGGAGCTCATGAGCTTGACGCAGGAGAACCTGGCAGGAGCCCAATAGAAGAAAAAGGTCTGGTATGATAGGAATGCTTGAGCCTGGGAGTATGCTGTGGGATAGCAGATTATGGGTCTCATTCCTGTCAGACACAACAAGCTTGTAGGCAGCATGGGAGGGTCCCTTCAAAGTGAGAGGGAAGGTCAGTTATGTTAACTACATGGTAGACCTGCAAGGCAGGCGGCAGGTGCACAAATTGTACCATGTTAACATGATGAAGCTATCATGATAGGGAGGCTCTTGTGCTGAGTATTTGCAGTTGGTGGCACTGGGAGTCTGAGAGGAATCTCTGGCTACATAGAGCCAGCCAGCAAAATGCCAAGTTATTAAGATAGAGCCTAGTGTTGCAGGCATATGATATGATAGTCCAACACTGTAGTCGGGTCAGCAGTGCCAATGCAGATGCATTTTCAAGACAGGGTATGGGTTAATGTATTCACTGACAGGCCCATTCCTCTCATGCAACATTTCACAAGGGTCATTTGAAAAAGTAGCTTGAGTCTTCAAAGGGAGTAGAGATGTGATGATGTGAGGTATTGCCAGCTATCTCAGGAGAAGTAGGGAAGTGGATCTGTAACCTATGCCAGCATAGCTGGCTGGTGCTTTGTAAAGAATTATATGTCATTTGTATATGAAACTGATTTGTACAGGCACCTGTGTTGAAAATGTATTTGTAAAGCTGCTTGCACTAAAAATGTACCAAAATAGGGTCCTGCTGGACAGAAAATAAATATGCTTTTATATCAGACTGTACTGCTGTAACTGAGGAAATGTATGTATGTCAACAGAGGATGCTGGAAAAGAAGAGGTTGCTCTCAGCCCCAGCTAACTTTTAGAAAGAAATATCCTGAAATTAAATTACTTAATTCAGGCCATAAAAATTGTATCTCACAGGTCTCAATTCAGCCAGAGACAAAAATTCTGTACTAGGAAGCTTTCTGTATTGTCCTTGGGGTTGAAATAATTGCTGCTGAGGAAGGGTGAAAGTTGAAAATTGTTTAATGACTTTTCGAAGCTTCGCGAGAGCTTAGCAAAGCTTATGTGTGTGTATGTGTTATGGCACATATGTGCGAGATTCTGGTTCAGTTTCTAATAAAGGGGGTAGTATGGGAACCAACGTCAGATGACAAGATGTATGTGATGTCATTTAAAACCAGCAAAAAAAAATGATGTTTTAATACCAGATGAGACAGAAGTCTAAGCGCAGTCTATTTTTGGAATGTGACATAGAAAGATCTCTCACTGACTTCATCTTGCCTTGTTTTAGTAACTAACCAGGGAGTAGTATCTCTTTAATCAGTCAGGAAAACATAGTGAGATTAGTTAAGTACTGTTTTTCTGTATCTATGTTATTTTTAATATTTACTGTGATTGAAACTCTGGTGTTTATTGTAAGTAGATATTTAGTATATTCATGCTCTTTCATTATTTATTATTAAATATATTTAAACTTCTATTGTGGTTGGTCTTTAACCTTTAAGAGTAATTGTATTTATTTGTGACACTGTGGCCACTCCTAAAAGCCTTGCATTTGGTTGAATTACTACTTTTTATATTAGTGTTAATTTTACTCAGTATAATTGGATACTCTTCCAAGAGCCTTAGAGTAGCTGGCTTTGAATTATCTGGTGGCAGTCACTACTTTATAGTATGGGCAAAGGGTAGCAGAGCAAGTAAATATGTGCTAATCTTTCCTGGGTGTGTGCGTGTGTGTGTCTATGCAAATCAAATCTCAAAGTGTGTGTATGTGTCAGCTGCTTGGAGCAGGGACACACAGCACTCCTTTCACAGAGAGGATGGTGGGGGACTTGGCCTACTACACTCCTCTGAGGACTCAACTGTATAGCTGTGCCAGTGGGGGGTTTTACTGGGGGTCTGGAGAGAGAGAGAGAGAGAGAGAGAGACAGAAAGTGGGAAACTCAGACCCTGGACTGAGTGTATTCCATGTGTGCTCTTAAGGAAAATTGGGCTTGGTGCAGAGCGCTACATCTGGAAATAGTGTTTGTATCTAATTTTTGTTCCAAGTGAATATCCCTCACCAGTGTTAGTACTGAGGATTCAGACTGCTTGATTACTGGCCCAGAGGATTAATGTCACAAACTTAATAAGACCTTATTTATATCTAAGCTATTTAGATCCTGTGTCCCATCTCATAAAATTATATCCATAGTTGTAGCCATTTGTTCACTCATTATTTCTGTTAAGAGTACTCTGTAGGGAATTTTTTTAATCTGCTAACTCATTACACGCTCAACACACAAGTTCCCAGTTATCTTTTTCCCCATCACACCTCCAGTATTTGTTATCTACTGGAAGTAAAATTCTATGAAGTCTGCTTGGGTATAAAAATACCTGTGCAAACACTTTCATGCAAAGATCCTAAAACCTCTGGACTTTGTTGCATACTTGGTAGACATACATATGTCCTCCCATTGTTCTCTTGTAAATTGTTTTTGCAGTCTCTCTTCACAATCTTTTCTAAATCTGATTGATTCTTATAGTTATCATGTTGTTCTAGTTTTGAGTAAAAACCCCACCCAAGCAGATCTTCCACTTAATATTCCATTATTTCTTTCTTTTTGCCTATACTCTGATATCAATCCCTGTTAAGGAAGACAGTCTCTAGCCTGCAGTCCAAATGTCTTCTTGGCCATATCCCACTCTGTTACCTTCCCTTCTCTGTTTATTTGCTCCCAGTACTTTTGTTCCTTTGCCAGTTTTCTTCAGTAAATTCCAGTCCCCTGTTGCCCCTACTTGCAATCATCCCTATTGGCAAAATGCCCTTTCTCTTTTCTCTTGTTGGCTTAGTTCTTAGAATACCTTTTGCTATTTTATGAATATAATATTCTGCATGGTTGTTATTATTATCCTTAAGCATCTACATCCAAAACCCCACTCTGTCTTTAATTCTTGACCTTCTCCCATGCTTCTCCATCATCCCTTTTCAGTTTGAATTATATACTTTCTGCTTGTGTTACATATATGAGTCTTAACTGTGTAGCTCTAAAATATGTCAGGTAATCCTAAACCACCTTATTGCATTTGAAGGATGTACTTATCCCACTTAATTCTTGCCCTCTTCCCCTCCCTGATAAATCCCTTCAACCTTTATTAATTATGTACACAACTTCTCCTATGGTTGTTAAAAATATCCCTGACCCATATATAAAATTAAAGAGATTAAAGCATTTTTACTGCATCTGTCTTACTGTCGTATCCATAAACAGGAGCTTTCAGTTTCCCAGTTTTTTTATTTTCTTTTGTTTATTATCCTCCCACCTATATTTAGCTGCCATAACAGAGGCCTTTTTAATCCATACTCCTATATGCTTCATTATATCATGTCCCCATAAATACAGGTATTGCTGAAACAATTTGTGCGTGGGTGCAAAATTTACGGCTATAGCCTTTGATCTGATGTTGTCCACTTCATTGCATTAACCTGTGGGAATACGGTTCTGAAGCTTGGAACCAACCGGCTGCCTTCTTCCAGCTCGAGACTCCTGACTTGAGCTCCTCATACCTACCCATAATGCTCTTGTCCCCCACATTATCGCAGATCTCATTTGCCGTTCTTAGTGTTAGCAGCGAGTTCTGGCTTGAGCTTCTCCATAGTTGTTTTTTTGGGTGAGATTTCTTTCTTATTGTGTCTTCCTTCCTGTCTTCTTTGATCCTTTACTTTTCTGTTCCTATATGGACTCTTGGGGTCTGTCCATTAGGCTTTTTTCTCAAAAGATGGTAATACCCTGTCTGCCATCGGGATCTGTTTTTCTACTCCACAAAGGACCTTTTCCAGGAACCAGAGTGGAGGTAGGAAAACGTGGTTTCAGAAGTCACAGGGCCCTTTCCAGGATGCTCATGGAGAATTTTGCCCCAGAGGCAGAGAGGGATATGGTCAGTATGGTAGACACCTCCCACTCAGCTGAAGGAGCCCACAAAATCAAGGTTCACAGGAAACCTGCTCCAGAAAAACCTTTCCAGCAATCCTGAACCTTTGTCTGACTGCTCTTCTCTGGAAGCAGTCAGGGGATGTTTCTCCTTGCACCCACATCACAAATGACAAATGGGTGAAAAGGATCTTATCCAGGGAATGCTCCATTCCCTTTTCTAGCATTCCCAAACAAAACCCTTGCTTCCCAGATATTCCACCCAGTCAGAGGAAGGACGAGGCCCAAGAAATAATAAAGTTACTGCAAGAAAGAGTCATCCAAGACGTCACCCCTCCCCCGATCAAGTTAGATCAGGTGTTTACTCCAGATTCTTTTTGGTACCAAAAAGACAGGTGACCTGTGGCCTATAGAGCTATATTCCCACAGGTTAATGGAATGAAGTTGGACAACACAGATGGAACGTTATGGTAAGAACATAACTTATTTTTTATCTTTGTTAATTTTATCTCCTGAAAAGACTTTAAACTGTTTCAAAATGTTCCACAACACTGAGATGTCCTTTTCTAGATTTATCAGATACAAAATAATATTATCTGTAAATAAAGCCAATTTTCTTAATTACCATGCCAGTTGTATCTTTGCATTTCTGAGACCCTTATTTTCTTTGCCAGTGGCTCTAAATAAAAAGCAAATAACAAAGGGGAAAATTACACCAATGCCTGGTTTCTCTGTTAAAATACAACTTTATCAGAGAGGAACCCACTCTCTCTAAATTTTGCCTCTGATCCTTTATATATCCTCCTAATTAACCTTATTATTGTACCATGGAATACAAATGCTTCCCTTGCCCTACTGATAAGATTCCGGCTTACCCCATTGAAAGTTTTCTCTGCATCAAGACCCACCAATAACAGTGGTATTTTCTTGCATTCTGTTTTCCTCTGGATCATTGTTCTAATACAATTGTCAAATGTTTGCCTCCCTTCCACAAAACACATTGGTCCATTATCTACCAACTTTGGCAACACCTTTGCCATTTTTTAGAGATTCACCTGGGCCACAGCATTAAAAACATAAACACTTGATAATCATGGTTTAAAGTTGAAATGGGTTGATATGAAGCTGGGTCTGATGGATCTTTACAATACTGAGGCAAGACAGCAGCTACAGGGTTTTTCCAAGATATCAGTGCTTTCCCTTCTTTTAAAATACCGTTAAACAAAATTTTCCAGATCATTATATAAATATTTCTATTTGTGCTCTTTGGTGATTTCCAGTTTCTGAAATATCTCTAAAACCTCTGCAGGATCTCTGGTTATTTTTCTTGTTGAAGACTCCCTAAGTTTGACAATAACCTTTTCAACTTTCTGCAGCCTAAATCATTGTGGTAAAAGCTTTTGTGCTGTGGAATTAATAGTTGCTTAACAGCAATCTTTCTAACCTCATGCATATTGTCAAGATACTCCTTGTTTTCTCTTTAGCACTCTACATTTGTGTTCCTTATTGTTCTTTGAGATTCTCCTTATTCTGCAGTACTGTAACCTTTGTCAGCCCTGTAAGTAATTCACATTACTTCTTAACCATATATCTTTCTCTTTTATTTCTACCCAGTTTTTAAATTCCATTTTTATTTTATCCCATTCACTACATATAACTTCTGAAAATAGTTGTATCTTCCCTAATAACTCTTGAATACTTTCCACTAAGCATTCCTTAAATTCCTGTTTTTAACAGGTAGGTGAGAAAGTGCCAGTGTCTCTCTTTTACTTCATTACTCAACATTTTTCTCTTAGTTTTTGTTGCTGCATGATCTGAAATAGTTCTTAGATGTGTGTCAAAACTTTCAATTAAATGCAAATGTTCCTGTGAAATATAATTTCTGTGTAGTCTAGTCCATTTATTGTAAGTTGGGGAGTGATATGTAAATTCTGTCCAAGTTCCTACTTCTGAATTCATATCTTCCATACCAAAGACATTCATGACTTTCTTCAGAAATCTACCCACTTTTTTATATTCCCCTTCCAGGTTCCCCTGATACATCCTCAGTACAGCAAATCAAGTTCTAGTCCTGCCTGTAAATAGTATTCCCTGCTGATAGCTGATTATTTTTCCCCAGAATTTCTTAACTTCCGTAATAGCATTTTTGGTGGAATATAAATACATGCCAGAATAATCCTACTCCCTTGCCAATATCTCCTTTCTACCACAAATTTACCATCATTGTCTTTTTTTCCTCTTCTATCACTTTTGGAGCCCCTCTAGCAATTATTATAATTACTCCCCTTTTCCTTTGTCCCTGATAGTCTGCTGAATATCTGTCCTGAAATCGTTTTTGTCTAATTCACATTCTCATTTCTTTCCAAATATGTCTCCTGCAGCATTGCTATTTGCACTCTGTGTTTCTTAATATAATTCAATACCCTTTCCTTTTATCTATTACCTGTAAGGCCATTTATGTTCCACGATAATATGGATAGCATAGCCATTATGATAAAAGGTTATTGTTCCCACCTATTACATATGACAATTTTTTTTGAATGTGTATTTCCAACTTTTGTATCATATGCACACAATAATGTTTGGCAGGCTGATCTTTTGTACAGTTGTTTCTTCTCATCCCCATTTGAACCTGTGTGACATTTTTAAGACTTTTTGTTTTACTGAATACCCTCAAACAAAAAAAGTAAATACATTTTCAAAACACTACCATCCTGTATTAACTTAGAACAAATGCACAAAACTGTGTATAGCTTCAAAAATGAAGCTTAACCATCTAGACAGGAACAATTGCTCCAAATTGACAGCAGCACCCACAGGCATTACCTAATATGACAGTAAGACTATCCCTACTAAAGCACATGCTACAGCCTGTGTTTCCATTTACACTGATTGCTGTCTGTTCTTTCCTGAAATCTGTTCCCCTCCTAGATGTGAAAAACAGCCTGTATGCTTTCAGAAAGCATTTACTTTTAGACCTTTAGAAAAAGCAGAGTAAGTATCTTTAAATAAAACTAAATTGTGCAGGGTTTTATTAAATGCATTAAGTATTATGGCTGCTAGGGAGGATACTATTTGTTATTCACTTCCCATAATTTCAAGCTTTATTTTTTACTGAACTGATTGCCATTTTACATGTAAATGTTGCATTTTCCTCAGTAAATAATGTACAGAACTATCAAGATTAATTGCTTTTACTTGCAGACAGTTCGTCTCCATGAAAAAATACTCAGCAATGAATCTTTGTAAATTTCACTCAAAACAGAATGTACAGCTACCTTCAGCTGCAGACTTCTTGACTCCCATGGAATGTTTGCTAAGGGCAAAAACAAGATCATAGCATTGCAGTTATAAGAAATTTAGCATTTTTCATGGCTTTCATCATTTTATATTATTTTTAAACCCTACTTGCATACAAAAATACTTATTTATAACTAAAGCCAAACATTTACCCTTGTAAAAATAAGAGACTATATCTTAATTCTACAGATAATACAATCAGTGCACATATACACCCACCCCATCCCAGCAGCTCAAAATAACAGCATATTAACATTAAATTTACTTTTGTCCAGCCTTTTCTTTCTGTTGTTATACTGTAAATCCTATCTATATATTCATATAACTTAAAACGTATGTGTTTACTTTAATATCTTTAACACAAACAGCAGTCACTTTAACACAATGTGCAGTTTATATCATGAAATGTTTTTTATAAATTCTAAGAGTGACAAGTTTTTTTCTTAATTGCTTCCTCAGTTTATTGTCATTCTAAATATGAATGGCATAAAGTGAGGTGTATGCCTTACAGTCCACCAAGTTTAACAAAGTCAACAAAAGTACAGTCTTTGTCAGCAATATTTTCTTGCAAAGCCATATTTCACAAATGTAATTGTTTTATGGTCTCCCATTTATTCACTAATTTCAGTGTTGCAGGTCTTCTTCCTGTTCATTTCCATCTCCCAACATCAGACTCTGGTTCAAGTCCAAGATACTTATGATTTTTTCTTGTCAACTCATTTGTTTTTTTCTGTCTCTCAAGCATTTTCCTTTGGAACATTGGAAGATGTTTCAATGGCAAAGTTTCTCTATGATCCTTACAGTCAGAAGCAGAGTCCCCTTGAGTCCCTTTCTTTTTGCTGGCTCACTTTTTGTTGGATATATTTTTTTATTTCTTTATTAGCCTGTTCTGCATCAAAAATTACTTTTTTTTTCCTCCAGGAAAAAATATTCTGGATACAGCAGCTTGAATCTCACACCTGCCTGTTGACATTCCCTGATTACTGGCATAAATTTGTTTCTCTTTTGCCTGGTGTACAGTGAATAATCGATCTGAAGTAGTTACTTCATTTGTTCTGCACCCTGTGGGTATCGGATCCAACTTCGGATATGAGCCGGCAGCTTTACTAGCTAAAAGATCCGAGCTCCTAGCTCCTCCCCTTTGCCCATAATCCCCATGCTACATGCTGCCTTTCCCCAGATCGAGTTTGCCGCGGCTGAAAGAAGCTACTTGTGAAGAGCTCCTTAGGCTTGTGTGAGATAGTTTGTTGTCAAAAATTAGACTAAAAGCTTAATTTTTTTGATAGTGTGTGAGTGTTTAGTCCCCTTCGTCGAGTTATAGTCTTAGTTTTAAATTTTTGTGGTAATTATTAGTTTTTAGTCGTTGTGCTTGTCCCTCCCCTTTAGTGTCTGGGTGTGTTTCTGTGATGGCTGAAGGGCCCAAAGCCGTCTTTTCTAAGTGCACTGAGTGTGGCCATAAGCTTTCCCCGGCTGATGGCCACACTCAGTGCGTGTTGTGTCTGGGGTTGGCCCACCTGTCCACTAGCTGCCAAATATGTGCAGCGTTTAACCCCCTGGACCATCAGGGATAGGAAGAACAAGTTGATCCTGGCGGGCTTGTTACCGCAGGACACTTCTTCCTCTCCCTCCAAGGCACAGGCTGCTACCGCAGCCCCTGTACCTTTAGGTCCCCCCACTCTGCCTGGGACTCAACTTCCCTCTGCTGCGCAGAGTTCAGGGGACTCATCTGCCTCTTCCAGGTAGAAGAGGCATAAAGACAAAGAGAGACACAAGAGTCATAAAAGGCGGGCTGAGACTCATCCCTCAGCCCCACCATCTAAACTCTCTAGTCCGTCCACGAGGGCCTCTGGATCCTCTCCCTCTCGGCTCCGTTTGCCTTGTTTCTCGCCGGAGCCAGAGGAGGAGAACCAGTCTCCCTCTAGGTCGTCGAGGTGGCCATCCCGGCCCGCCTCGACAATGCCGTCTAGATCTACGAGAAGCCTGACTGACGCAGACATGGATCGGATGATGCGTCGATTTCTGCAGACCCCGATGCAGATGGGGGTGCTCCTGCCTCCCCCCCTCAGGGGGGGAGTGCAGTCCCCCTTTTTGCTCCGATCACTCCTTCTCCAACCCGTTTTCTGGTTTTGGAGTCATCGGATCCGGGCCCTTTTGGAGCCGGGGTTTTGTCGGTGGCGATAGCTCTGGTAGCTTCGACACCGACTGTACCCTCGAGCGTGTCGGATCCTAGCTCTTGGGGCCGAGAGCCGAGCGTCGGATCCATAGGGGTTGATGTGTCTTTGGCGCCCTTCAGGTCGGAGCACACTTCCCTCTCGGATCCGACCGCTTCGGCTTCGACACCAATCCCTGCTTCGGAGCCGAGGAGACTACTTTCGGAGTCTGGGGAGAGTGGCTCGCCTTTGGCTTTTGAGGTAGTGGAGAGGGTTCTGTCGAGGTCTTCCAGATCCCCGGACCAGGCGTCGGATCCTCCCGCTCCCCCTATGCATCTGGGTCTATCCTCTGTCATCCGACCACTGAGACAGCCTGCTCAAGCCCTCCAGTTCCCTTAGAGGAACAGGATCCTGTGGGTGAGCCCTCCTCGGATAGTCCCACCGAGGAGGTTCCTCGCAAACGGAAGTGTAAAAGGAGGCACCTGGACTCCCCCGAGTCCCTCATGACAGACACGGATTTGGATGAAGGGGAAGGTTCCCCAAGGTCAGCCCCTGAGGATGTCTCCTTTGGAGACATCATGGAAATGTTGCGAATTAGAGGGGGGTGGTCTGCCCAAAAAAAAACCTTCCTCGGACGAGTCTGTGTTTCTGGAGGCATTTGAGGCAGGCCCGTCTACCTCCTGGGTGTCCCCTCCGGCTGACCCCCTCGTAGACTTAATTACTACCAGGGCGTGGAAGGAGCCCGACACCGTGGAGCCAATCCCAAGACGGCCAGACAAAATTCTTAGCCCTCCCTCGTATAGGCAGGCCTGGTCTCAGGGTTCACCTGTGGATGCCATGTTGGTGGCGGCTGCCACGAAGAAGGAACTGGCGCAGGAGAATTCTTTGGTCCACCCTCCGGATAAGGAATCTCGGGCGTTTGAACGCATTGGAAAGCGGATGTTTGCTTCAGCTACCTTCTCGGTAAGGACGCTGAACTACATGGCACATATTATCAGGCTACAGCGAGACCTAATAAAGGAATACGCTGCAGCTCCCCCGGAGTCCATGACGGTCGAGGACAAGAAGACCTTCTCGACTCGTATGGCCACTCTGAAGTCTATCTCGAACACATCTATGCGGCTACTCTCCCATGCTATGGAGGGAGCTGCTAGAGCTAGCGGAGCCGGGGTCATCTTGCGGCGTCATGCCTGGCTCGCCTTTGCGATTTCGCGGAACCCTTTAAGGCGTCCTTCGTGAATGCACCCTTTGACGGTTCTTCGCTCTTTGGCAAGACCGTATGCGAGACGCTGGTCCAAAGCAAGAAGAACGGGAAGACGCTGTCTGCCATCGGAGTCCGCTTCTCTAATCCCCAATGATCCTTCTCGAGGAATCAGAGGGGACAAAAGAAGATGTGGTTCCGGAAGTCTCAGCAGTCCCGTCCAGCTTCGGACCCCTCGTCCTTCAGAGGCAGAGGAGGACAAGGTGGACGCCGGCCCAGAGTCAGAGGGGGGCCACGTAATTTTGGGATTAGAGAACCGTTCTTGGATAGACCCGCGCAATAGCTGTGAGGGCTTACCCGACTGTCCCTCTCTGGAGGCAGTCGGGGGGCGTTTGTCGGAGCACCTACTAAACTGGGAGTCCATCATGACGGATCGATGGGTGCTCCGAATCATATCCAGAGGTTATTCCATCCCCTTCCTAAATCTTCCCCCTCCCATGAAGCGCCTCCCCGATGTCCCACCCAATAAAAGGGAGGTAGCAGCTTCAGAAATTTCGAAGCTACTAGAAAAAAGAGCCATCCAGCACGTCTCCCCAGACCAGTTCGGATTGGGCTATTACTCCAGGTTCTTTTTGGTGCCAAAAAAGACAGGGGACTTGAGACCGATTCTAGATCTCTCTTCCCTGAACCTGTTCATTCCCAAAGAGAAATTCCGGATGGTCACTCTTCAATCAATTCTCCCCCTCCTTCGGGAGAACGACTGGATGTGCTCCATAGACCTCAAGGATGCGTATTACCACATTTTGATGGACAGACGATCCAGGAGGTTTCTCCGCTTCCGGCTGGGAGCCAGTCATTATCAATTCAGGGTTCTTCCGTTCGGCCTCACCTCAGCCCCCAGGGTGTTCACCAAAGTCATGGCAGTGGTTGCAGCCACCTGAGACTCCAGGGCATTCAGGTCTTTTCATTCCTGGATGACTGGCTCCTCACCGCCTCCAACAGGCATCAACTATGTGTTGCCTGGGATTATGCTCTAACTCTTGCCCAGAGTTTGGGCATCTCGGTCAACCTTCAAAAGTCCTTCCTTCACCCTGTGCAAGTCCTGGAATTTATAGGGTCCAAATTGGACACTTGCATCTCTCGGGCCCTTCTAACTCCGGACAGGGTGAACACTTTATCTTATCAGGTACTAGCCCTCCTTCAGAACCCGGCTCCGTTAGTCCTGAGAGCACTAGGGTCTATGGTGGCGGCAATCAGTCTTTGTCTACATGCACGGCTACGAATGAGGATTCTGCAATGGACCCTCCAGGTCCAGTGGTCTCTATTACTACATCCGCTGAACACCCCTATTCCATTGAGCAGGGCTTGCAAGGACTCCCTCCTCTGGTGGCTTCACTCAAGGGAGCTGCGAGAAGGGAGACCTTTTGTAATACCCCCGCCTCGAGCCACGTTAACCATGGATGCTTCTCGCCTCAGGTTGGGGGGGGCATTGTTCGGGCAGAACCGTCCAAGGCACGTGGACTCCCTTAGAGACCGCTTTGCATATCAATGTCCTAGAGATGAGGGCGGTGCTTTTGGCATTGCAAGCTCTCCACGGCCTTCTCCCTCTAGGGACTATTGCGGTTCAAACAGACAACATGGCAGTAGTCTGGTACATAAACAAGAAGGGAGGAACCAGGTCTTATTCCCTTTGTCAGGAGGCTATGAGAATTTGGGAGTGGGTGATATCCACCAACCGCTTTCTGATAGCGACGCACATTCTGGGTCGGTCCAACATTCTGGCGGACAAGCTGAGTCGTGTGATCCTCACACCATACGAGTGGTCTCTCAAACCATCAGTTGCAAAACAGATCTTCCTCAAATGGTGTCTTCCTTGCTGCGATCTTTTCGCCTGTCCGTCAAACACAAAATGCAGTGAGTTTTTCGCGATACTTCCCCCACCAGGGGAGAGCCCCAGAGATGCTCTAGTTCATGCTTGGCCACCCGGTCTCCTCTACGCTTATCCCCCCCCTTCCTCTTATGACGAAATTCATTCAGAAAGCACGTTGGTTAGGGAGCAAAATTATCCTCATAGCCCCATTCTGGCCTCGCCAGATCTGGTTCCCATATCTGCGGTCTCACAGTGTAGGTCCTCCATGGATCTTAGATCCCATTTCGGATCTGATTTCACATCCTGCAGGATTGCAACCCCCAAACCTGGTAAACCTCAAGCTAGCGGCTTGGTTGAGCCAGTTCCACTGATGGCAGCATCTCGTCACCAGTAAAGGCCATTCTGGTAGCGGCTCACAAGCCTGCTACCAGAAAAATTTACAGTAGTAAATGGAAGCGTTTTTCTGTCTAGGCTAAGGACAAGGGCTTAGACCCCTTTACAGTTCCTGTTCCGACGATTCTTGATTTTCTGTCACATATTTTTCATCAAGGAGCAAGTGCATCTACAGTTAAAGTACAATTGGCAGCCATTTCCCATTTTCACGTGGGGGATGGACTGGGATCTCTAGCTTCTGCTAAGATGTGCAAAACATTCTTGAAAGGCATTTCTCTTTTGAAACCACCAGTTAAGTCTGCGGTCCCACCATGGGACTTAACTCTAGTTCTGCAAGCATTGACAAGCCCACCTTTTGAGCCTGCCGCCTCAGTTCCTTTAAAGTTCTTATCATGGAAAACAGCCTTTCTAGTTGCAATTACTTCAGCAAGGAGGGTTTCGGAACTTCAAGCCCTTTGCATGAAACCTCCTTATCTAATTTTCCATAAGGATAGAGTGTCTCTCAGGACTAACCCTTCTTTCTTACCAAAAGTGGCTTCAGAATCAAATATTAATCAGTCGATTAATTTACCGGTGTTCTTCCCCAATTTTCAGAACCTAGGGGAATACAAATTACACAAATTAGATGTACATAGACAACTACGTTTTTACTTGCACAGGACTAAGGATACTCGCAAGGCTGATCAGTTGTTTGTGTCCTTTGCCAAATCTGCCATGGGTAAAGTCATTTCCAAAGTTACCTTAGCAAATTGGATTTCACAGTGCATCATTCATGCGTATGTAGCCTCAGGTAAAACTGCTCCTATCGGAGTCCATGCCCACTCAACCCGATCCATAGCCACATCAGCAGCCTTCTGGTCCAGGGTTCCTCTGGACGACATATGTTCAGCAACTACTTGGTCCTCCTCCCATACATTCATTTCTCAGTATAAATTGGATATGATATCCAGGAGTAGGGCTTCCTTTGGCTCCGCGGTGCTTCGGAATATCCTTCCTTAAGGGCCGCCCAAGGCTTTTAGGTAGCTGGGGACTCTGTCCCACAGGTTGCAGAACAAATGAAGTAACTACTTCAGATAAAGAAGTTATGTACTCACCATAACGTTCCATCTGAGTAGGTACTTCATTTGTCTGCAACCGACCCCCCCTCCATGCCCCCTAACCATTATCACGATTCCTGATCATGTTTTCAGATTGTCTTATGAGGTTAGGCTTATTTAGTCCTCTGTCGGGGGCATTAGCTTGTTGGATTAAGCAAACTCGATCTGAGGAAAGGCAGCATGTAGCAGGGGGTTATGGGTAAAGGGGAGGAGCTAGGAGCTCGGATCTTTTAGCTAGTAAAGCTGCCAGCTTGGATCTGAAGTCGGATCCGATACCCACAGGTTGCAGACAAATGAAGTACCTACTCAGATGGAACGTTATGGTGAGTACATAACTTCTTTTTTTCTACACATTCTGCTGCCTCCAATTTTTATTACTTTTCCCTTCTGCCACAGTTTTGTCAGTATCAAATCTTTCTTCTGGTATGATTGCATTTTTACTAATATTGGTCTTGGCTGCTTTCTCATAGCCAGGTTTGGAGTATATACTCGACATGCCCTTTCAATTAACAAATCTTGCTGTGAAACACCAGTGCAGTTGCTTATTTGTGCATTCATAAAATTAAAAGTAAAATCCACCTTAGAACTAAACAAATATGTTTTTTCACTCTATGTTTGTTTCCTGACCTATTTAACACCTCAAAATCACTCTAAATGCTTTATTTGTCATTTTAGCTTGTTTTCCACAACTTGGCTAACAATGGAGCTTGATGCATCAATGTGATCTTGTTCTTCCTCAACCTTTTCCCTTTTCCATAATGCTTTGTATGACTCATGCCAGACATAAGGAAGTAACTGTGAATTCCCAGGCCATTGACATATAATGGGATTTGTGTGAGTCACTGGCTAGGATGTGCTGTGGGATTTTGGCTATGGTCATCTGCATGTGGAGGAACTCCAGCATGTCATTCTGTTTTACCAGCCTAGAAATATGCTTGTTAATGATGTGTATTGAGATACATTCAGCTTTAGCCTTTGTCTGTGCAACTACTGGTCTAGAAGTGTGGAAGGCACTGAAACCTTGCACTTCCAATGTACTCTCTGCCTCTTTAAACTATGTCTCTGTAATTGCACAGATGGCTATATTCTGGAGTATGAGGAGGGCTTGGGAGAAATGTAGTTTTTTATTTAGACTGTTGTCATTCAGCAGTAGCACTTTAAGGTTTACTTGAGCTGATTTTGATTTGTTGCTAGGTTTGTCAATTTGGCATTACCTAAAAAAAGGCACTGTGGGGGTGGATAAAGTTTTAGTCACTATTTGAAAACCTATCGGAAACTCGTGCAGGCCATTCTTGGCAAAGCAACAGCAACTGTTAACCATGTCCTCCCAGGCTGGCAAATGTTGGATCCCCTTAGAATGGCACCAGAAAGACAGCCAATCATTAAATATATTTATCAATAACCTGCACTTGTAATGGCCAATAAATAATTGTCCAGTATGCAAATGACTCCACTGTCATTTATTCTGTCTCCTCACCTACAGAACTCTAAGCTGTAATTCATGAATCATGTATATCCGTTAAAAACTATATTAGTTTGTTCTTCCAAGATGGCTGCACACTGATCAACAACTTCAGCTCTCCCAGTGTAAACACAGAAACTGAGAAAAAGGAGTGCCATTGAAACTATTGTTGGATAAATATCAGTTACTAGTATATACACTGCCTGGATGCTAGCACAGAAGAAATTTGGAAAACTCGAAAGAAAACCAATCAGAAAAGGTGAAGAAAAAAAACACTTTCTGGGAATGATTCTCCAGCTGTTCAATAAGAAAGCAGTTTAAGTTTCAGCTTTGATTCAAGAAGTGGCTTTCAGTATTTTAGAGGAAAAAGGTGATTAAAATAAATGAAACATTAAAGGAATATATCAACTCAAATAACAAAAGGCTGGAAAAAAATTGAAGATGGTTTAACTGGCTAATCGGTGAACTGATAAAACTGCAAAAATCAGAAGATGAAATGAAGAAAAAGCTGGTTGAATATGAGGCATCTCAAGAAGAGCTGTTTCCAAAAATGGTAGAGTTAGAAGACAGAACGCACAGAGAAAATCCAAGATTTTCTGTTGTATCAGAAAAACTAGAAGGAACAGTCTATTCATTTTATAAAAGCACCAATAAGCAACTGGGCTGGTGTTCCCCAGCAGGATTTGTTAGTTGAAAGGGCACATCGAGTGCATGCTCCAAATCTGACCATGAGAAAGCAGCCAAGATCTATATTACTTAAGATGCACTCGTACCAGCAGAAAAAATCTGCTCCTGACAAAACCATGGCAGAAGGCAAAGTATTAAAAATGGGAGGCAGCTGAGTGTTTGTAGAAAATGATTATTCACTGTACACCAGGCAGAAGAGAAGTAATTTTATCCCAGAAATCAGGGAACGTAGACAGTCAGGTGTGATTCAAGCTGCTATATCCAGCTGTCTTCCGAGTATTTTTGTTTTCCTGGAAGATCAAAGTCAGGCTAAGGAGGAATAAAAAAAAAGTTAATCCAACAAAAAGTGAGCCAGCAAACATTCTTCTGATGGTAAGGTTCATAGAGAGACTTTGCCAATGAATCGTTTTCCACTGTTCCAAATGAAAATGCTTGAGAGACAGAAAAAAGCACAGGAGCTGACCAGAAGAATCAGGTGTACGTTGGACTGTAACCAGAGTGGGAAATACAGATGAACAGGAAGAAGAGCAGCAACACTAAACTTAGTGAATAAATGGGAGACTGTAAAGCATCAATCACGTTTTTGAAATATGGCTTTGCAAGACAAAATGACTGAAAAAAATGGACTTTTGTTGACTTTGTTAAACTTATGGGTGAACTGTAAAGCTATAAAGATGTTTAGAAGGACACTAAAATGGGAAAAAACTGTAAGTAAAACAATTGTTCTTATTAGTATCATTCATGATATAAACTATATGTTTTTATATATATATATATATATATATATATATATATATATATATATATATATATATATATATATATATATATTGTGACGGCCATGCCCTGGCCCAGCAATCAAGGAGCCTCAATCCTCACCACTAATACCAGGGAGGACATCTCATATAAGAGGAAAGGATAACAAATACACACAGTAAAGTACAATTTCCCTTAAGTGCACACAGGGATCGCAGTCAGTCTGGGGCTGGTTGCTTCCTTGCTCCCCAGGTCCCCAATCAGACTCCCCACTGACACAGCTATAGGGTCCAGATCTCAGGTTAGCTGGCAAACTAACCTCCAGTACCCTCTCTGTCCCACCAGTGCTTTGTGTCCCTGCCCAGGTAGCTGACACAGCACACACACTTTGAGATAAGTATTTATACAACTTCACAGACACTCCTGGGAAAGGCTGACACAGAATCTCCAGCTGTGCCCCTTTACCCAGACTATACGGTAGTAATTTCTGCCACCACCAGCTAATACTTAGCTACCTAAAGGCCCTTAAAAGGGTGTCCAATTATTACTGTGCAATATCAAGATCAAAATCAAAGAGTTCAGAGATCAAACAGAAACTTAAAACAATACAGTAGGAAAGTTCTGATATAACAGAAAAACACTTAGTCCAAACTTTATAGTCCTAGCTATTTCTACAAGAAAACACACTTCTAAGATAACTTACTTAAGAGCAACAGGCAGAGTGCTGATGAGTGGATAGTCCAGACAAAAATGCTTAACAATTTCTGGTTCTCACTGTTTAAATTGAAACTCCAGTTCTGATAAACATTACATCATCTTTTTCACCCTTCCTGGTGTTCCCAGGCTACACATGAACTGCAGTTGCATTCTTTTACACTTAGAGCAGTAAAGGACATTCCATATGTAAATTCTGGTCATACACTTTAGCCTTAAAACAATAGGCAGGATGCTTACTGCAGACTCATCGACTCCGAGTTCTAACTTCAAAGGACATACAAAACATAATTTTAATTTCAAAGAACATTTGAAATGCTTGGCTTAGTTTTCCTTACAGCAGATGGCAATGTTGCTACAATCTTGAATTTCATATTTTACAGTGTTTTCTTTCATTTAAGAACACAAGCCTATATTTTACATTTATATTTACAAATGCCAGAATTATTTATCAAATTCTGTTTGACTAGGCTGGCAGCCTTCACCCTTCTGTACGAGTCTTCACAATAACCATATAGTATATTGTATTCATAAAGTAGCAGAAAGTATTTTAAGACCTAAGCCAACATGAAAATGGAGAAAGGAGATTTTGCTAATAGGGCTGACTGCAAGTAGGAGTACAGAAAATAAGCAAGATGGAGCAGGAATTTACTGGAAAAAATGGTAAAGGAATCAAGGTACTGGAAGCAAATAACTAGAGAGGGAAAGATAGAGTGGAACGAGGCCAAGAAGATCTTTGGACTGCAGGCTAGATACTACTTTTTTTTACCAGGGATTGAATAACTGTGAAGCTCTAAAATGTCCCTTCAAATAAAAGTGAAAGGGATTGGGAAATCTTAAGTGAAAGATGTGATCTGATGGGGATAATTAGAAGGGATGTAAAATATTGCAGGATAACTATAAGAGTCAATCATAGAAAGTTAGAAAATATTTGGAAGAGATACTGGAAAAGCTATTTACAAGAGGAAACATTGGGAGACATATACAACAAAGTGCAGAATTTTAGGAGCTTTGCTTGGAAGTTTTTACGTAGGTATTTTTATACCCCAAGCAGACTTCAAAGAATGTTTCCTCGGGTAGTTAATGTTGGAGGTGTGATAGGAAAGAAAAAATGTAACTGGGAACATGTGCTTTGGGAGTATAATCCTTTGGCAGAATCTAAAAATTTCCTACAGAGTACTGTCTTAGAGATATTGGGTGAGCAATTGTTTTAAAACAGGGATATGATTTTTTTTTAGCTGGGACACAGGATCTGAATTGCATATACATAGTAAGGCCTTATTAACTTTAATTCTGTTGACTCCCAAAAAAACAATTACTAGGCAATGGAAATCAGTCTAAACTAACTGTGTTTGAAGTACTGAATATTATAAAAGTGATAAAAGAACTGGAAGAGGGATATTTTAAAAAGGGAAGGTACAAATTACCAAGAAATAAATGGAAATTTTAGGAACAGTGCATACAGGAGCAGGAGTAAAGCTTAAGGGAAGGCAGGAATTAAGACATTTTTGTAACTTTAGACTAATGATAATTACAAAAATGTCAATTTTTGTTTTCTTTTCTGTTAATATGTTTGCCTGTCTCTTAAGTGATTATTTGATAAAGGTGTTTAAAAGAAAATCTATCTCAGCTTCTGCCACCTACTCTTAAATACACACATGAGCACACACGCACACAAAAAGAAAAATAAATAAAAGCAACTCGTGATTCATTCCCAAGTCACTGGCTGATCTTAGATAAAGCTTTGCCATCAATTTCTCCCAAAACATCCAGATTGAAATAATTGCCACCACTAAGCTTTTTGGAGGTACTGCTGATGAGCATCTAAAGTTTGGTACTCAAAGTCGTGACATCATTAATAAAACTCATCAAAAGTTGGGTCTGTTTTATCATGCTGGAGCATTCCTAAACAAAAAGCCTTTTTTAACCAATCACAGCATTAGCTAACCTTAACAATACTCTATTTTAGGGCAGTCTGTAATAAAATTGCTTAATTTGCTACCAATCTGATCTGTGGTATTCACCATTGCTTACCCCTTCAAAAGTGACCCTGGATGGAGTTTTGCAGTCTTTTAAAATTGTCAACAAAACTGGCACACAGAATTATATATCAAGCAGAAAAATGCCCTGTGTAGCACCCCTACTTATATGGTACTCCCCTCCCAGATCATTGTGCTTGAAGACAAGCATCTAGTCTGCACAGAAAAAAATCACACAGTACTCAAGGGGATGCTGTTTACTCCTCATATTTTGCTAAACTGTGGAACTCACTCTCAGACATCTTAAGGCAATTTAGCAGTTGCCAACAATTTAAGAAAATATTTATCTAGCATCTACTGAGGAATAAACTGTGTCTCAGCAACTATTCCAGTGGTTGACTTGTTAACATCAAAAGCTTCAAATCCATTTTGCTGTAAATATTGCTGTTCTTGCATTCCTGCACACACAGTTTATTACTGTAATTATGTATATTCCCATGTTTCATAAGATAATGAATATTAATGCCATCACTATGAAGTCATATTTTCTTCAAGGTATTTGATATTTAATTCAGTTGTCCAGCTGTGATCTTGTAAAATGTTTTCTTTGTTATTGTATAGTGTAATTTCTTACATATTCTCAGCTATATGTTTATTTTAAGATGTGCTCCTAGTATTTCATGATATAAACTAACAAACTGGTTTCTGTTAGGTAATGTAAAAATGTGGAGCTTTTCTCCTTGGGCCTCCACTGAAAAGGGGTCTAATATGGTCTTGTCACACTATTCTGGTAACTAAATGAAAATAAATAAATAAATACTGATGACAAGGTAACAAATGGCTGTAACTAAGGAAATTAATCTTTTGAGCTGAGACACGGAATCTGAGGTAAACTCGTCATTGGTAAGATCAGATCACAAACTAATCACACTGGACATCCACATCCCGACCCCCCCAGTCAAGGAAATCAAGGTAAAAAACTTCTCTAAAGCCAACTTCACACTCCTCAAGACCGAGGTGGGAAGTTTCAAAGCTCCCAATCAAATGGAAAATGATGACCCATCGGCAGAATCCTTTACAAGTGCATTCTATGAACACCTTCAAGAATGCATGGACCGAGCCATCCCAAGTAAAACCAAGACCAACTCCTCAAAAAAGAGGAAGCCAGTCTGGTGGACCCCGGCCATAAATAAACTTTACAACAGAAGGAGGAAACTCCTGCAAGATAGAACAATATCCCAAAATAAGAAGGCATCTCTGATTAACATCAGTAAAAAACTGCGCTCCCTCATTAAATCATCCAAGGCCAACTTCGAAAGAAAAATAGCCAATGACTCTAAGGATAACCACAAGGCTTTCTTTAACTATGTCAAGAGTCTAGGGGCAAACTGTCAGATATGCTCCGAGCTAGTGCATAATGGCCATAAATACACTGAACCAACCGACATTGCCAACATCCTGGCTGACAAGTTCAGTGCAAACTTCACCCATCCCAGAAGAATGTGGCGCTCCAGATATCTCAGACACACAAGTAAAGACAGCCTTTGCAAAGGCCAAAAACACAGCATCAATGGGACCAGATGCTATCCCAGGTTGTGTCTTACACGAGCTTCAAAATGAGCTAACCCCCCATCTCAAATCACTATTCAAACTCAGCCTCTCTACAGGCTATGTACCCAAAGAATGGCGTACAGCAACAGTCGTACCACTCCACAAAGGTGGTGCCACAACGGACCCTGGGAACTGTCGCCCTATAAGCTTGACTAGCTTGGTCTGCAAAGCCATGGAACGCATTATCATGGAGCTCATTAACAGGGACATTGGGAACCTCCAGACACTGGACCCCACCCAGTTCAGCTTTGTTAAAGGCAGATCTTGCCTCCTGAACTTGGTCGACTTCTTCGAAACAGTCACCAAGGCCCTAGATGAAGGGAAGGTGGTCCACACAGCATATCTGGACCTCGCTAAGGCATTCAACACCATCCCACACTCAGGAATCATAGACAAACTCACCAGCTTAAATATCAACCCCCATGTCACGAGATGGGTTGCCAATTGGCTCTCAGACAGAACCCACACGGTCAGAGTGGCAGGCGCCATGTTTGACTCTAAACCAGTCACAAGCGGAGTCCCACAGGGCTCAATCCTGGGACCCCTCCTGTTCGGTATATATTTCTCTGAAGTACAGGCAAAGGCGGAGGGACTGTGGCTAACCAAGTTCGCAGATGACTGTAAATTGGGTGCGATAATTGACTCTCCAGCTGACACAGACATCCTGCAAGAGGGTCTCACAGAGACAAACACCTGGTGTCAAAGTCACGGCCTCAAGCTAAATGCCAAAAAATGCATAGTAATCCCATTTGGGAAAAACAAAGTACCTACAAGCTACCACATAGATGGGAATCCACTAAGTACAGAAGAAGTAATTAGGGACCTGGGTACCCAAGTAGATAGCATGCTCTCCTTTGATAACCACATAGCTAAAACGGTCAGGAAATCCTTCTATGTGACACACCTGATCACAAGGGTTTCTCATCCAGATCCAAGGAGGTGATTGTGCCACTTTACTCCTCACTCATTAGGCCCATAATAGAGTACAATGCCCCATTTGGGATGTACCTCATTAGACACCTGCTACAACTAGAAAGACCACAGAAGTACCTCACTAACAGGATTAAGGGCCTTAAACAATTACCCTATGAAGCACGACTAAAAAAGCTCCAGCTCTTCTCAGTCGCTTACCGTCTGCTCAGAGGTGACCTATGCCTGACCTATAGGGCCATGTCAAACCCTGAACTAATGGACATGCTTCACCTCAGAAAAATGAGATCCCTCAGAACCACTCGTTCTAGCGACTTGAACCTATGTACAACAATAAACAGGACATGCTGGAGGGATAGATTCCTGTCCCAGCGACTCCCCTCACTCTGGAATAGAATCCCAGTCCATATTCGACAGAGCTCCTCTCTGACCCTCTTCAAGAGAAATCTTGATGAGTGGATGGGTAATCGTAAGTTCTACCCTGGGATCACTTTAGGAGCCCTGTTGACAGAGGCCCAGGTTACTAATCTAATGGGGAAGCGAAAGCCATCACTCTGTGGCTAGGCTTATAAATGCCCATGGGCAGATAGCCTAGTACTTACCTATGAACCTATGAACAATGATTACACTATAAGGTAGGTCACAGTTTAAAGAGAGTGGCATATAGGTGTATAGAAACATGAACTAGAAAAGATTAAAGAAGGAACAGAAAATAGTATTTATGGTATGTACTTTATATATCAAACATCTGTACTAATGCAGTTGAGAAATAACATTGTATTAATGGGAACATTCTAGAGATGAAATGTGTTGACAGATTTTAAAACTTCCCTACATAGTACTCTTGTCAGATATAATCGGGAAACAAATGGCTGTAACTAAGGAAATTAATCTTTTGAGCTGAGACACGGCATCTGATTTGCCAAGACATAGTAAACCCTAAACCCTTAGTAAGATTAATGCAATTGGCTGCCAAAAAAGCAATTACTAGAAAATGGAAATCAAAATCTAAACCAGTTGTAATTGAGGTACTGAATATTGTTAAGAGATAAAAAACAAGGGAATGAGTAAATTACATAGAAGTAAATGGAATTTGTGGGAATAATACATGACGCTTGAAGTTTAGGGAAAGGCAGGAATTGAGTAATTTTATGTAATGCTGAAATGAATGACAGTTGTTATACAGAAAAAAAACATACACATAATGCATTATTCATGGAAAAAATATTAATATGGTTTGTTGTTTTTTTTTTCCATTAATGTATGTGAGGAAGTGTTGTGACAATTTAATAAAGGTATTAAAAAAGAAATAGCATAGTATTTTAGCTGTGCAAATATGCATCAACTTCTTATCTCACAGCTAAATATTGCTCACTCTATCTTATATAAACCTACTGCATGCCCATCCCTCCCTTCCCTCATTTCCTTTTACACCCCCACTAGATCTCTCAGAAGCTGTAAACAACAATTCGTTGACCTACATAAACCCAACAAAAACATCTGCAAGCTACTTTACAATTACAGTGTGTCTTTAGCCTAGAACAAACTTCCTAACTCAATTAAAAACAACCCAAATACAAATCAATTCAAAAAGCAACTAAAACTCTTTCTTTTAAGCTCATGGACCTGCCCTTGCCAAGAGCCTACATGAACCATCTCTTTTATCCCACCTTTTGTCTCCTCCTTTAACTCATTTCTTTTCTACTCTCTAATAATTTTTATGATTACTTTTCTTATAAATCTGACTTTTTCTCAATTTTAAGTAGCTATACTCGCATAGTACTGTGACTACTTAGTAATCACTACAACTAAAACTGTGTCATATGTAGTTCATCTGTTTTTTAGGTACTGACACTCATATTACATTGGCTCCATTATACGTTTTATTGTACATTCCACACCTCATTTGGAAATTACATATTATGTATATTCTGATTTTGGCAGATTTCTGTTAAACTGATCTCATTCTATTTTGTTTATTGCAACTGTATTTTGCTTAACGTTTTGTGTATATTCCATGTTGTACTTTTTTAAATTTTTTTCTGTATTGTATAACTTAAATTACATTTATCTATGTTTTATCAGTTTTAGTTTGGAATTTTCTAGAGCTTTTCTCCTCGAGTCTCCACTGAAAATGGGCTTCTAGCTCAGTTGGATCAACCCAGTTAAATGTCAAATAAATAAATACATTGCTGTAGGTCTGATTTAACCCTGTTGATATACAGGCACTTGTGTTCATTACTAAGAAAATGAAGTAGTTCCTATTTAAAAAATGTACTTAATTCCTGTTGTTTTCAGATATGTAGCTGTAGTGAGTTCCACATTACACATGCAAGCTTTGGAAAGGCTTTTTCAGATGTTACTTTCATGAAATGGGATCTTGACAAGCAAATGGCATTGTAAGTAGAGGAGCATAGGGAATAGTTTGTCTGCCTGTGTTATAGTCTGTGCTATAGAGGTGGACATTAGTTTGGATGTGAAACAGTTGAGTTAGGAGAGTGCCCCTAGCAGTCACTGGAAGCCATTTGCATTTTTCTAGAGATACAATGATGTTCTCTGGGCCAACCGAGGGTTATGAATCTGCAGATATGGTAAGCAGTCACTTGCAGAGTGTAGATGTTCTTTCTGGAGTTTATAGCAAATAATAGTATACGATATTTCATTACAATTTTAGAGCTTTTCTAGATTTTCTAGGGAGTAGGTGAGAGTATTTGTATGCTAACTCGGACCGAAGCCGACATGAGTTACTTTTGTCATGTTTAGCATGTTTTGAACAAAAGTGAGTTCTTGGTCAAAAGTTATACCTTTGTTAAGTGACTTCAGGCAGTGAGTTTCCTTGAGAGTAGGTGAAGCTTAATGTGGGATTGCATTTAAGGTTTTTGGTGTGTACCAAACAGTCCGCGGTGGTGCAGCGGTAGCATTGTTGCCTCACAGTAAGAGGTTCTCCTGTTCGATTCTTGGCTGGAGCGCCTTCTGTGTGGAGTCTGCATGTCCTCCCCGTGGTCGAGTGGTGTTTAAAAGACATGCATAGAATGGGCGTGCCTTCGTTGAAGGTTGGGCGTCGAGCTGGCACCTCGGCACCGTAAAAATCTACTGCCAATCATTAGCAGACCGGAATTCCACTGTGGTGACCCCTAACCGGGAAAAGCCGAAAGAAGAAGACCAAACAGTATAGTAATTGATTTTATGTAGTTTAATACAAGCTGCATCTCAGAAAGTCAGTTCCCTAGTAAGATGAAGTTTTGCTGTAGCTTTTCTTATAATTTGTTGTATGACTTGCAGCTGTAATATAATGGCAACATCTACGTAAGGCATACGATTAAACATTACTGTATCAAAAGGTAGGTTAAGAAAAATGTTAAAAAAAAAAAGAGTACTGGACTCAAGATTAAACCTTGAGATAATCCTGCTGTTTTCTGTTGATGATGTGGAATTAAATTGTGTACTGCGGTGGTGGTGCTGCGGTAGCGTTGTCGCCTCACAGTAAGACGTTGTCCTGTTCGATTCTCAGCTAAAGCGTCTTCTGTGTGGAGACATGCGTGAATAGACGTACCTTCGTTGAAGGTTGTGCGTCAGAGCTGGCAACTCGGCACGTAAAAATCTACTGCCAATCATTAGCGGACCGGAGTTCTGCTGTGGCGACCCCTAACCGGGAAAAGCCGAAAGATACAACATGTGGAATTAAATTGTGTTCGGTGTGTGTTTATAGAATATTTAGTTTCTTTCTCTTTTGGGTAAAATTTTAGGGATAAAGTGGATTTTAGCAGCATGCATAGCTGTTGTTTACATTTCCCATGCCCTGTATACATTTCCTAGGATGCACTGATGCCAGTAGGTAGAGGCTACAGTTGACTGTGTTTAATCTGCACCCTGTGCATGTTTCTCGTTTGTCATGTCTAGCCCAGCAGCCAACTGCAGTATTTAATTACTTTGCTAACTGTAACAACAGGGGCATATTTACTGACAACCTTGTGGAAACTCACACAGAAGTATTCTAATATAAGGGTATAATAATTATACATGTTTATTCTTTGGAAAAAAAAAAAAAATATATATATATATATATATATATATATATATATATATATATATATATATATAAGAAATAGTGTGTTTTGAAGATACTTCTAGTTACCTTCACTGTGTATTTTTCCTAATGCCAAAGATAAGTTGTAGTTGATGAATGTAGGAATAAGGAGTATGTTTCATAGCACTGTACATTCCCAGTACATTCCCATTTTATGCTGATATTTTAAATGGAAGTCATGGTTTCTAACTAGTTCAATGTTTTAGGCAGAAGTTTCTTTGTGTTCTGAGGTACCCAGTGAGTGCTTTCTGTTATTAGATGTTTGAAGTTTAACCATGGTGTAGCAGTGACTAATAGGATTTCAGTACCTTCTGTGGTATGCCTTCTTAAACTGTAATTATGTGTAGTCAAACAAAAATAGTTGTCCTCCGTCGTCATTTTCTAGCATCTCAGTGACATCACTGATCAACTTTTATTTCAAGTTTGTGATCCATAGTGGGGCATTTCAGCAAAGTCTAAGATATATTCTATATTGTCATCCACGAACAGAATTCTTGAGACAGCATTTTCATTTTCTTTGATAGCAACACTGAGGATGTTGGCATGCCTTCTTGGCAATCATTATAAGGTGTATTCTGCCTAGCATTCCCTTTGTCATTTAAAGCACTTTCTGTGATATCTGAAACATAATATTCAAAATTTTGACAAATACTGCCTGTCACACCTATATATGATATTTGTTTATTAAGTTTATTAAATGGGGAGGTGGACAGATCCAGATATCGTCATTTCAACCACAGCATGTTGGTGCACAGCACACTAACAACTACAGAAGTGAAACCCGAGTCAGAACATCAAGAAGTATTCAGGATTATGCCAGAAATTTCAGCTAGCAAAATTACACCTAAGGTATGATGACGTACTAAAAGCAAAGGTAGAATTTTAACAGCTTTCAAGGAAGTGCACTTCTTTGCAGACTTGCTGGTTCTTGTATAAAAATTCTGATTGAGAATGTGTAAAATACTAGTACATCCCCATTTCCACAATACTAGCATTTTTGCTGCATGAAATAGAATTTATGGGCTGTATACTACATGTATAGCAATGCATATGAAAGCTGTATAATGTAGCTACTGTGCAAAGAATGACAGGTAACACGGCAAAAAGGTTCACATATATAAGTTGGAGAAACAATTTTGTAACCGAGCAACCTAGTTTACAATTATGTGCAGCGTCAACAACTATTTAAACATGGATAGTTGCATAATTCAGCTTTTAGGATGGTCTCTCCTTCAAAAGACTGGTCAGCCCAATGTAGCCTTCATTTTAGTATTACTCTACTCCCGGGTGTAGGTATCCCAGGAGTTACCCATGCTTGGTGTGTTTTGATCACTAGGGCAAAAAGAAAGACAACTGTGGATAAATTCTTTGTTACTTACACCCAAGAATGGATTACTGCTATTATACAATAGCATTATTTAAGGGGGAAAAAATTGCTTACCTTTCTTAAGTAATGTAAATGTGTAATGGAACTTCAGTGTTCTTCTTCCTTCTGACTTGAAAACTGATGTACTACTCATGTGTATAGCATAGACGTCCCCAGTTTTGCATAGTACATCAGCTCAGTGCATTTTAATGTAGAATGGGAAAGTTAACATCTCTGTAACACTCTGTCTCTCTTTTTTTCTGTTGTTGCAGAGTTGTGTTCTAGTTGTGTTATTGAAAAATTGGAATGAAAATGTTAGATGGTATTGAGAGGAATCTTTATGGAATTTAAAAATATTACAAGGGATAGGGTGGAAATATGAGAAATATCAAGGACATTCTGCAAATCTGTGCACAGTTGCTGGTAAAAATACTTGTCAACTGTTTAGAGTTTTGTAGAATGTTTTTTGTTTTTTCCCATATTTTTTTCTAGCCCTCATAAAATATATATCAAATTACTATGAGGCGTATATCAATGTGAAGTCCAGCTGCTAACTAATACTTGAATGGATGGACTTTTTTGCATTGGTATATACTCGATTTACAATGGGCACTCTGTAATGTAAAGTTGGTGTGCATGTTTCTGAATAGGAATTAGATATTGATTGTATAAATTTAATTTTACCAGCTTCTTTTAAAAAACAGTATGCCTCACAATCTACTTAGGGGGAAGACACCTCAAGTAGTAGACCCGTAACAAGCGGTGTACCCCAGGGATTGGTCTTGGGGCCTCTGCTGATTGGTATATACTTTTCGGAGGTGCAGGCCAAATCTAGTGCGCTATGGCTGACCAAGTTTGCAGATGACTGCAAGCTGGGTGCTGTTATCAATTCCCCTAGTGATGTGGGCATCCTCCAAGAGGGTCTCACCCAAACAAATGACTGGTGCCAGAAACATGGCCTCAAACTGAATGCCAAAAAATGCATCATCACCCCTTTAGGGAGAGTGACTTCCCCACAAATTATCACGCTGATAATAAGGTACTAAGCACGCAGTCAGTTGTGAGGGACTTGGGCACCCAGGTTGATAGCAAACTGAATTTTGACCACCATATTGCCTCTGTTGTACGGAAAGCTTTCTACACGGCCCACCTCATTTGTAAGGGTATCTCATCCAGGGATAAGGTGGTCATAAAATCCCTGTATTCTTCCCTTATAAGACCCATTATTGAGTACAATGCCCCTTTCGGCATGTACTTCACAAAGCACATGCAGCAGCTGGAAAGACCACAGAGGTTCCTCACCTGGAGAATCCAGGGCCTCAAACATCTACCCTACACAGATAGGCTAAAAGTCTAGTCCTCTACTCAGTCTCCTACAGACTACTCAGAAGTGACCTCTATCTGGCATACAAAGCAATCTCAGACCCCGCCCTGATGGGACTGCAGCATATCCGCAAGTCAAGCTCCACTCAAGTAACCCACACGCGCGACCTCAACCTGGTCTGTGACATCAATAGGACTTGTTGCAGGACAGATTTGTGTGCCAGAGACTACTCCTTTTGTGGAACAGACTCCCTCTCCGTGTAAAGCAGAGTACCTCATTAAACCTTTTTAAGCGCAACCTGGATAAGTGGATGGGGAACAGAAAATGCACCTCTGGGATTCCACCTGTGTCCCTACTGGACAGTGGCATAGGGTACTGGCTTGTTGCAACATGGGCTAAATTCCTGGCTAGGCTTGTAAGGGCCTCAGGGCCACTAGCATAGTAACTTCATATAATTCATTTTTCTAACTGGGAATGCTCAGACCATTTACAGGAATGGCTGTCTGGGAAGTTATAAAACTCTAGTTAATAAAACATTCATCTAAATATTTGTTTAAAGCTTCTTCCATTTTTCCAGCCTTTTATTATTTAAGTTGATATACTCCTTCAGTGTGTCATTTATTTTAATTAGCTATAAGCACAACCAAGATCAACAGCTTAACTCTAGTGTGAAAACAGAAACTGTGAGAAAACAGCCAGTGATATTATAATCTTGAGTAAAAACAGTTACTAGCTAGTAAGCACACTGCCTGGATGCCTGTAAAAAAGAAATTAAGAGAGCCTGAAGAAAATCAACTAGAAAAGGTTAAGAGAAAACACTGACTGGGAAGAATCCTGTATCTGTTCAGCAAAAGCAGTTCAAGCTCCAGCTTTGTTGCAAGACATGGCTTCCGGGAATCTAGAGGAAAAAATAAGCTAGAAAAACATTAAGGTAAATTCAGTACACAAGTAATTAGATGCAGTAAGCAGTATGTGGTAGTAAATAACATTAGCAGTCATTTCTAGAAATACACAGATAAAAGCTGTGCAGAAGGTTCAAGAAAGCAAAGAAACAAAATGAAAATTATCAGATCATGAAAAAGTTTACTGTTTTTACAGCATAGCTTTTTCAAAGATTCTTATATGAGTCACAGACACCACAGTAAGTTTATATGCATATAATGCTGTCAAGGGCACTGTAAACTGGTTAGCAGTGTAAATGCTACAGTTAGTTATGAGACCATGGAGCTGCATAACAATGAACAGGCAAGGAAACCATTAGTCGAGGTTAGAGGGGAAATGAATGAATAGCCACTAGATGTAAGGAGATCATACTGTAGGTAATAAAAGTTTGTTTTATATAGTTTTAGCTAAGAGGAAAAACACAGAGACTAGAAAAAAATGCAACCAAGTAGTGAATGAAGATATAAAATGGCCCGCCTCCCCCTCTCTATGTACATACGCAGACCTTGCTGAACCAGTAACAGAAACCAGATGGCTAGCTAGGGTATTACAGTAAGGGATATGGATTCTAAATGTTTGCCCACAAATGGTACCATGTTGTGAAGGCAAAAAACTATCAATAATAGGCATTAGTATGGGAGAGAACTGAAAAAAAGCACAAGTGCCCTTCTGCGTCCTCGACTAGGAGACCTCTGCTTGTTAGGATGTGATAAGAAACTGCAGAGTACATCTAGCATCTGCAACTATCAGTCGTAAGAGAGTCACACATCAAAGGGAATTCTGAAACAGTGCAACCATCCTTTACCCCAACAAGTAGTTTACAGTAAAGCAATGGAAAGTAAGATAAAGTAAAATGAAAACTGCACTATCCAGCAGATCACCTTTTACCTTCCTGTTCACAGGTAAATGCTAGGCAATCAATCTGCAGGCTATTACATGCCTAGTCAATAACCAGACAATAACCACAGGTGAGAATCAAACCCTGTACTTTGTTTCTGTGAGGAAAGCAACTTAATCATTATACACCCCCCGGGACTATATTATAACATCGAAGTCTTACAACTTCGAATGTCATAATATCGAACCCAGTAGAGCGAATGCTGGAAATAGCAAAACTGCAGAACACTGAATACTTTCCTAGGGAAAGTATTCGGTGGGCCTTTTCTGCAGCTTCACTATTTCCTTGACTGTGGAGCGAAGGTTATGGACCGGGTTAAGGTAAGTGTGCGAATGAAGGTGAGTGTGCGATTGGGCACGGGTTAGGTAAGTTATGGTTAGGTCGCGGGTCAGGTAAGTGTGCGATTATGTGAACATGAGGGTTAGGGTAGGGTAGGTGAGTTAGGGTTAGGGAGCGGGTAAGGTGAGTGTGCGATAGTAATGGACCTTAGGGTTAGGGTTGGGTTAAGGTAAGTGGATAGCTAGTGGTGTATGTATGGTTTAGTGTAGGGTTTTGTGAAGTGTGTGTGTGTGTGGATTATTTATTTCGGTGTGCTTGTGTTGTGTGTATGTTTGTCGAAACAGCAAATTTTTTCCCTGGGAAAAAATTCGCTATTCTGACTGTTTGGTTTTCTGGTGTTTCGCTCTACTGGGTTTGATATTATAACATTCGAAGTTGTAAGACTTCAGTGTTATAATATAGACCCCCCCCCCCCGGTTGCAACTGCAAAGTGATGGTTCTTCAGAAGAGTAAATCTCAATCCAAAAAGGAAGTACATTTTGATTTTCTGTTGCACAGTGGAGTTAAACAGTTTATTTGTAACAACTTCCAGGCTTTCAGTAGAACTTGGCCTTCAGGGCAGAGAACTTGTATATTGCATGGGCAAATGACATCACAGTCGTGCTAACTCTCCCTCAAGCTTAGAGAGATTTCACAGCCTGATTGGCTGAATCATCTTCTCCCAACCAATGAAGTATCCAATCAGCCATCCATCCATTCATCCAGAATGTAAAGACAGGCTTCAGTAATCTTCCATTATGGTGAGCATCACCTTAGACATGGAAACCATGGTTGTTGGTACTATGGCTATAAACTTTAAGCAGCCTAATATTTTGATGTGGTTTTCAAAAGGTTTTGGATCTAACTGGACACTGCAAAGAAATTCCTGTAGCAATTAGACTGCATTGAAAGACTTTTTCCCATATAATTCATCGATGGAAGAGTTTATGCTTATCATTTTTCAAAGCTGCATATTTCCACAACCATCTGTCAGATTTGCACCTGGTTTATTGTACTACTTCTCTTAGTTAATGTTGCACTATACACCAGTTTGCATGTAAAGCAGGCAACAGCTCAAGATTAGGATTACTTGCAAAGTAAAAATGTAACTTTTGTATGTTTTTGTAAACATATAATTGATGGCACATTGGTGTTCTGCATCTTGCTTGGTTATAGTTTTCTAATTCCGGAACTTTTTCCTCAAAGGCAATTCAGTTGGGTTCAAATGACCGAAGGGAAATGTGGATATATTTTGTTTTCCTGTAGGGGTCTTCACCCTTACTTCTAGCCAGTGCAGGGGAACCCACTCTACCTATCCCATTCCACTTTTATAACTAACTTAGATATTGCCATATCTTAGGATAGGCTGTAATATTCCATTCTGCTAGTTGGCCCTAACCACATTGCATTTGAAGAACTGGTCATTGGGCAAGAAAATAGATGCTGTCTAAGAACAATTTCCACTGGTCTTGATGAATGAAAAACAAAATTGAAAAATCTAGAGATCATTCATTTACTTATTTTCTTTGGTGGTGCTCTGAGCCAGTATAGCATTGCTAAGAACAGTATAAAACTGCAATGGGTCTTGAAGGCAAGAATCTCACAAATAAAATGCAAAACAGATGAACAGCAGGAAATTAAGTTTATTTTTAAGCAATTCATTTCATATGTGGCAGTGGTGAAGAAATGAGCTGTAATGCTATAAATTGATCTGTCTCATAGGTTCATAGATTAGTACTAAGCTAACTGCCCTTGCGAGCCATTGTAAGCCTAGCCAATTATCCCTTGTGAGACTCAAACCCTGCACCTTGTGTTTGTAAGGCAAACACCTTAACCATTAGGCCACCCTCCCAACCTTTTTTTTCTGAACAGCTGTCCACCATGCAGGTCTCACCACTAGGGTTGCCACCTGTTCAGATGCCCAAGGTGGGACATCCGTTGTAGAAAAGTGAGAATTTGCAGGATAAAACATACCCCTGGCCAGTGCAAAGGACAGAATTACACTTGTATGCCAAGATAAAAGCTTATTTCATATTTTCTGCATTAAGTTTGTAAACAGACTCTTGTATCTTTTTCAGGTAAGAAAACATCACGTCATCCCATGCATCAAGACCTGCACTATTTTCCCTTTAGACCTGCAGACAGAATAGTTTGTGCTTGGACTGCTATGGAAAGGATAGACCGCAGTAATGGTTGCCTGGTTGTACTTCCTGGGACACACAAAGGCACTTTAAAGCAGCATGACTATCCTGAGTGGGAGGTAAAATTTTCTTTTTAAAGCAGCAGTTTTAGTAATTTTCAACCGATTAAAACTATCATGCAGTAGTATAATAGTTATCTGCAAGGTTAATAAAATGTTTGCCATCAGGCCGTACAGTCTTGAAAATATTACATACCTTAACTGGACTCTGGTTTGCTTGCCATTAGAAGCCACCAAGAGCTATGAAACTATGAAACTAACGTGTAATAGAAGGATAATGTGTATTTGTAGATTTGCTGAAGTAGTTGATAGATTTGGAGCATATGACTTCTCTAGAAAAAATAGAAAGAGATGTAATGATTTCTTTTAAAGTGATTTGCCAATGTTCTTAAATCACTTTAGCACTACAGCATGCAATGCATAAACACCCGAACAGCAGATCTGATATTGTTAATCCTCATTCATTTCTTACGAATGGGTATCGGTTCTGAGCTCGGAACCGAGCCGGCCATTTTCCAAGCTCGTGACAGCTTCAAACTCTCAAGCTAAACTCTTACCCACAATCCCCCACTCCCTGTTACCTCAGATTTTGTTTGCCACGTTGCCATTCGGTCGTGTCAAGCTACTTCTCTTGAGCTAAGTACAGTCAATTGTTGTTTAATAGCTTTACAGACCACTTTTCTGTCAGAAAAGTTCATATTTTATTGTCTCTTACCCTATCGCATCTAGCGTTCATAATTTCTTTAGGTTTTTCTGCTTTTTTCTTTACCACTTTTACCGCGTGGTATTCTTTCTGTACCATCGCTGGTAATCCTTTTCCCTTTTCTCTCATACCTTCGGGTACTCTCTTGAACCATTGCTGGTACCTTTTCTGTTAATTAATTTGCTGTCATGGCAGATAAGAAAGGTAGTCCAGGGTTTAAATGGTGTTCTGATTGTGGACACAAACTGCCTACTTTTGATGCACACTCTTTGTGCGTTTATTGTTTGAGAGCTTCCCATTTGTCTGTTGACCCACCCTGTACTATTTGTGAGAACTTTTCTAATAGAACCTTGTTGGAAAGGAAAAACAAGCTGTTACTGATGGGACTTCTAAAATCTCCCTTTTCCGAGGCTATTTCTGGGTCGGAGGCCTCAACCCCTTCTAGAGCCCATAAGAAAACTTTGGCTGTTCCTACTAAGGCTAAATTTTTGCTTTTGTCCCCGGCTGGGGACTCCCACCAACCAAAACCTAAAAAGGCTAAAGTTTCGGCTCCGGAGCTCTCTCAGTCAGCCCCAGTGCTTTCGGTGCCTAGAGCTTCAGCACCGAGGCCTTTGGCAGCATTAGTGATTTTAGCTCCGTCTTCTCCTGCAGTCTTCTATATATCAGCACCGAGGGGCTCCTCGGTTCAGACCATTATCACTGTATCGACACTGACCATTCAGTTGGTGCAGACCTTGACCGCGTCGGCTCTGAGATCTTGCTCGGAACCAACATCTTTATTGTTGACTCCAGTTTTGTCGGTTCCAGCTTTGGCTCCGACAACCACTTCGGCACCGATCCCTGTGTTGGTGCAGACCATGACCTTGGCACTGATGACTTCTTTGGTGCAGACAACAGTAGTCCAGTCTCTCTCAGCACGGTTGTCCTCGGTGCTGTCAGATGAGATGGGCACTGAGTCTGCCTCTTCTGTGGACAGGCCTGTTTCTCCCTTAGTCTCTGTGAGGTCCACTAGAAGCCTTTCCGAACATGATGTGTTGCATCTTGTGGACCAGGTACTCTTGGCCAGAGGTATCCCATCCCTCAGGAACTATCCTTCCTTGGGAGGTGATCACCCATCTCCAAAGACCCCTTCTTATTCTCCTCCTTCACTGCCTTTGAAGTCCATGGATATAGCGCAGTCTTCCCCTTCTGCGGTTCCCTTTGTGGGTCTCACTAAGGAACCACAGTTGCCTTCATGGCAGGAAAGTTTTGGTATGACCCAGGATGTCAGTTGTGGCACGCATAGCTTGCTGCTCCACAGCCATCCAGGGACTCCGGGTTGGCAGGCTGAGCCACTTAGGGGAGGAGTGACCCCTGTCCTAGACATGCACTCCTCTTCGGATGGACTAGCCTTCCAACTGATGGAGAAGGCTTTTGCTGCTGCTGACGATACCGGACTGTCTATACCTCCACCCGCCTCTGGTACACTGGTTTCACAAGTCGCACCTAGCGGACACCGGGTGCAAGGGCCGCAGGACATATTCCCTCAGGTATCCCCTTTTCCGCTGTCTTCTCCAGCTTCTCCCGCTGAGGAGGTCCACCAGAAAAGTTTGTGTAAGAGGAAGCACATGGACTCCACAGAGGAGTCCCTCACAGAAGACACAGATTTCGATGAGGGGGAAGGATCCCCTCGGTCACCCTTTGAAGTATCCTTTAGTGATATCCTCGAAATCCTGAAACAGAGAGGTGACTTGCAGTCCTCTAATCTGACCTCTGAGGAATCTGTATTCCTGCAGGCCATTCGCACCTGCCCCCTACTCCACCTTACTCCACCTGCCGATGAACTTGTCCGGCTCATCGTGCAGCGTGCTTGGAAGGCTCCTGATACCGTCAAAGCTATTCCCCGAATATCAGATAAGATCTTGTCCCCTCCTGCTTCGGATCCCCATTGGTCCAGAGGTCTTCCTGTGGATGCTTTGGTGGTGGCGGCCGCAACAAAAAAGGATCTGGCAGAAGAAGAAAGCCAGACTGTTTGTCCGCCTAACAAAGAGTCCCGGGCCCTGGATAGGATAGGGAAGCGCACCTTTACTTCAGCGACCTTTGCTATCAAGTCCCTGAATTTATGGCACATTTTACCAGGCTTCAAAGGGATCTGGTTTCTGAGCTCTCTGAAACCTTGGCTGGTACCATGTGTGATGAGGTCCGTGACAAAGTGGTCTCTCAGCTGGCCACCATTGAATGTATATCTAACTCCTCTATGCGACTGATATCTCACGCATCAGAAGGAGCAGCTAGAGCAGTGGGTTCAGCTGTGGTCTTGAGACGACATGCCTGGATGCACTTGTGCAACTTTGCAGAACCATTTAAGTCTTCTTTTCTTAATACCCCCTTTGAGGCCTCCTCGTTGTTTGGGTCCAAAGTTAAAAGCACACTGGCCAGATGTGAACAGGACGGTAAGACCCTTTCTGCCGTAGGTGTCCGTTATTCTTCCCCTCAACGTGCTTTCTCCCGAAACCAAAAGAGTGGGAAGATATGGTTCAAGAAATCTCATGGTCCTTTCCGTGACACACAGACCGAGTTCTCCCCCAAAGTCAGAGGGGGAAACTCACAGGGAAGATGCTCCTTTTGGGGCAGAGGGGGTCTGCGAAACCAGGGTTCCAGGGATTCTTTCCCTGGTCAATCCTACCAGCTCTCCTGAAAAGCGGCCCAACTCCTTTCCTCTGGATGTGGTTGGGGGACGTTTCTCCTTGTACCCTTCTGCCTGGTTAACCATCACCGCCGATTCCTGGGTACAAAGGATTATAACCAGAGATTATCATATCCCTTTCGATCTTTGTCCAGTCCCTTCAAAAAATCTTCCCGATGTTCCACCCAGACAAAGGGAAGAAGCAGCACTAGAGATAGAAAAGCTGCTAAGAAAGAGAGTCATCCAAATAGTCCCTCCAGACCAGATAGGATCCGGATACTACTCAAGACTATTTTTGGTGGCAAAGAAAACTGGGGACTGGAGACCAATTTTGGATCTCAGTGTATTGAACAAGTTTGTGAGAGTACAAAAATTCCGGATGGTCACAATACAGTCTATCCTCCCACTTTTGGAAAAAGATGATTGGATATGCTCTATAGATCTTCAAGATGTGTACTACCACATAAAGGTGGACAGGCCATCAAGAAGATTTCTGTGCTTCCATGCAGGAGCCAGTCACTACCAGTTCAGAGTACTGCCCTTCGGACTCTCTACGGCCCCCAGAGTGTTCACAAAGTGCATGGCAGTTGTCACAGCTCACTTGCGACTTCAAGGATTCCAGGTGTTTCCATACCTAGATGACTGGCTCATTTCCACCACCACCAGACATCTACTGGAAAAAGTCCTGGCATACTCTCTCCTCGCTGCTCAAAGGCTAGGCATAACCATAAACTGGCAAAAATCCAATCTCACCCCATCTCAGTCGACAGAATTCATTGGGGTTATCTCGGACACAAAAAACTGCAGAGCTGCTATTCCAGAGCACAGAATTCTAAGGATAAAGCAACATCTAATTCCAATCCTTTCAAAGGAAAAATCCACAGCTCATTCGTTTCTACAGCTGTTGAGTTCCATGGCAGCCTCCATCACCATTGTTCCCCTGGCCAGGTTTCACATGAGGCTTCTACAATGGCTACTGCTCACCCAATGGTATCCTTTTCAGCATCCTCTTTCAACCATGATTTGAGTAACCCACAGGTGCAAACAGGATTTAAATTGGTGGATGACACACAATCTCTCACAATGGTCTCATCCCTTCTCCCCCCAGCAACCCAAGGCCACAGTGACCACGGACGCCTCCCTGATGGGGTGGGGGGAGGGGCTATGTCAGGGACAGACAGTCCAAGGCACTTGGTCCGAACTGGAGGCCCATCTGCATATAAATGTTCTTGAGCTGAGGGCGGTGCTTCTGGCGTTGCAAGAATTCCATTCCCTGCTGCCGTCTGGGAAAATTGCGATTCAATCAGACAACATGGCGGTGGTCTGGTACATCATCAAGCAAGGTGGAACCAAATCTTACCCCCCTTTGTCGAGATTCCATGAGGATATGGCAATGGGTGATGGCTACCAACCGTTTTCTTCTAGCAACGCACATTCCCAGGAGTTCCAATGTGATAACAGACAGACTCAGCAGGTGCATTCTTCAACCTCACAAGTGGTCCCTGAATCCCTTGATAGCGGCAGAGATCTTCCACTGCTGGGGCTATCCTTGCTGCAACCTCTTTGCATCCCCGCCCAACTACAAATGCAGCAACTACTTCGCCCTGATTCCCCCTCCGGGACAGTCACCCAGGGACACTCTAGTCCACGATTGGCCCTCGGGTCTTCTTTATGCATTTCCACCCTTTCCCCTCATTCCCCAGTTTCTGAAGAAAGCCCGTCGGTTGAAGAGCAGGGTGATCCTCATAGCACCATATTGGCCTCGACAGATTTGGTTCCCCTTCCTTTGGCCTCACCTACTAGATCGACCATGGATTCTCTATCCAACCCCGGAGTTGATCTCACATCCACAGAACCTGATTCATCCCAACTTGAACAGCCTGAAGTTCACGTTTTCCTATGTGATATCACAACTGGAAAAGCTAATTTGTTTGAGCCATGATTTAATAAAAATGTTATTAAGCTTTTTATTAGAAAATGACCCAAAAAAGTAAGGAAGGTCAAGCTGGAAACTAAATTTTGGCACTTGGCTCAACAAATGCCATGATGTATATAGAAACATTGGCAAATTACTTTAAGATGCCAGGCAGCAACAGTGGTAAATTAACTTTAATCATTAACATGTGTACAGTTGGATGGCTGTGCAGTAGGGCATAAATTAACAGCAACCATACAAAAAGGCAGAAACAAATATACTTTCTGGCAAAATAGTGAGTGTTGTGTTGCATTAAGCTCCAGGAATATCCATACATTATGACAATTTAATTGGTAGAATTGAGCTCACATAACTCCTGGCATGAAGCCAGACTTGGAAAGGATGAGCGATACAATGGGTTTTATTCTTGAATGGACAGGTTTTATTCAGTGGGTGAATTTTATGCCATAACTCACACTTCTTTTCGGTACAGACCCAGCTGTTTCTGTTTTGGAGGAACATGTCCGTTTTCAGGCTTGAGTTAGCCCTTCACATGATTTTCCAAATCCCAGTGCCATGCATGATGTTAAACTGTTTACATGCCCATCATGCTGGTTACACCAATAATTGTATTTATTTACTATTTGATAACTGGTTAGGTGGGCAGATCCAGGGACCCCTTTTAGCCATGACCTGGGCACAGGCACAACAGTAAGAATAGTAAAATTATAGTGATTTACAACGCACTTAGAGACCAGTGTAACATTAGTTAGAGTTATTTTACATTACATATACATAAACAGCTCACAGGTTAAAATGGGATTTATTTGAAATCATAATAAACTGTATAGGGTATGACTAGTTCAGCTAGGCAAATTTTAACAAAGTGCTGCTATAAGTAATTGCTTTGTGGTTATAATTGTCCATTGTCCCTAAAGCATTTATATTCAACTCCATTAAATAGGTGTTCAAAAAGTGTCTTCTTGAACCCAGACAATGTGTCCTGACCCCTGAAATCACATGGAAACATATTCCAGAGAGCTAAGTCAGCTCTGGCAAAGGCTGTTTTACCAGTGACTGTTTTTAATGGAGGATGGTTGAGTAGAAGTGAGTGTGGCTGGGTATTTCATTGACAGTAAGAAGGTTCCCTAGTTGGGAGTTTTTTTACATAGTGGGACAATGACCTGCTTTTAGGATTTTATACAGTAGGGTGCTAAGTAAATAAGTGACTCTTTCTGTGTTTTAGTAGGTTGCAGTGCCATGGCCTTGAATTGGTAAGGCATATTTAGCAAATTTGTTTAGCGTGACTTGCAATCTCTGAGTGTTATGGGCAGAGTGAAAAGATAGAAGTGAGAGTACATATTCTAGCTGAATAAATTTAAAGAAAGAGAATCCGCATGGTACATCTGTCTTTTTCAAAGCAAAATTAAATGACTTACAAGGTAGAATGTTTGGTGCTGTATTTAGACAAGGTGCAAGTATCTCTGTGTTCACAAATGTGGGAATGCTGTCAGTAAAGAGTGATATTAAAGGTATCAGAGTAGAGCAGGGCTACTCCTCCTCATTTTTATAGGTTCTGCCAGGTCTAGTTATGCTATAGTTGTGGGAGTATGATTTCTGAGTATTTTGCTTGGGAATTGAGCCGTGTTTCAGTTAGGGCTAGGATATCAGGTTTGTACTGGTTAATCCAAGCATGGAAGGGGGATACTTTGTTGCGTAGGCTTCTAAGGCTTAGTGTTATTATATTTAGGCTTTTTGGATATGTTCTAGAGTGTATATTAGGAAAGGGACATGGATTTGGGTTGATATCTCTGCATTGTTGTAATATGGAGATAAAATTGCAGCTTAGTGTATTACGTTTTTTTGAAGCAGTAAGTGTGTATGGCCTAATGAGCAGGATTTTAAATAATTCACTTCACACTAAGGAAATTATTTAGTAGCAAACTTTATTTATGCCACTAAACAGACAACTAAATAAACTCTATGTAATTAAACAGTAAATCACACTGAAACAGAAAACTAAGTAAACTCTATTTAACTGAAATATGACATTAGACAATGCATTTAAAGTAAAAGGTATACATCACCGATAAAGAGAAAGCTTCATCCTGTCTTCAGTCTTGACTGGGAAGCCCCATTGCGGTCAGGCAGGAGTCTTCATCGGGAAAACAGTCCTGGGCAGTGAGTTCACTCTACAGGTGAGGCTTCAGCCTGAGTTCAGGGAGCCCCAGCTATATATATAACCAAGTTATGAGAATCAGTACTTTCCCAGTATAGGCTGGATCTTGCTAGATCATTCTGTGGTGTTGGCCACCCACCCCAGAAGAAGCAGCAATTCCTGCCAAATACAATTTGTTTGTGTTTGTGTCTTTCAGCTTTTCCCGGTTAGGGGTCACCACAACGGAATTCCGGTCCGCTAATGATTGGTAGTGAATTTTTATGTACCGGGTTACCAGCCCTGACACACAACCTTCAACGAAGGCACGCCCCATTCACGTATGCCTCCACACAGAAGACGCTTTAGCTGAGAATCAAACGGGACAACGTCTTGCTATGAGGCGACAACGCTACCGCAGCACCACCACCGCACCTGCCAAATACAATGATTTTGCAATTTTCAAGTGTTACACTGGAATATTCCAATGACTTTGCAAGTTTTAACACTTTGCTGGAACATCCCAGCACACTTACACATACAAAACATATTTCATAATCAAATGTAGTAACTTTGCTGAAATCACTAAACTGTTCTGGAACACAGCATCATTTCTCATGCCTGCTGACACTTTTAGAATATAGCATTACTTCATATGTCAAGGATGAAATAAAGAAAATAAAGATAATGTTGAGATATAGTGAGGCAACAGTCAAATAATCACACTCACTCAATGTATCCCTCTTTCATATTACATTCGGCCACTTGACTCACTTATATCCGACATTCAAAACTGTATTTGCCTTGTTATAAACGGAATAAGTTAATCCACAATTCCAGAATGTCAATAAAATCAAAATAATCATCAGAATTAAAACTGGGTATATCAACCAATTCAACAAGTTAGTGTCGGGTGCTCATATGTTTTAGCAATTATGTGTTGTATCAGACTCTGTTTTCTTGGCTAAACTAACCAATTTATTCCCTATAGTAATACTTCCATTTCGTGATGTAAAATACTGATTTACTACCTGTAAATGTTGTTCAAGATGTTGCATATTGTTTAATACTTTCTGTAAAGAATTCAGGGTGAAAGTTAAGTTATGATATTCCAGCTTGTCTGGTGAGCAGGCATGAACTACATTAATATATGTTTTCGGAGAAAAGATGTAAGTTTTATTATGCCATTTCAAATGAGTTACATTACCTAGGCAACCTACAAAAGGATTTGTTTAAGGCATATGACAATGTTTGATTTGTCACTAAACATATAAACTGTGGTGCTAAACATCTCAAAATTAGGAGGTAATATAGTCCATTTACAGATGTTGATGGAATGCTGAAGAAAACACGGTTCGTTTATAGGGGAATGCTGTCCGCAAATAAGTCCATCCATTGTTTTAATACAATGTTTTAATCTGTGTGTTCTGTCTGAGAAGTCAATGTAGTTTCCTTTTAAATGGGGTAATCAGTATTGAAACGGATACAAAGATCTAAATGCCAGCAGCAAGGTTACAAACTGACACATTATTTTTGCATTTGTGACATTATAATACATAATATAACCTGTACAAAAGTTGTCTATACATTTTGTTTTTTCAGAAAACAGCCTTATCCAATTAGTACTGGGTATTCATTGGTTAAACAGTTGTCTCCAGACATGTTCATGTTTGAGCATTAATTTGGTCTGCGCAAGATTTTTTGCATTGAAACATAAAAAGATTGTAAGGTACATGTCCAATTTGCAAACTTAGTGACATTTGCATTAAATTTTAAATTGGATTTTTTTGGAAGTTAAATTAACAGTACAACATTTTTGTCTAGCAGGGTAGGTAAAAGTACCTTGTGTCCTATTTTGTGCACTAGCAACCCATCTCCACTGAATTACTTTTGAGTTGACTTTGGTTGCTTTTACTCCTGGTGTTACGCACTTTGCCAAAGGGACTCCATACAGCACAGCGTGACCACTAACAGTTATTGCATAGATTGGAGTTAGAATTTGAAGTCAAAGAAAGGTAGCTTGATTATTCTCGCAAATAATACCAATCTGCTGGTACATATTTCCATTTTTCCTTTCCTGATGTAATAATTAAAACAGTATTGTCATTTTCAGTAACAATAACTTCTGCTTGTTCAGGTTGTTTATTGGGTTCATTGACCCATATTTTTGCATGTGAATTGATTTCATGCCTACCAGATATTTGTTACCTCTCAAAGGCAGCATCAGGCAGTGACTGCCCTCTGGTGACTGTGCCACCTAACACAGGTACATTAAATATTTGGGCTACCCTATCCTTTTTCAGTACATAAATATTTTCATTTGAACTATTTAACAAAATAATTTTAAGTTTCCCTTGGTAGTCTGCTTCAATAACTCCATTTACAACCTGAATACCTTTCAAAGCAAGTACTGACTGAGGCACTATCCAACCAAAATATTTTGTTGGAATTTAAATTTCACTTTTGGTGTCGATCAGTTGAACTGACCATGGCAGTATTTTGTAGGCATTCATTGAATACAGACTGAGTCCTGCAGTCTCATATGTGGCTCTAGTAGGAGCTAATGCACCTGCTTGAGTTTTCCAATATGTGATTGTAGCTGTCATTACATATGGTTTGATCTGCAATGCTGGAGTTAACATTCTTATTAATGGTGTTTGTTTCTGAAATTGTTCTATGATTTAAAGTCTGTAATGCCATATTTAGATTATTTCTCCAGTTTTGCAGAGTACCATTTCCTAGTTTTCTTAACTGGTCTTTAAGTAATCCATTCATTTTCTCAATTAATCTTGCTGCCTGTGGGTAATAGGGTATATGAAACAACCATTCAGTATTATGCTGTTTTGCAAAGTCCTGTACTACTCTCCCTTTAAAGTGAGTACCATTGTCAGTTTGTATTTTCAAAGACATTTCGTAATATAGAATGATTAAATCTTTGGTTTTCAGAGTACTTACCTGTGTCATTCGTCGGCAAGGAAAACCAATGTGGTATCCAGAATAAGTGTCTACTGCTGTACATATGTATTGGCTGCCCTTATTAAATGATAGAAGACCAATATAATTAATTTGCCATGTTTGTCCTGGTAACTTTTCTCATCCTATGATCAATGGTCGGCTAATGTCTCTCCAAGACTGGGCAGATAAATAGCTTTTTGGCAACTACATTCCCCTTTACCAATTTTTGTGTGGAAAAGTTTTACGTTTCTATCAGAAATTCTTGCTTACAAGTCAGGACTTGTGTTTTTAGAGGTTATCGCGCAAGCATTTTATTTTTAAGTTATGCTTTTAGTCAGGTTTCTATATGGGGAAATACCTTGAAAGTGAGAAAAAAATTTCTTTTCTGTCATAAATTATAGTTATGGCCAAACTAGAAAAACTCACAAGCTAGAACAAGAGAAAGAGAACTAACAAATGCAGATCACCACACCAGAAGCAAGAAGTTCAACCGTTTATTGTAAAGTGCTTTTCGTCTTAGGAGCTCCCAAGACTTCTTCAGACAAAGTAAAAGCACACACGCCCCCTTCTCTTATTACATACAGTTAAAATGTTATATACACCCATTGGTTGCAAAACCATTAAGTCATCAAAATTAACCTAAAAAAAAGCCTTTGACTTGAAAGCAAAAGCCTGCCCACTGTATGCAGATTACAACACAATAAATAAATCATACGGGCTACACACTGTCATTTTTGCCATGAATAGAGTGAGTAACAACCAAATACAATAAAGGCAATAACTGCCAGTCTGGACTTTCTTGCAATCAAAAAAATTAAAGTACTAAAAGCTAACCATAAAGCATTTTATTTTTCAGTTATACTTTGTCAGGTTTCTATATGGGGAAATACCTTGAAAGTGAGAAAAAAAATTCTTTTCTGTCATAAATTATAGTTATGAGGTAGACTAGACTTTTGGGGATTGTCATTACAAAAATTTACTTCAAAACTTACTTTTTAAGTTGGGTTGCACCACACTGACTGTTGGGATTGTCATTACAAAAATTTACTTCAAAACTTACTTTTTTTAATTTGGGTTGCACCACACTGACTGTCCACAGCTTTGCTACCCACTTCTCAGCAGAATCTTTTGGCTGAGACATGAATCAGGTTTCAAGCTCTTTGTTTCTTCCCTTCCCAGTTCACAAAAAGAAGAAAGTTGTATGGGAGTTCTTAGTCTCCCTGCTGGCTTCCTCTTTGCTCAGCCGCTGATGAGTGAGTCTGCTGTGGCAAGTTCAGGTACCTTGGACTGCTCATTGATTTCTCTCAGTCCCTGTGGTGTTGCTCCAGAAGCTGTTAAGCACCAGGAATTAGAAACATTCTCTGCAATTGTTCAGCTGTCCTCTTCAAGCAAGGGAGACCCACACTTGTTGGTGTTGGGAGGAGAGAGTGGGCAGTGCTCTATTGCAAAGCTGCCCTTAAGAGCTTGATTCCTGAAGAAGGGACTTATTCTTGGCTTGGGCTTTTTCTTGGGGGGGGGGGTCTCCCAGAAAAACAAAACAGAAAGGCAGTTTTCCTCTCCTGTTTCACATAGGGTGAACAGGAAAGACAGGCTGGGTTTCAAGCCTTTCAGTCTTTAAATTGTGTGTCTTCCCTGAGTTTTAAAAGACAACAATTTTCCTGTCTCTCATATTCTGATTCTCAGTCTGAGGACAGGAATTAAAATTGTGTTTTTCAAGTGTCTATGCCACGGCAGAGGAAATCAGATTCTGAGGAAGGTTTTTCTTCATTTTCCCCACTGGACAGTTATCTTTTTATGATAGATACTATTACCAGAAGGAAGGAGTTGTTTAGTGGGAGAAAAAGAAGTTACATAATATGATTGCTTACAGGTGGATTTTCATCAGCCTGCAGCAGTTCTTCCTGTCTAACCAGCATTAGAGGATGCTTTCGTAGCAGGAGTTTGCCTAGCAGTCAGTCTTCTGTCCCCAAAAAGTCTGATAAATTATATAAGGCTCTTCAGATGTACAGATTTCTCTTTTCAAACCCCATATTAAAACCTGCGTAATGTATCTGTGAAACCCTTCTGCCAACTAAATTTTTGCACCTAACTCTACTCCTTTCGACAAAGATGGGAAAGCATTTGATAAGTTTGTGAAGAAAATGTATTCTTCTTCATCTTACACTTTAACCTTCAGAATAGTGAATTGCCAGGCTCACATGTTAAAGTTTCTACTGCTTTTCCTTGATAATATGAGAAAGTTAATTACTGACCTACCTTCTTCAGAGACTAAGACATCTCTGAGTTCTTTAATATCTTTTGTGTCTCAGGTAGCCAAACACTGTTTAAAATGTTGTGAAGAAATGGCTAATGCTGTATCTAGAGCAGCTGCTACTGAGTCAGCGATGAGGAGGTTTGCCAGTCAATATTCACAAAATTTACCAAAGGATGTCAAAACTGAGATGCTGAATGCTCCTGTGGATAAAGGAGGTATTTGTTTTTTCCTGTGCTGAGGTCCTTAAAATATCTGATGAAAGGGTAAAGTTAATTCAGCACGTTCCAGATTTTTCAACCCTCCATGACAAAATACAATAAAAACTTTTCTTCTAATTCCGAGTCCTTTTATAGGATTCAAACTAAACAATCTTAGCAAGGCTCAGATAAACAAAATTTCAGAAAGCAATGGCAGGGAGATGCAAAAAATAAAGTAGGATCCTCCCAGAGCCAAAAAGTAGACTGACTATATACCCCTGCATGCTCCCCCCGGCAATCCACTGAAGCTGTCCCAAAGTCTACATCTTCACTTCCCACAATGGCGACAGATAACTTTAGATACCAGGGTTCAGAGAATCATTCAAAAAGGTTACAACTAGCAGTGAGATGCTCTTCCTCCTTTTCAAGGAATTCCTCTGTATCCATTAAATTAGACCTACTGTTGCTTCCTTTCCTACTTCAAATGTATTCTCAGGTAGCAGCAGAGACCTTTCTTCGACATCAAATAGGGAAAGGGTTCTATTCAAGAATATTTCTTGTCCAGAGAAAGTGGGAACTTGGAGACCTGTCCTAGACTTTCTTTTTATAAACCTTCACATCAAAATCCCAAAATTCAAAATGCTTTCTCTGCAGTCTCTGTTTACTCTCATTCCACCTCTCAGTTTTCTAGTAGTTCTGGATTTAAAAGATGCTTATCACATCCCAGATGTTCTTCGTGTTTCCCTGTTGCAGTCATTACATTTGGGTAATCTGCTGGCAAGTTGCCCTCAGTCGGCCTGAATTCCAAAGTCTTGAGTCCTGCGTTGGTTGCTGTCTCCTCTTCCATGACGTCAGTTTGTCAGGGGTATAAAACATGCAGCCGACACCATTTTCTTTAGTCTTTCTTGCTGCACGGTGCCCGAAGTAGAAGTATTTCTCAAGTGCCAGTCGGCCGACTACTGAAATATTCGAGTTTGAGTTTCAGAACTGAAGTTTTCACTAAAGCGAAGTACCCCGTTGGGGAAACTTTTTTTCTTGCTTTTTACCGATGTTAGAAAAAGTTAATTATTGTATTACATGTGGGAAGCAAATACCTCATAAGGATTTCCATTTATACTGTATTCCTTGCCTAGGCCCTGATCACAACGTGCCTAGCTGTTGGTTTTGTGCTAGATTTAACCAACCCAGTATTAAGCGTCGGTATATTTTTGCATCAGAGTATTTTGGATTTAACTACCCATAAATGTCGTCGGATAGCAATCCAACTACCGGAGTACATAAAAAATGCAAAGAAAAGGACAGAGAAAGGCAGTCGAGATCCAAAACCGACGACAAAGCTTCTCCTAAGCCATTCGCTGGTTCGCCCGGTACTCAGTGAGGCGCTTTCGCAGCCCTTGATACCCACTACCTTCGAGTTACAGGCCTCTACTGACACCCATGTGGAGTCCGGCATGCCGCAAGATACTCAAGGTATTGGACCGATGGATGTATCTCCCTCGGATGGGTCCAGAGCCGCTCAGCAGGCACCGGCTTCTGAGGGTGTATTCAGACTTCAACATTTGTATATAAAACCAACGAGAGCAGCAAAACCAAAGACAAAAGCAAGTTCTAAAACTAAAAAACTGATGCATGAGCCATGTGCACAGTCCTCTATGCCTAAAAAACAGATGATCAAAATGGCTGAAGACCTTATTACCTTGATCAGGGGTACCCATCCCCCTCCTGATAAGAGGCCTAGGCAAGACACTGATTATGAATCTTCAGATCAGGTTTCTATTTCTTCTGATTCCTCTTCTGATCAGGAATTATCTATACCTCTCTATGAGGATTCCGATGCTGAGGAGTCTATTCCATCTGCATCTCCTCCTGAGGATTATTAATTTGGAGAAACCTTGCATACTTTGAGGGAGCATTTTTACTGGGAGAGTCAAGACTTCTCAGAATCAAAAAAGAGACTCTGGGATTTCCTTCTTCTCCCTCAGCACAAGCCTTTAGCCATTCCCCCTGTGTTTTCAGAGTCAAGCTTGACCCCTGACTTCTTACCTCTGGCTCCCAGTAAGCCTGACAGATATTACAGGGTCCCTGACTCACATACATTTTTATTTAGAAACCCTGCTGCTGACCCTGAAACAATTTCATAGGGTCCAAAGGGAGTTAAGGCCTCAACAGCAAAAAATCCCACCCCCCCTCTGACAGAGATTCAAGGGTACTGGACAGATGGGGAAAAAAGATTTATACATCTGCACCCTTGGCAATCAGGGCCTTAAACTGTCAATTTCATATGCTTAAGTACCAACAACATGTTATGGGATTGCTGAAACAGAAAATGATGTTGATTTCAGAATGTGCAGAAAATAAAGAATTGCAGGAATTATTGCATGCGGCTGAACAAGTTGGAAAGCATACTTTGCAATGTGGTTTTGATTCCTTAGAGGCCTCCTGCAGGGCCGCAGTTACTGGATCTGTGATTGGGAGGCATGCCTGGTTAAAGGAATAAAATTTGCCCGATCATGTTAAAGCTAAATTGCTAGATGCACCTTTACAGCATGATTCTCTGTTTGGTATTAAGGCAGAAGAGGTTTTAAAGAAAATGGAAGACAAAGCTAAGTCTATGCAAACTGTTAAAGATTTCTTACAAGTGCAGCCACCAAGATTCAGTAGACACTGGCCTACAAAAAATTGGTCCTTTCCTGTGTCAGACAGAGCTCAAATGGGCAAATCCAGATGCCCTAAGGGTTCCAGATACCAGGTGCAAGATTCATACAGGTCAAAGCAATGGGGCGCATCCACCTCCAAATCTGGAGGAGATAAAGTGCAAACCTACAGAAAGCAATCCCAATGACTTCCCTCTTCCTACACCAAGCACTTATCTTTTGGCAGCACCCATAGGGGGACAATTAGCACTTTTTGCTCAAAATTGGCAGTTAATAACCCAGGACAATTGGGTACTAAACATCGTATCACAGGGATACAGATTCCATTTCCACACTCTGCCAATAGCAAATGGTTGGTCAGATCTGCCAAAAAATCAATGGGCAGAGGCACAGAAACAGGTTACGTCCCTCATGGATATGGGGGCCATTCAGACAGTACCAGAACAGGAAAAAGGACAAGATTTTTACTCAAGACTGTTCTTGATACCCAGAAAGGACAAGGCCTGGCGGCCAATACTGGACTTATCGAGTTTGAACACATACCTGGACATTCCAAAATTCAAAATGCTGACTTTGCAGCAGCTTCTGCCCATGCCGGGCAAGAATGCTTGGCTGGTGACTTTAGACCTAAAAGAGGCATACCTGCATGTCCCAATAAGACAATCGTGCAGAAGATACCTCGGATTCAAGGCTGGCTTAATGCATTACCAATTCTCTGCACTGCCCTTTGGCTTATCTACTGCACCCAGGGTCTTTACAAAGTGTCTGGCACCAGTAATTGCATTTTGCAGACAAAGAAGTATACAAATATATCCTTACTTGGACGACTGTCTCATTCAAGCAGAGAACAAGGACACTCTTCTTCGACACCTGGCATTTGTGAAAAGGCTTCTAACATGCCTAGGGTACACAATAAATGAAAAGAAATCACAACTGGTACCCTCTCAAAAGATAACATTCCTGGGTGGAGACTTGAATACAACTGCCCAGATGCTTACCTCACGCCAGACAAGCAAAGGCAACTGACTACTTACTTCAAACTGATGGCAACAAAAACCCAGTCTTCTGCAAGACAAATTCCGCAGGCTCTGGCCTTCATGGCATCCTGCATCCTACTGATTCCATATGCAAGACTGCATATGAGGAAATTCAGTGGTACCTAAAAAGTTTATGGAGTCAACATTCTCGCAGTCTGGAAACGATTCCTCTCATTTCCTGCCTGTAACAGGAGTTTCTATGGTGGGCAAAGGCATGTCACCAAAACATGGGACGGCCATTCACTCTACCCCCTGCCAGCCAAACCATAACAACAGATGCATCAGATATGCCTGGGGGGGCCCACATGGCAGGAAGATGCATTCAGGGCATATGGTCACCAAAACAAATGCATCTACATATCAAACAGAAAGAGATGCAAGCTGTTCAAAGTCCCCTAACAGCCTTCAAGGACTTACTTCATCCAGGACAACCACTGAAAAAGACGGACAACACCACAGTCATGTGGTATATAAGCAAGCAAGGGGGCACACACTCATACCCCCTTTGCAGATTAGCCATGGCATTGTGGGACACAGCTTTGACCTACCAAATACATCTTCAAGCTCAATTCCTGCAAGGAAAACAAAACACTCTGGCAGACGATTTAAGCAGAAACCTTATGGATCCTCACGAGTGGAAACTAAATCCACAAGTATTCAGCATGATAACAGAGAAATGGGGGAGCCCAGACATAGATCTATTTGCCTCGCCACAAAATTATCAATTGAAAAGATTCTGCACAAGGACTTATCCCAGACAAACATGGAAAGTGGACACCCTATCCTTCAGTTGGAAAAATCAGTTTACGCCTTTCCTCCTCTGTGTCTTCTCCCCAAGGTCCTCCTAAAAGTCAGACAAGAGAGACCAAAGATGATACTAATTGACCCAAACTGGCCCCACCAATACTGGTACCCAGTCCTAAGAAACTTGTCTCAATACCCAGCTTGGACCTTGCCTCAAAGACCACAACTACTGTCCCAGCAAAACAATCAGATCCTGCACAATCAACTACAGACTCTGAACCTGGCAGCATGGCTGATGATGTAGTCATACAAACAACACCTCTCAGTAAAGATGTGATGGATGTCATTTTGAAAGCCAGAAGGCCTAGTACTAGAAAATCTTATGCTGACAAATGGAAGAGATTCTGTGCTTGGAATCAAGCACAAGGAACTATTACAGCAGAACCAAATATTCCTCACTATCTTTCTCATCAATTAAAATCCATGCCTCTGCCATTTCGGCTTATTACAATACAGAGCCCCAGTCTTTTCTCATCTTTTACTAAAGCAGTATTTTAGAGGAGCCAAACATTTAAGGCCTCCTAGAAGATCACCATTGCTTGCATGGGACCTCAATTATGTGTTGGAAAAGCTCACCCTGCCTCCATTTGAACCAGCTGCTACCGCTAATATAAAGTACTTATCATGGAAAACAGCTCTGCTACTAGCAATTACTTCAGCAAGAAGAGTTTCAGAGCTACAGGCTCTCATGGCTGTAGAGCCTTTTATCATATTTTACCCAGACAGGGTATCTGAGGACAAATCCTACTTTTATGCCTAAGGTGGTTTCCAGTGTGGCTCTTAACCAAACAACTCATCTGCCAACCTTTTATCCAAATCTGCAGAACAAGGGGGAGAGAATTCTGCATTCCTTGGATGTACACAGCTAAGATTCTACTTATGCAGGACTAAAACTCTAAGAAAAACTGAGCAATTACTAGTGGCATATGTTGCAGGATCAGAAGGCAAGGTTATTTCAAAGCAGACAATTTCAAAGTGGATAAGTCACTGCATCCGTTTCTGCTACTTACACCATGGCAAACCTGTGCCCAAGGGCATTAGGTCTCATTCCACCAGAGCTGCAGCTACTTCAGCAGCCTTTCTAAGGGGAGTACCAACCAAAGACATTCTAGAGGCTGCTACTTGGAGTTCTGTTCACACCTTTACAAAGCATTATTATTTGCCTCTCTACTCTAAATCCAGGGCAGGCTTTACCACTGCAGTTCTGCAGGGCCTTATAGCCGCTCTTAATGCTGTTTAGCTCCAGCCTCCAGACCATAGCTTTGGGATTCTACCCAAATGTTATGACTGCAACAGTGAAACACGAAGAACATAGTACAGTTGTGTACACTTACCATAAATGTAGATGTTCGAGTGTATTCACTGTTGCAGTCCAGGTTACCCTCCCGCCATCCCCCTGTCATTCTGGAGTTTATCTTTCCCTCTGTATCTTCTACAACCTATGTGGTGTATTTGTTTGTAGATGAAGGTAAAGTTTATATTGATGCATGTGTGTGTGTGTGTGTGTGTATATATATATATATATATATATATATATATATATATATATATATATATATTTTTTTTTTTTTTTTTTGCTACCTTTTTGGGGGCAAGAACACACTGTGAACAAGCACCAACACTTTACTCAGCTCGATGAAGAAATAAATATAAAAATCTGTTCTTATTCACTTTAATACCAAAACAAAATAAAATTAAGCGCTTTTTGTTTGGGAAATATCCAGACTTCTTCAGATGTAGAGCAAGAACAAAAACAGTCAGCCCAGCAAAAATCCACTGTATATCAAGAAGAGTTAATTGATTAATTGCCTACAAGTGGATCACAGCACTCATTTAAAATCACACTTCACAGTTGCATTGTTTTGCTACCAAGACCAAAATGAACCTAAAAACTTCAAGACTTTACAAACATCATGACACAATAGAAATTATTACTTTTGCTAAGAATAAATATAAATATATGTGCATATGTAATAAAACTAACACCCATTCCTAACCTAATTACTATGCAGTATTATGAAAACATAATCTATACAAAACAAGGTATATAAAAGCATAATATAAAAAATTGTTAATTCATGACTTCATTATTTCATATTAATACTTTGTCAATAAAATAAAATAAATAACCAACCATCCAACCAAATAGCATATGAAAATACCTAGGAAATTACCTAAAACATTTTTATCTAAGCAAGCTTTTTAATTTTAATATACTTGCAAAAGAATAAATTTCATTGATACCTGGGGGGGCACAGGAGTTCAGTAACAACTGCCATTTCAGTTCATGTTCTTCGAGGTGTAACTTAACAATGTTGCTATCTAAATACCTCACATTGTCATGTGCAGCTACCTGTGTTATGACTCTAAATTTAAAACCATGGCTGTGGTTATCTTTACAGTGCCTAGCTAGAGCATTATCCATTTTTTGTTTACTAATAGCATAGATGTGGTCGTAAATCCTGTCACGCAATCTACGATCGGTCTTACCGACGTAGAAAGCCGGACAGGTATTGCACTGTGCAAGGTATACCACTGACCTGGAATTACAATTGAAGTTGCCCTTAGTATAAAAATTGTAGTTCCTTACTCGAAATTTTTTACCTGTTTCAATATAAGTACAATATCTGCATGCATCACACCTATACATTCCTACGTGCCTATTGGATGGTTTTTATGGTAGTTTCCATCAACTTCTTTAGGTTCTGTCCCTTCCTATATGTAATAGTCGGAGATTCCCCTAATTTAGCAGAGATCTCCTTATCCACTGAGAAGAGGTGCCAGTATTTTTTAACTATTGACCTAATCTCCTCAGCCTCAGGGCTGTATGTAAAAACAAATGAAATTGAGAAGATCCTGTTCTGATGATTCCTTCCTTCCCCTAGTTCATTAACCACATTTGTAAGGGGAGGACTCAAGGTGCCTATATTAAATGGTTCATTTATAGGACAATTGTTCAAAATAGGCTTGTATATATACCTTGGGACCTTTTTAACTGGACTTCATTTATAATACAAACCAAAAATTTGGAAGGGTAACCCCTGTTAAGGAACATATTCCTAAGATTTAAACATTCCTGTTGAAAGTCAACTTCACCAGAAACCATCCAAGCTGCTCAAACCAATTGTCCCTTAACAATAGATTTTTTTCTGTTGTAAAGGATGTGCACTTTTTGGGGGAACCTGACATCGGGGGCAAGAAAAACTAAAGAAAATGGTGTCGGCTGCATGCTTTATACCCCTGACAACCTGACGTCATGGAAGAGGAGACAGCAACCGACGCAGGACCCAAGACTTTGGAATTCAGGCCGACTGAGGGCAACCTGCCAGGAGATTACCCAAATGTAATGACTGCAACAGTGAATACACTCGAACATCTACATTTATGGTAAGTGTACACAACTGTACTTTCTCAAAGATTTCAAATACTTTTTAAGTTTTTGTGTGTCTGGTACACATTTTCGATTTTCTGCTTTATACTTTGGCATGTCAGCAGCTCCAAGGATGTTACAAAATGCCTGACCCCTGTAATAGCCAACTGCAAACTACAAGGTATTCACATTTTTCCATATTTAGACTAATTTCTTATTTTCACAGATTATTTTACAAGATGTCAAGAATATCTAGATTGGGTAAAGAACCTTTTCTCAGTCTGAAACACAAACTAAGGCAGTTAAATCACCAAGGCTAACGCTGAGTCTCCAAAGGTTAAAGCAGAATTTTTGACGAAATAATCCACAAAATACATCCAGTGTCCTTTTTAAAATGAATGTAATGTTTCCAGTTGAAAGAGAATAAGAGAATAAAAGTCCCTGGATGCTCACAAACAATAAGCGCTTTCAAATTAATCTTCTTCAGATCGTAGAGAAAGTTGGGACAGTCTTGCTTTTATATAAAATTTTTTACATTCTATTGGCCACTACCAATTTGCATATTGCAATTAGCCAATGTCTACTTCGCCTTTCTCATCTCTTTTGAATTTGTAATACCAATGAAAATCTTGAATTACACCCCTAAACCATTCGTATTGACGTTTTTGACATATGTAAATTGGCAGAAAAAGCAACCATTGAGAAACGACCATGGTCCATTTTAGCCAATGAAAGCTAAAAATATACTAATTTCACAGCTTAATGTCGCCTTCATTCACTTATATATGACAATGAGTTTCTCGCTAATACTTCATGGGAAGAAGTTCTAACTTGTTCATTCTTTATACTGAAGGAAACTTTAAAACCTTTGCCTTCAAAAAACTTGCAAAAGGAGACTTGCAAAAAGAAAGCTGATCGCAATGTCATTTTGGTGTAAAGATTACTCACCAAATCAAGACAAGAATCCTCTTGTAATGCCCAATATGTTTGCAATAATCTACTTTGCCTGCCATCGCAATGGCAACAGTCCTTAAGTCATAATGACATGCTCGATTGACAGCGATAGTGATATTTTGCTATCCTATTCATTTGTTTAGCATTTTTAAGTGTGGCACACATACTGAACCGAGTGGTGTTTTCCCCAAACTTGGTTGTTGATGATAACGGGAAAAAGTGTACCCCGTTAGTAATATTATATAAGAGAAATTCCATCTCTCTATTCATTTCAACTTGAAATAAATCTTTTCACGGTTTTCAAACCTGTATATAGTAGCGGAATAAATTGGCCAATGCCATTGTTGTTGCTACTGTTTGCCCTGATGACTGGTATCCAATGATATGACATATTCCAAGCTTTTATCATAGGGCCTTTAGCTGAAGTGTTAACCAATCAACAAAAAGTTGGGTGGGGCTTGATAAGCATTCCTGGTAGTGAGTTGCTTGTCCCTCTCTCCTCATCGGTAGTTACAAGGTTTCACTCAAATGCACAGACGTAAATAAATGCTTGCACTGCGCCACTTTGCTGCAATGATCCACCTGCAAAAATGTCAACTTGAGTTCTATTCGCATGCCAAATAATGAAAACAGAATAGACTACTTTTATGATAATTAAATATTTAAAATGGAAGCGTAATAAATTTTGCTTAATAATACTTCCTCTCCGTGAATAAGGGGCAGCTCATCTTGCTGCAAAAACCTTATTGATGTTAAAATTTCACATTTTCTTTGTAAAATCAATCCTTGTCATAATGACAATAATTTCTCTTTTTCTTTATGAGTTTGGTCATTACTGTTACTTATAAATTGTGCCGCAAGTATAATCCTCCAAAACAAATGGATACTTAATTTCATGAGCAAAGAAATTATCAATAACCTCTTTCTTTACATGACATTGACAAAGCTAAAGATAAAATTCAGATGAAGTATATTGATAAATAAAGCATACTTGAATGTTGATGGAATAAAGGCTTAATAGACTGATATGATTTCAAATGACTCTTCATCTGAATTAAAAGAAGCAGTTTCAAAAAAATGCACTTATTTTTCTACTATCATATAGATAACAAGTGCCACCAAATCAATATAAAGACATTTGCATGCGTTCTTCCTTGCACATTTGATGCTTTCACACATATTTATTTAGCTTATAGTTGGTCTTCTCATCTTCAAAATGGGTTTTAATGAATGATACTGTTTAGACCTGGTGGTTGATCGGCTCGTAGATTAATTATCCATTTAGTTTCTCTCATTTCTGTGATATTTTCTATATCTCCTTTTCTTGGACCAAGATAAACAACCTCCATAACTTTAAACACAAATGAGTGGTCTTTGTTAGAGCTAACATGCAGTGCCAATGCATTATGGGGGTCATTATTAATAATGTCCCTTTGATGTCTCTGTATTGGTTTCTTGAACATTTAGTTAGTCTTGCCCACATAAAAAGATGGGCAGGACTTGCATCTAGCTAAATAGATTACATTGGTGGTAATACACTTGGCCTTGACATTGAAAATATAAGTTCTCTTGGTTCTTGGATTTTCAAATTGATTACTGCTGTCTATAAATGGACAGGCAATGCAATGACCGCATCTGAATGTTCCTTTATGGCCTCTTATTCAATTTTTATCATTCCCATGGGTATTACATAATAGTTTTTTCAAGTTTTTTTATTCTTAAATCCAAATCTTGGTCCATCTCCCACTATTTACTTCAATTGTGGGTCTTGTATTAATATAGGCCAAAATAGTTTTATCACATCTTGAATTTGATAATTGTCAGACCTATAAGTTAATAGAACTCTGATTCCCTCCTTTTCATCCATGGTTCTATTTTGTTCCTTGTTATCAGTAACCTTCAAATCTTGTTCACTATAGCTTTTTTCCTTCACGTTCTTCTGCAAAAATTCAATCTCTTTGTCTCGTGTAACTTTCTGACTACAACGCGTATGGATCCTTTTAACCTCATTGCACATGATGTTTTTTTGTGATGTGCCTAGGATGCATGCTGCTCTTTAGTAAATAATGATTCCTCCACGTTTCTTTCCTATGTAATTCCGTATCTAAAATCCCTGTTTCATTGAGAATGATGTTAACATCGAGGAAACTTACTGTTTCTCTAGAATGACTGGCTGTGAATGTTAAAAATGTTGTGGTGGAATCAAGATAAGTTTTGAACTGCTGGAATTGTTCAATCTCTCCCTGCCACAAAATGAATAAATCATCCACAGAACGTCCATAATAAAGGATTTGTTCATACCATGGGTTATTGGGATGAAGAACGTGTTGTGTTTTCCAATTTACTAAAACTAAATTGGAATAACTATTAGCACAGGGGATGCCCATGGCAACCCCCCCCCCCCATCTTTGTAAGTAAATGTTGTTGCCATACACAAAGTAGTTATCCTCCAATATCAGTTCAAGTAGAGCACAAATAACATAGGTCTCTGCTGAAGTCTTCTTCTCTGATAATATTATTCTTATTGAATCTATCCCTATGTCATTAGGGATTGTAGTAAAGAGATTGTTTACATCTAATGTAGTTAGAAGGAGATTATGATGGTCAGTAATTCTCATTGTGCTGCTTATTTTTTGTAAAAAATCATCTGTGTCCCTCAATACAGCATCATAAGATGTCAAAAGTTCTCTTAATTCTTTTTCAACATATAGGGACATATTTTCTGTAACCCAACCCTGCCCAGAAACTATGGGACGCAAAGGTGGATTCATGAGGTTTTTATGTATTTTGGGAAGTCCATTTATGGTTGGTATGGTAGGTTTAGATACTTCTAAAAAGTTGTACAATTCCATATTGATATGTCTTTGTAAAATCATATCATTCAAATGACAACTTACTCTGTTGATAGCTTGATTCAGACTAAGGGATGTTACTTCCACATATGTTTTAGAATCTTTTAACATCATTTCCATTCTATTGGTGTACCATGAAGCATCCATAACAACTCTGGCTCCTCCTTTATCCGCTAGTTTCAGAATGATTTTGTTATTCTGTTGTAAGTTGTTTATAGCTTGTTTTTCATCAAGAGTGATAGTTCTATAATGTTTGGTATGTGAATCTATCCTTAATTTCTCAACTTCATTGCTGCAAAGTCTAGTAAATAGCTCTACTGCTGGATGACTTACGGGCACAAAAGTACTAGGCTTCTTTAGAACTTTGTTCGATCCCTGTTTGTTTCCATAAATACTTTTCAATGTTACATTGCGAACAAAACACTTCATGTCAATGACAAACTCATTTAAGTCTGATCTAAATGCAGGAATAAATGTTAGACCTTTTTCTAATACTGATTGTTCCGCAGGTGTTAGGCTGTACTTGGAAATATTCACAACCAGGGAATTATTTACAAAAGGGACTTTTTCCTCTTCTGGTCCTGACTCTGTGACCTGTGATTTTTGTAATAAGTTTGTTTAAAAAAAATGGTAATGGGGTAGATATTGGGAGATGTGCCCCATTCTTTTCCGGTATGGCTCCTGAAGTGGAGCTTTCCGTGGTATTTGCTATATTGACCTCTAATGAGCCACTAGGTTGATCAGATGACATAGAATTAGTAAGTTGATTTTCTTCAGTAGTTGTCGGCAGGACTGAGGAACTTTCATTAGATAATGTAACATTGTATCTTTTACTGTGAGGCTGATGAACTTGTGTTTCTGCTGCATATTCTTCCTTGGGCCATTCAAAGATGCCGCCTTGCTTGTAATCCAAGACATCTCTATTCAATTCCTTTATTTTTTGTTCTTTTAATTTCGATTCATACACATTCAAATTGAACTGTAAGGTTTCCAATTTACTTATTTGCTGAGAGGTTAAATTCACTTTTTCAAGTTTAACTTGTTTCTCCTTTATTAACTGTGCAATCTTGTCTTCTTCTGGTTTAAAATATTCTAATAGTAACTTGATATAACGGAAACTTGTTTCAAGATTGATGGCTTGCCAGCTCGCTAATAGTGCAGGATGTTGATTGCCATAGCTAGGCATGCATTTCACACACATGCCCCTAGGTATCACTTGATGATGTGTACATGCTTCCAAATGGAAGCGTTGCCATGTCAACCTTTTTAGCTTGAATGCCACTGCTTCCACATCTTTGAAAATCATGTCAAAAGTGGAATTATCTACTTCTTCAGAAATATTATCAGTCATATTTACATTATTGGTGTCAAACTTTCAGTAGTGGGTTCAAGTTATTTTCCGAATTTTCAACTCTTACCTTGAATGAAATTTATATTGATAAGGTATCCTTTGTTCTTATTTGTAATTGCTTTGTTAGCCATCTGTAGAGGCGAAGTAAAAAAGCAAAATGAAATAAAATCTTCCAATTGCTGTGGTGAAACTGCCAATTCAACAACAAAAACACAAACTAAGGCAGCTAAATCACCAAGGCTAACGTTGAGCCTCCAAAGGTTTAAGCAAAATTTTTGACGAACTAATCAACAAAACACATCCAGTGTCCATTTTAAAATGAATTTAATGTTTCCAGTTAAAAGAGAATAAGAGAATTAAAGTCTCTGGATGCTCACAAACAATAAGCGCTTTTGAATTAATCTTCTTCAGATCGTAGAGAAAGTTAGGACAGTCTTGCTTTTATATAAAATTTTTTACATTCTGTTGGCCACTACCAATTTGCATATTGCAATTAGCCAATGTCTACTTCGCCTTTCTCATCTCTTTTGAACTTGTAAAATACCAATGAAAATCTTGAATTACACCCCTAAGCCATTCGTATTGACGTTTTTGACTTATATGTAAATTGGCTGAAAAAGCAACCATTGAGAAACGACCATGGTCCATTTTAGCCAATCAAAGTTAAAAATATGCTAATTTCACAGCTTAATGTCTCCTTCATTCACTTATATATGACAATGAGTTTCTCACGAATACTTCATAGAAAGAAGTTCTAACTTGTTCATTCTTTATACTGAAGGAAACTTTAAAACCTTTGCCTTCAAAAAACTTGCAAAAGAAGACTTGCAAAAAGAAAGCTGATAACAATGTCATTTTGGTGTAAAGATTACTCACCAAATCAAGACAAGTATCCTCTTGTAATGCCCAGTATGTTTGCAATAATCTACTTTGCCTGCCATCGCAATGGCAACAGTCCTTAAGTCATAATGACATGCTCGATTGACAGTGATAGTGATATTTTACTATTCTATTCATTTGTTTAGCATTTTTAAGTGTGGCACACATACTGAACCGAGTGGTGTTTTCCCCAAACTTGGTTGTTGATGATAACGGGAAAAAGTATTCCCCGTTAGTAATATTATATAAGAGAAATTCCATCTCTCTATTCATTTCAACTTGAAATAAATCTTTTCACAGTTTTCAAACCTGTATATAGTAGTGGAATAAATTGGCCAATACCAATGTTGCTACCGTTTGTCCTGATGACTGGTATCCAATGATATGACGTATTCCAAGCCTTTATCATAGGGCCTTTAGCTGAAGTATTAACCAATCAACAAAAAGTTGGGTGGGGCTTGATAAGCATTCCTGGTAGTGAGTTGCTTGTCCCTCTCTCCTCATCGGTAGTTACAAGGTTTCTCTCAAATGCACAGACGTAAATAAATGCTTGCACTGCGCCACTTTGCTGCAATGATCCACCTGCAAAAATGTCAACTTGAGTTCTATTCGCATGCCAAATAATGAAAACAGCATAGACTACTTTTATGATAATTAAATATTTAAAATGGAAGCGAAATAAATTTTGCATAATAATACTTCCTCTCCGTGAATAAGGGGCAGCTCATCTTGCTGCAAAAGCCTTATTGATGTTAAAATTTCACATTTTCTTTGTAAAATCGATCCTTGTCATAATGACAATAATTTCTCTTTTTCTTTATGAGTTTAATCATTACTGTTACTTATAAACTGTGCCGTAAGTATATTCTTCAAAAACAAATGGATACTTAATTTCATGAGCAAAGAAATTATCAATAACCTCTTTCTTTACATGACATTGACAAAGCTAAAGATATACTTCAGATGAAGTATATTGATATATAAAACGAACTTGAATGTTGATGGAATAAAGGCTTAATAGACTGATATCATTTCAAATGACTCTTCATCTGAATTAGAAGAAGCAGTTTCAAGAAAATATCACTATCGCTGTCAATCGAGCATGTCATTATGACTTAAGGACAGTTGCCATTGTGATGGCAGGCAAAGTAGATTATTGCAAACATATTGAGCATTACAAGAGGATTCTTGTCTTGATTTGGTGAGTAATCTTTACACCAAAATGACACTGCGATCAGCTTTCTTTTTGCAAGTCTCCTTTTGCAAGTTTTTTGAAGGCAAAGGTTTTAAAGTTTCCTTCAGTATAACGAAAGAACAAGTTAGAACTTCTTACTATGAAGTATTCGCGAGAAACTCATTGTCATATATAAGTGAATGAAGGAGACATTAAGCTGTGAAATTAGTATATTTTTAACTTTGATTGGCTAAAACGGACCATGGTCGTTTCTCAATGGTTGCTTTTTCAGCCAATTTACATATAAGTCAAAAACGTCAATACGAATGGCTTAGGGGTGTAATTAAAGATTTTCATTGGTATTACAAGTTCAAAAGAGATGAGAAAGGCGAAGCAGACATTGGCTAATTGCAATATGCAAATTGGTAGTGGCCAATAGAATGTAAAAAAATTTATATAAAAGCAAGACTGTCCCAACTTTCTCTATGATCTGAAGAAGTTTATTTTGAAAGCGCTTATCGTTTGTGAGCATCCAGGGACTTTTATTCTCCTATTCTCTTTTAACTGGAAACATTAAATTCATTTTAAAATGGACACTGGATGTGTTTTGTGGATTAGTTTGTCAAAAATTTTGCTTAAACCTTTGGAGAATCAGCATTAGCCTTGGTGATTTAGCTGCCTTAGTTTGTGTTTTTGTTGTTGAATTGGCAGTTTCACCACAGCAGTTGGAAGATCTTTTTTCATTTTCTCAGTCTGAGATTTCAGGTGAACATAGAAAAGTGTTCTCTCATTCCTTCTCACAGGATAGTGTTTCTGGGATGTCTCATTACATTCCTCATGATGACTTTTCTTCCTTAGAACAAAGCAGAATTTTGCAAGGAACAATTTCTGATATTCTCCAACCAGTCTCTGACATTTGCCAGGGAATGTCTCAGGATTCTGAGTTGTATGGCCTCTACAATACTTATGATTCTTTTAGTCGAATTTCACATGAGGACAGTTCAGTGTTTTTTCAGGTTAGTTTGGACCCAACAGCAGCACCCTCTATCATTTCAGATTCCAATTCTGGGATTAGTGAAAAAGGTGTTACTCCATTGGGTTGTCCAGTTGTCTCTCAACCAAGGTCTCCTCTTCATCATTCCAGCCCCTACACAGTTGGTTCTCACAGATGTTTGCTTGGGGATCTGATCCCAAGGAGTGAAAGTTTAGGGTCTATGGAACAAATAGAACAGACTGAAACACATAAATGTCAACAAAATTATGGCTCTAATAAATTCTGTCAAATCTGTAAGTCATCTTTGGTTCCAGTCCCTCTTCTGGTAATCCACAGTGATTTAGAACATAAGCAAACAGTGGGGGGACCAGATCCCTACCCTCTTTGTAGACTTGATGTCGTAGCCTGGGAACTTGCAATTCAGCACAATCTATCCCATACTTGCATCCTGCCATAGCAGAATACTATTGCAGAAAGGTGTAACAAATGGAAGATGAACCTATAGAGGTCATCCAGGAATTGCTGCAGTTTTGGGGAACTCCTCAAATAGATCCATTTGCCTTCATTCACATCAGACAGTTAAAGAAGTTTTCCTCCAGGGCTCCTTGCACAATGACCTGGAAAACAGATGTATTTTCATTCTGTGGATGGAAATGTTTTTATATGTATGTATGTGTGTATGCCTTTCCTCTGATTGCCAAGGTCATTCTAAAAATTCAGAAAGACCCTCCCAGAATAATTGTGGTGCAGCTCCTTTTGGCCCAGGTAACAGTGGCTGTTCATCATTCTGATCACTGCTGCAGTAGCCAGATCAATATCTTACTAAGGATATAACAGCTGACCACATCCAAAGCTTCAGGACACCTTCCATGCACCAACCCATTAGTTAGCTTGATCTGAGCTGACTAAAAGTCAAGTTTGGCCACCAAGCTGTGCAGAACCTTCCTGCTGCTGAAGAGAGTGCTCCTCTGTGGGCTTTCAAGGATCAGCAGTCAGCTAATGCTGTTCCATTGTGGGTAGATATGTCCTCTTCATGGGAAAACTTTTCCACTTTACTTTTTATCACAGAATACTTAGTTTTCTGCAAAAGATTACCTCTAAAGCTAGGAGAAAAGGTGGTTTTGTTAATGGTCATGTGACTTTTGTACAGTTTTAAGCATGAGCATCACTTTTTTACTTTTGTGGTAAAAGGATGTTAAAAGTTGTTTACAACAACTTTTTCTGTGAGAAAACTGTTGTTTTTACTTTTTGTGGCTGGGACAAGTGTTTAAAGTAGTTTTTTTTTCTGGGGGAAAATTACTTTTTTTACATCTTGCCTGTTTTACAGACTATTGCTGCTAAGCGTCCCTGGTAACCAGGCACCTTTTACGGCTTGACAGTGGAACAACATACTGGTCCACTAATTATACCTTCTTCCAGCCACAAAAGGAAAAAAATTGTTTTGCAGCCTTAGCCACCACAGCAGTCTAGTAATGTGCCTTAGCCATGGGTGGGTGTTCTGCTCTGACCAAAACTGGTTCGTTCGACCACTCATTTTTTTCCCCTCAGATCCCTGTGGTGTAGTCCATACAGCCAGTATGAACTGAGGGTTAAACACACCTCTATGGCTGTTGGAGGGTCCCCTCAGTCAGCAAGTGAGAGTCATTCTTGTTGGTCCTGGGAGAAGTTGCAGGGAAAGAGTTTCTGCTTAGCCAGAATGCTCTGCCCATCCTTAGGGAGGATTTTCTTGTCAAAAAGAAACACTAAACATGTCTTCTCTTGTTTGATTTACTCTGGACAGGTATAATTTTATTAGGTTTAGCTCAGGTTTAGTACAGGCTATTGATCCTTCTTTTAAGACTGCTTCTGGTAAGAGAAAAAGGGATTCCTCTTTCTCTTCCCCTTAAGAGAGTCAGTTGATTGAACCTCTCAGAGAATGTGAAGGGGCAGATGTAGGTTTGTTTGTTTGTTTACTCAGATTTCTGATTCATATTTCGAGGAGAGTGTTAAGGATTCTTTTTCTCTGAGATTGTTTCCAGGATGAATCATTTTTTTTTTTCCAGTGGGAAAGCAGTGATGTTTCTCATTCCCTCAGAAAATATGATTTATTGGAACTGGAATTTCTAGAACATTTGCCAATTCCTCAAGTTCTGATTGCCTTGAAGGATGTCTTTGTTACAGCCTGCAGTTACCCTAGGAGTCAGACTGCTGCCCTGAAAAAGTAGCTAGATTAGATAAAGCTCCTAATTTTTTAATTTTTTATACCCTGATCCCAGAACTGACCCTGCAGCTATTGCCTTAGTGAGTCCAGCTGTTGCTGTTAAACATTTTAATAGTGATCCATCTCTTTCTGACAAGGATGAGAAAGCTTTTGATAAGTTTGGAGAAACAAGTGTAGGCTTCTACAACTTTAGTTTTTAGAATTCTCGATTGTCAGGCTCAAATGTTAAAGTTTATCATAGATTCATAGGTTGGTACTAGGCTGTCGGCCCTAGGGCCTATACAAATAGTTCCCCGGATATTTCTTTTCACAATGTTTACTTTCCTGGACCCCTGTCTAGCAGGGTGACTGATGTGATCCCTGGGGTGAATTTCCTATCACCCATCCAATCGTCAAGGTTCCTTTTGAAAAGGGCCAAGGAGGCGTTCTGCTTGACATGTATGGGCAGTCTATTCCAGAGTATGGGGAGTCTCTGGGTCAGGAACCTATCCCTCCAGCATGTTTTGTTCATTGTGATAGAATGATGAATTTTTACCATCAGTTTCTTCCTCTGAGGAAAAATCTGTTTTGTGTAATTTGGTTTCTTCTGTTTCCCAAGTCACTATTCATTGGTTGAAATGTGCATGTGACTTTCTGGATGCCACTTTCAGTGCCACTGCATCTTGTACGGTTTTCAGGAGGTTTGCCTGGTTGCATTTTCAGAGCTTCCCAGAGGATGTCAAAATTGAAGTTTTGAATTCTTCCATGGATAGCGAACTACATTTCGACCTTCTGTTGCAGAGGTCATTGAAAAATGTGATGAGAGAAGAATGGACTCTTCAGCTGTCCTTCTCTAAGTTTTGTAAGGGATTCTTTGCTCCCTCATCTAACTGTCACAAAAAGCAAAATAAACAGTCCCAACAAAATGCTTGTGATCTAATGTTTAAAAAGCAGTGTCAGGAAAGTTCCAAAATGAAAAGAGCAATGTCTGCCCCCCCCCCACCCCCTGCCACACACTCCCCAGAAGAAAGGACAGCCTAGTAAGTCAGAAATACTATTTGAGGGACTATTTCCCCATTTCCACCCTGGCAGTTCCTTACTGCTCCCAAGAAGTCTGAACTTCCATTTCTCTTTTGGCAACAAATTGTTTCAGACATGTAGGGTCTGAATGTGATCCATCTAGGCTACAGATGATAGTGGGAGACTCTCCCCTCTTAGCAGGGGATTCCCTATTACCCCCTTAGCAAGGGATTCCTTATCTACCAGATCAAACTCTGCTCTTCTCACCTGTTTTATAGCACATGCAGTGTCATGGAGTAATAAAACCTGTTCCTCCTCCTCTGTTAGGAGAATGATTTTATTCAGATAAGTTTCTGGTGTCAAAGAAAAAAGATTCTTGTAGACCAGTTTTGGACCTTTCCTTCCTGAACAAGTTTGTGATAGTGCTTAAGTTCAAAATATCGCCACTTCACAACTTATTACACCAACTTCCTCATTTGAAGTGTCCTCTCCTGCTCAGCTGGTGAACCTGGGAATATTGAGGCAATGTTACAATTGCCTCATGTACACAGACAACCCTCTCCTTCTCCCACAAAACACAAATACATGCGAGAGATGCAACTATACAGCCAAACTGGAGGCTGAGCTCTCTCAACATAAGACTGGCAAAACCAGACAGGAGGAGAAGGGTACCACACACACCACACACCCAGTCTCACATAGTACTATCACAACTTCAAATCATACACATAAACACACAAAGACATACTCGGAGGCTCTCATCAAAAATCTGCCAAAACAGCAGAGGCCACCAAAGCAGACACCCAAACAACTACCACCTCAGGACACAACACATGCAACACATAGACCACACAGTCAGTGTGCCAAACAGTCACAGCCCTTAAGGCCAAACACAATGCCAGACACACTCGTCATTGGTGACTCCATAGTCAGACACACTGACGTCCCGCTCACCAGATTGAGTAAGGAGAAGGTCACAGTAAGCTGCCTGTCGGGCGCTAGAATCCACCACATAACGCAAGCACTCAGGTCTCTCAACAGCAGGTACAAGTATGACTCAGTCATTGTCCACGCTGGTGTAAACGACCTGAGACGTACCTCCTTGGACTACATGAAAAGAGACATTGAGGAGCTCTCTGATTATGTAGCCCAGGCAGGTATGACCCTGACCTTGAGCAGTATCCTACCTTCACCAAGAATGATGCCACAATACAGAGATAAGATGATCAGCTTTAATAATTGGCTTAAACTCTGGTGTCATTCAAAGGGGATCCAATGTCTGTCTGCCTGGGATGACATGCTGGACAAGCCACGCTGCTTCGCAAGGGACGGCTTGCACCTGTCACCCCTGGGCTTCCGGATATTGGCAAAGGCTCTTGCCACCCCCATAGTGCCTTTTTTAGGCAAGGCTCAAATTCTAAACCTACCACCCTAGAACACAAAAAAGGAAAAAAACTAAGGGTATTGCTGCTCAATGCCAGAGGTCTCAACCTCAAGATGCACGCACTCGAGGCCCTTCTCAGTATGGAGAACATCGATGTCTGTGCTGTGACTGAAACCTGGTTCAAGGCTCCTGAGAGCACCCCAGCACTATCAGGTTTTACCTCATACCATGCGTTCCGGACCCAAAATCCGGACAACACCAAGAAAGGAGGGGGGTTGTCCATATTCATCAAGGACACCCACACCTCAAGGTTGGTGGCAACGCACGATGCATCGGAGACCATCCAGGTGCAACTAACCATAGGCAAAACTGCTCTGCAATTTGTAGCATGTTACAGGCCACCCTCTCAAACTCAGGAAACTCACATAGCTTTCCTGAAAACACTGGAGGGGATAAATGTATCTCCAAACACCATCATACTAGGTGACTTCAACTACCCTAATATAGACTGGGATCACTACTCAAGCCCAAACACTGTAGCCCAAAGTTTCCTGGAATTCATAAACTCAAATGCCATGGAACAACTAGTCACCATCCCCACAAGAGGTGAAAACATACTTGACTTCATCATCACGAACATGGGATCACAATGTTCAACACCGGAAGTATACCCCTCACTGGTGAGATCAGATCATAAACTAATCTCACTGGAGGTCCTCATCCCGCCCCCACCTGAGATAAAAAAGACCACAGTAAAGAACTTCTCAAAAGCCGAATTCACACTTCTAAAGACTAGTGTGGTCTCTTTTAAGGCCCCCGAGCTGGCGGTAAACATTACTCAAGCCGCTGAATCACTTACAAATGCCTTCTACCAGCACCTACAGGACTGCATGGATCAGGCAATCCCAAACAAAACAAAGACTCTTTGTACCAAAGGCAAGCGTCCAGTCTGGTGGACCCCAGCCATAAACAAGCTCTACAACAAAAGGAGGAAGCTACTACAAGATAGAGCAAAATCCTTAAAAGGTAAGACACCTTTGATCAGTATAAGTAAAAAACTAAGAGCTCTCATAAAATCATCCAAGACAAATTTTGAGAGAAAAATCGCTAAGGACTCAAAAGACAATCATAAGGCCTTCTTTAGCTATGTTAGAAACCTGGGAGGAAACTCCCAGATATGCTCAGAATTAGTTCAAAATGATGTGAAAATTATTGAACCTACAGACATTGCCAATATACTGGCTGACAGGTTCAGTGCAAACTTCTCCCCCCCCTCCCCCCCAAAAGGAGAGATATCTATACCAGAAGATTGTAGCCCCCCAAACATCTCTAACGCCCAGGTGAGAACTGCTGTCTCTAAGGCGAAAAACACAGCATCCATGGGACCGGATGGTGTCCCTGGCTGTGTGCTCCACGAACTCAACGAGGAATTAAACCCGCAGTTAGGACAGCTGTTTAATCTTAGCCTCACCTCAGGATACGTACCCAAGGAGTGGCGCATGGCAACTGTGGTCCCACTTCTCAAAGGCGGTGCCTCCACCGACCCTGGAAATTACCGTCCCATCAGCTTGACAAGCCTGATCTGCAAAGCCATGGAGAGGATCATAATGGAACTCATAAATAAAAACATAGGGAACTTGCAGACTTTGGATCCAACCCAGTTTGGCTTTGTCAAAGGCAGATCATGCCTTTTAAAATTGGTCGACTTTTTCGAAACAGTCACCAAGGCCATTGATGAGGGAAAGGCAGTCCATACAACCTACCTCGACCTGGCAAAGGCTTTCGACACAATACCCCACTCAGGTATCGTCGAAAAACTCATCAGCTTAAATGTAAACCCATACATCACAAGATGGGTTGCAAACTGGCTAAGTGACAGAACCCACAGGGTCAGAGTTGCTGGCGCCATGTCTGACTCAAAGCCTGTCACAAGTGGGGTCCCACAGGGCTCAGTCCTGGGCCCACTCTTGTTCGGCATCTACTTTTCTGAAGTACAAGCAAACACAGGAGGGTTATGGCTGGCAAAGTTTGCAGATGACTGCAAACTGGGCGCCATAGTCGAAAACACATCTGACACAGATATCCTTCAGAAGGGTCTCACAGAAACGGATAACTGGTGCCAGAGCCATGGCCTAAAGTTAAACGCCAAGAAATGCATAGTCATACCCTTCGGGAAAAACAAGGTTACCCCTAGCTACCATATAGGTGGCAATCCACTGAGCACAGAAGAAGTTATCAGGGATCTGGGGACTCAGGTTGACAGTAACCTTTTGTTTGACACTCATGTTGCTAAAGTAGTTAGGAAGACCTTCTACATTGCCCACCTGATCATGAAGGGATTCACATCTAGATCAAGGGAGGTCATCGTCCCCCTGTACTCATCACTCATCAGACCAATGATTGAGTACAATGCCCCATTCGGAATGTATCTGACCCGACACCTGCAGCAGCTGGAAAGGCCCCAAAAGTTCCTCACCAAAAGGATAAAGGGTCTCAAAAATATGTCTTATGCTGCCCGACTGAAAGAACTTCAGCTCTATTCAGTCGCTTACCGCTTGCTCAGAGGTGACCTGTGCCTGACATACAAGGCCATGTCAAACCCAGATTTGATGAACATGCTTCACCTCAAAAATCTAGATCCCTCAGAACTACAAGGGCGGGAGACTTAAACCTTGACACGGTTATTAATAGGACGTGCTGGAGGGACAGATTCATCACCCAAAGACTCCCTATGCTGTGGAACAAAATCCCAGTACATGTGAGGCAGAGCACCTCGCTGGCCATGTTCAAGAGAAATCTTGACCAATGGATGGGAGATCGCAGATATACCCCAGGGATTACCTCAGTGTCTCTGCTTGACAGAGGCACAGCAAAATAATGGGCATAGTTTTCTTCAAACTAAAGGGGTGGCGAAAGCCACAAAAACTCTGGGCTAGGCTTATAAATGCCCTTGAGCAGATAGCCTAGTATGAACCTATGAACCTATGAATTATTTAGTGACTCTGAATTTAAAAGATGCATGTCATCACATTCCTTTTCATCCAGATTTCAGGTGTTTCTTAAGGGTTTGTGTAATTGGATCACATTATCAGTTCTCTGCCTTACCCTTTGGGTTATTTCCTGCTTCAAGAGTGTTCACAAAGTGTCTAGTTCCTGTGATAGCTCACTGCAGACTGTCCATATTTTCCTTATTTGGATTACTTATCTTTGCTGTATCTTTTTCACAGTGTTGGGTATCTGTCTCTTTGGTAAGAAATCTCCTTCATAGGCTGGGATTCCAAAAGCTCATTCAGATGTCTTTTCTTACTCCTTCTCTCATGATTGATTTGTGGGTACCTGTTGGACACCTCATCACAAAGAGCTTTTCTTCAATAGGAAAAAAAACATAGAAATGGATTTAGATATCTTTTTGAGGTTTTAGTAAGGGAATTCCTCAGGATTCTGAGTCTTTTCAGTCTTCCATCTTAGCAAGGTAATTTCTTATGATTTTGAGTCTTGTGGCATTTTTTAAGTCTGCATGAGGAAGATACAGTGGCATCTGAAATCTCTGTGATCCCAGCATCAACACCCATTGACATTTCAAATTCCTGTTTTAGGATTTGTAAAAATGGAAATTGTACAGTGGAGACACCAGATTTCTCAGAATCCAGGTCTCTCATTTGCCAGGGCTGCGCCTGCACAGTCAGTCACAGACTTTGTTAGGAGTAGTATCAACAGACATAAAAGAGCAGGGTGTTTGTAACAGAAAAAACAGACCAAAACACATTGACATAAAAGTGAAGTTAGCTCTTATAAGCAATGTCAACTCTCTGAATCATCTGTGGTCCCCAGGACCTCTTCATGTGTTTACAGACATCACCATGATGATGTGGTACCTAAACATGCAAGGGAGACTAAATCTTACCTTTTCCCCTATGCAGACTAGCCATGTTACTATGGGTTAAAGCTTTACAACACAGTCTCACTCTACAGGCATCATACTTGTGTCAGATGAAAACTGTTTGGCAGACAAGCTGCACAGGACTGGGACATACCCTCAGGAATATTTCACGAATATAAATGGAATGAGGAAATCTTCCAAGATTTGACATTTGTGGGGGACACCTCAAGCAGAACTTTTTGCCTCCAATCAAACAATCAATTGGCAAATTTCTGTTCTAGAACTCTGAATAAGAATGTCTGGAAGATGTATGCCTTTTCTTTTCCTTGGAATGGACTGTTCATTTATGCTTTTCCACCCTTTCCACTGATTTCCAGAATACTTTCTGAATATTCAGAAGGACTCCACAAAGACCATTGTGGTGATTCCCTTCTGGCCAAGCAGTGGTTGTCCCTTCTTTTGGAGCTAACCAGGAGCAGTTATCACAAGCTTTATCATTCACACAAGATCAGGAGTGTTTGATATATCTTGACCCAAAGCAACTTCAGTTTGACTGCCTGGATGATAGGGTTTTAACACCTTTTAGGCATCTTTTTTTTCTGAAGGCATGCAACAGGAATTAATGAAGACAAGAAAGCCTGCTACTTGAAAATCATATATTAACAAATGGAATTTTTTGTTTCTAGTTGATGCCAACAAAAGAATCTGCTCCCATTCTGGGCTAGTGTTTCTATGGTTTTATAGTACTTATGTGAGGCACTATCCTTTGGACTGGCGTACTCCTCAATCAAGATACATTTGTCAGCCATTTAAGCACATCTGCCCATGAATTCCCCTCTGTCAATGCAGTCTTATGTGGAAATGTTTTTGAAAGGGGTTCTTCATAAAAAGCCTCCTGGAAAACTGGTGGCTTTTCCTTGGGATCTTAATTTTGTGTTAAAAAACTAATGCTTGCTCCATTTAAGCCAGCTCATCAGGCTGACTTGAGGTTCTTGAAATGGAAAACAGTCTTACTCACTGCTCTGACATCTACAAGAAGAGTATCTGAGTTGCAAGCTCTTATGGTTGGTCAACCTTATCTCATTTTCACAAACATAGGGTTTCTTTAAGAACTAAGCCTTATTTTATGCCTAAAGTGGTATCAGAGATTGCTTTAAGCCAAACTGCCCATCTAAGAAGGAAGGCAAAAAGGATACGTCATACTTTGGATATCCACAGATAACTTAAGTACTATCCTGATAAAATAAAATCTTTCAGAACTTCTGATTAGTTGTTCATCTCTTGTGTAGGTAAGATGAACATTACCTGTGTCAAGACAGACTATTTCCAAATGGTTGTCTAAGGCTCTGGCCTTTCATTACTCCTACCACAACAAATGTATTCCAGGCAGGGTCAAGGCTCACTCTACCAAGGCCTTGGCTTCATCTATGGCTTTTTGGAAAGGGTTGGATTCTAAAAGTATTGTTGAAACAGCAACTTGTTTTTTTCTACTTATTTTTACAAAGCACTATAAACTACATTCCTTTTCCAGGGCTAGGATAGGCTTTGCTAAGATCATTGTCCAGGAGCTTCTGGACTCTCTTTCTTCATCCTCCCAGTTCTTCTAAGCTATAATAGTCTACCCATATTGCTAGGGATACTGCAGCATTGAACATAATACAGTTGTAAGTGAACTTACCATAACAGTTCATGTAAGTTCAATCATTTGTGAACTGAGGGAGGAACTAGGAACTAACTTATGTCTGTATAAGAGGCCATGTTTTTGGTGGGTATTTTTGATGGCTTGCTGAATATGTATGTCAAACTTTAGTTGTTCATCTATGATTACACCCAGACGTTTAGTATTTGGTTCAACAGAGGTAAGTGTATTATTAAGAGACAATACTGTCAAGGTATTTTTGTGTTGCTGTAGTGATTGGGGAGGAAGAGTAGAATTTTTTTTTTTTTTTTTTATTAGGCTTGAGATGTAGTTGATTATTGGTTAGACATTTTTCAACTGAAAGGATAGAATCTTGAGTAAGTCAAGGAGGTGGGGAAGGTTATCGTCTGCTTATTGTATTAGTGAGTAGTTTGGACAGGAAGTTTGTAGGTTATTTGTGAAGATATTAAAAAGGAGAAGTCCAAGGATTGACCCTTGGGGGAACAGCTGTTTGGATTGGGAGGAAGAGGGAGGAGGCCGAAAGCCATTTGAGTGATTGGAATCTATTGGAGAAGTAACTGGAGAACCATATTATAGCAGAAGAGGATAAGTTAAGGGAAGACAGTTTTGAGAGCAGTAGCGTATGGGAAATGGTGTTGAAGGCTTTAGATAAGTCAAGGAAGATGCATGAGACTAGTTTGTTATTGTCCCGTGCTTTGGCGATGTTCTGTGTAAGTGAAATGAGAACTGCAGTGGTGCTGTGGTGAGAATGGAAACCGTGTTGTGTGGGAGTTAAGAGGTTGTCTTATATGATGTGTTTGAGAAGCTGCTTATGAATGCATTTTTCTAGAATTTTGGATAAGGTGATAGTATGCCAATAGGTCTGTAGTTGGTTGGTTCAGTTTGGTTGGTTTGTGGAGAGGCATGACATATGATTTTTCCAGATGTCAGGGACTGTGTTCTCTTGACTTGAATTGTTTACTAATGTGGAAACTGGATGTGCAACAGAGGTAGCAGCAAGTTTAAGTAACAGAGGAGGTAAATTGTCAGCAGAGGGGGAGCAGGTTTTCAGTTTGGTCAGAAGAGATTTGATATATGCAGTAAGGACAAAACTGGGTAGAATTGGTAGAGGGAAGGGGATCAGAAGGGGAGAGGGAAATGTCTTGTTTAGTTAACTTTTTTATAGTCGATGAAGAAGGAATTAAGAAAGGAGGCAGTGTTAGGACATGGGCTGGGGGTAGAAGGGTTGCTTGGATGTAAGAGTTTGTTGATACTGTTCCAAAACTTTTTCACGTTGGAGTTGATGTTATCTAGTGGTTTTTGACAGTATTGTTTTTTTGTCCAGATCGACTTGTTTCTTGGTTAGGTTCCTTAGTTCTCTATAGGTTTGGAGATGACGATGGGAGTTTTTTCCAGGTTTTCCATGCACTGTCTCATTTAAGCATTAGTTTACGGGTGGACTTGGTTAAACATGGAGCAAAGTTTGTTTTTGTTCTTATTTTTCTAGTGGGGGCTAAGGAGTTTAGGATATTCAGGAAGGTGTTGTTAAATTTGTAGACAGCCTCATTGAGAGAGAAAGCATGGAGACAGGACCAGCTACTAGAGGAGAGAAGATCATTGAAGGTATCTGGGCAGAAATTAGAGTGATTACGGCTGTCTTTGTATTGTTGAGGTTTTAGCAGATGAGATGAGTGTTGTAACTGGTCACTGAAGGAGTCAGGTAGAGTGGTGGCATTGTGATACAGATTTGGGTTAGAGGTGAGGATCCAGTCAAGGGTAGTGCTATTATTTGTATGTTTATTGATACGGGTGGGAAAGGTGATGAGTTGAGAGAATTCAAAGAGGTTGATGCTAGTATTGGGAGAGTAAAAATTAAGGGAGTTCCTGTCAGTATTGACATCACCTAGGATGATAGTCTCATAAGAAATGTTTTGAGATGCCCAGGAGAGAAAGTGTTCAAGGGTAGGAATGTTGTGGCCAGGTGGGATATAAATTGCTACTATAGCTAGGTTTTTGTGATTATTTAATTTACAGTTAATAATACGATTTTCAGCTGGATGGAAATTGGGAGGAGATGTCGGTAGAGGATAGAGTAAAGTTGCTTGTCAGAGTATACGATAGCTACACCACCACCTCATTTCTTGTATCGATTAAGGCGGAGGATATTGTAACCAAGGGGAAGGATTTCAGAGTCTGTAATATGGGGTTGTAACCATGTTTCTGAGAGGGTAAGAATGTCACGGTTGTAGAGAGAAATAAGGGCATGGAAAGAAGTAACTTTGTTAGCAATGCTTTGAATATTGAGGGAGATTATTTTCAAGGTTTTGGGTGTGAGGTTGAGGAGTTTGGATAAGGGGTATAGAGGGCAAGGAGGGAGAATTGTCAGGTAATGTAGTGGAGGTGTTAGAGGGTTGAGTATGGGTACCTGTGGTTGGGTTTGAGGGTTGGCCAGGGTTGGGGTGAATATCGCTGGCCAGCAGAAGGCTTGGAAAGGAGGGTTTGTATGTTTTGGTAAGGGGGCTCTAGCAGAGAAGTTGGGGTTTAGGTTTTGTGGGGGAAGAGGGAGGGAAAGTATTTTAAATTTATGTAAAAGAGTTTGAAAGTGAGTAAACAGTGAGGGAGCTATTGAGAAGTTTATAGAGGTTAGTGGATTGTAGTGATTGAGGGTGATAGTAGGAAAAGAGTGGGGATGGTGGTAGTGGGAGTGATAGGAAGTGGAGTAGGAAAGTGTGAGTAGGAGAAGGGAGTTAGGTAGGATGAGTAACACATTGCATGTTAAGTAAAAGAAGTGAGGGTAGTTAAGAGTTAGAGTAATAGAGTGGAGGAGGTAGTTTTGAGTGATTGGATAGCTAGGATTGGGTGGAAGGAGGAAATTGAGTGGTTGTGGGGGTGTCGTTAATTAAAGTGCGTGTATATGTTTGAGGGAAGTGGCGGTGGGTGATAATGGGGGTAGTATAGGGGAGCGGAGTGAGCCCGAGCGAAGTGAGGGTGAACAGAGCAGGTTGGATCAGGACTTGGAGAAGGCTGTAAGATGAGAAAAACAATCAACCAACTAGCTCAGGTCAGTATCTAAAGAGGTCTTTTAATCTATGTGAACTCAGAAGCAGATTTAGTAGAGCATCATAGAGGTAGAATATAAAATAAATGCAAAGCTTTGAAAAACTGTATATTTTTGTTACAATAAACAGGAGGAAAAGGGGGGAAGGGGTCCAGTAGTGTGCTCACAGTCTGTTGATAAAAGTAGGACTTGCAGTAGCTTTTTACTGGTTTGTACAGGGTTCCAGTATCCATGTTCCTGTATGCAGGCAGTTGCTTCAGGTTTTTTTTTGTTTTGTTAGACTTTTGAATGTGGTTAAGGGACTGTAAAGAAAGAGAGAGAGAAAGAGAGATGTTAATATGAAGCCAGAAAAGGGGGTAGGTGAAATAAAATAAATAAAGTGGGAATAAGAGACAGACAAGAATAAAAACATAATGTAAGTAGTTAGCTAAGCAGTACTTAAATAAATTAGTTAAGGAACAAGCAGTGATAATTAATAAGACAGTCACCCTGTTTATTAATATGAAATTCAGTCTATCACCACCTTAACTCATTCACTCCAGAGCAGCTCAGGAAAAGCTGCCTGCTGAATTCCACCATAGGAACAACAGAGCAGCCTGAGCTCATTTTCAGAAAATCCATTTGTAATACTACACAGAAAACAAATGCTCATAACTCTTTAACTATAAGAGCTACACTAAAAATGTAAACGCGAAAGATGTTCAGCAGACACTGACCTTTCCAACAGTGTAAATGTTGATAGTGCATATCAAAGTCATAATGAAATATTTGGCAAGGAATGCTGATACTGTGCAATTTTTTTAATTTTTTGGAAAAGCAAAGCACAATATCTTGGTCTATGTACCATGCAGACCCATACAATTTGAATTTAATTTGTTAGTATGAATGTCAGCTTTAAAATGATACTTTAACCATAACTGTGTGACACTCCTTTCATGAGATATTCACAGAAATATGATTAATATATTATTTCTCATAATTGATAAATAAACAAAGCATAATATCTCATCACCTGTAACAGACAGAGCCTACATATCAGTGTAGAAGTTGTGCATCTGAATGTCAGCTTTAAAATGACGCATCATTTGTGTGATTACCATGCTCCCTCGCAAAGATATGGGCATAATAATGAGAAGTATTGTAAATGTATAATTTTCATATTCGTACAAGACTAAACAAACTGTGATATCTGTACGTGTGTACAGTGCCTAGACACAGTTCTTTTACCATGATGTAAGGAGTAACACTGTCTTCAAACTGATGCATTACTTCACACAATGTGGTGCTCCCTTGCAAAGTTATTTACCAAAATATGAAAAAAATCATAATTTCCATAACCTAAGTCGGAAACAAACTTTGATATCTGCCTATGAGTACAACATACAGGTACCATTCTTTTACCATGTTAGAACTATAAATAATCTTTTCAAAATGAGGTATTACTTAGCACATTCAGATGCTCCCTTGCCAAGTTATTTACCAAAATATGAAAAAAAATCATAATTTTCATAACCTAAGTCCAAAACAAACTTTGATATCTGCACATGTGTCAAACATACAGGCACAATTATTTTACCATGTTAGAACCAGCAATACTGTCTTCAAAATGAGATATTACTTGGCACATTCAGATGCTCCCTTGCAAAGTTTTTTACCAAAATATGAAAAAATAATAATTTCCATAACCATAAGTCTCAGACAAACTTTGATATCTGCACATGTGTCAAACATACTTGCACAATTCTTTTACCATGTTAGAACTTTAAATAATCTTTTCAAAATGAGGTATTACTTAGCACATTCAGATGCTCCCTTGCAAAGTTATTTACCAAAATATGAAAAAAATCATAATTTCCATAACCATAAGTCTCAAACAAACTTTGATATCTGCACATGTGTCCAACATACAGGCACAATTCTTTTACCATGTTGGAACCAGCAATACTGTCTTCAAAATGATGTATTACTTGGCACATTCAGATGCTCCCTTGCAAAGTTATCTACCAAAGTATGAAAAAAAATCATAATTTCCATAACCTAAGTCTGAAACAAACTTTGATATCTGCACATGAGTACAACAGACAGGCACTATTCTTTTCCCATGTTAGAACCATCAATACTGTCTTCAAAATGAGGTATTACTTAGCACATTCAGATGCTCCCTTGTAAAGTTAATTTACCAAAATATGAAAAAAAACATAATTTTCATAACCCATGTCCGAAACAAACTTTGATATCTGCATATGAGTACAACATACAGGCACCATTCTTTTCCCATGTTAGAACCATCAATACTGTTTTCAAAATGAGGTATTACTTAACACATTCAGATGCTCCCTTGCAAAGTTATTTACCAAAATATGAAAAAAAAATCATTTCCATAACGTAAGTCCGAAACAAACTTTGATATCTGCACAGGAGTACAACATAAAGGCACCATTCTTTTACCATGTTAGAACTATCAGTACTGTCTTCAAAATGAGGTATTACTTAGCACATTCAGATGCTCCCTTGCAAAGTTATTTACCAAAATATGAAAAAATCATAATTTCCATAACCTAAGTCAGAAACAAACTTTGATATCTGCCTATGAGTACAACATACAGGTACCATTCTTTTACCATGTTAGAACTGTAAATAATCTTTTCAAAATGAGGTATTACTTAGCACATTCAGATGCTCCCTTGCAAAGTTATTTACCAAAATATGAAAAAAATCATAATTTCCATAACCTAAGTCAGAAACAAACTTTGATATCTGCCTATGAGTACAACATACAGGTACCATTCTTTTACCATGTTAGAACTATAAATAATCTTTTCAAAATGAGGTATTACTTAGCACATTCAGATGCTCCCTTGCAAAGTTATTTACCAAAATATGAAAAAAAATCATAATTTCCATAACCTAAGTCCGAAACAAACATAGATATCTGCACATGTGTACAACATACAGGCCCAATTCTTTTATATGTTGGAACTATCAATATTATACATATACACATACAATACATATTCGATTGTACATGCTAGCACTCTCCTGATACAGTTCTTTCTCAGCATCTTCACCAGCTTCTTACCACAGTAATTTGCCAAACTCATAAAAATATATTTTACACAACACATTTCATAATAGAGTTGTACTTACCATACTGGTCCCTACTTGGTCATGGGTGTTTTCCATTCTTCTCACAAGCTGCATATTTCCAATCCTGCATAGCTCTCCTCACACCATTGTGGATGTCAGTCAATAACAAGGCAATGCCTTCCTCAGTTAGGTGAACGCCATCCCTTCTGAACAGGTGAACATCTTTTGTGGTGATGCTGTCAGGACAGATTGTAGATCCACCGACCACACAAAATGACAACGTGGCCACCACGACTGCAGGTGTTCAAAAATTGCTCTGATTTGAAACCGCAGCCTTCCCAGTGGTTGACTGATGACAGTGTCAGAATGCGGACAAACCTGTACAGCAAAGAAAATGCAAACAGTTTACTACTGATGTTTGACAGATCTATTGGAAAAGTACATATATATGTATATCATAATGCATTACCTGGTTAGACCATCCAAATCTTCACTCCTATCCACAGGGGCATTATTCTTTTCATAAGGTATATAAGTGGTGATGTCGCTGCGGAGGTACATACCTACCACCCGTGAAAACACAAAATTACACACGACTGACAAGGGGGCACAGAAAGGGCACATGTAAAGATAAAAAACAGAGTAAGGACTGCAACTCCACTAATATGCCTAGGACAGGCACGGGACTTCAGGCCATGGGCGTCTGAAGTGTCCCATACCTGTGCTGGCTACCCACTCAGACTGCTGGTAGCAGCAATGACTCCTGATTGCATGTAGTGCCAGCACTCTGCCTTACCTCTACCTTTTCCATGTACATGTGTCCTTTCGGCAATGGTCATAAGGACTCAAAGGGGGGAGCTAATGTAAAGGGTCTTACCCTGACCTACATACATTTACTACACCTGAAGGGAGGGAAACTAAGTGGAGAGCTCAACCAAGACAACATGTGAAAAGACTAATTCTGCCCCAGGCTTTGTCTTTTTGCATGTGTCCTTTTCCGGGGGGAAACACTGCATCACAGTGGCAGCCCTGAGGCCATTTCTACCTAGGACAGTAGCACAATGGGGCTGAACTGAAGAGTCTCCAAGTTCCCAACTGCAATCCAGGTCGATCACAAGATCCATGGATGGCTGGGTATGCCCCCCGTGATGCACCCACCAACACAAGAGAAGTTGGCATAAATCTCTGAACAGGAACCTTCCTGACCATACTGATATTCATGTGTATGTGTATATGTACAAGTACATTATGTACATACATATATATCGATATACACACATATGCACAGATATAGATATATATATATATATATATATATATATATATATACTGATATTCATGTGTATGTGTATATGTGCAAGTACATTATGTACATACATATATATCGATATACACACATATGCACAGATATAGATATATATATATATATATATACTGATATTCATGTGTATGTGTATATGTACCTGTACATTATGTACATACATATATATCGATATACACACATATGCACAGATATATATATATATATATATATATATATACTGATATTCATGTGTATGTGTATATGTACAAGTACATTATGTACATACATATATATCGATATACACACATATGCACAGATATAGATATATATATATATATATATATATATATATATATATATATACTGATATTCATGTGTATGTGTATATGTGCAAGTACATTATGTACATACATATATATCGATATACACACATATGCACAGATATAGATATATATATATATATATATATATATACTGATATTCATGTGTATGTGTATATGTACAAGTACATTATGTACATACATATATATCGATATACACACATATGCACAGATATATATATATATATATATATATATATATATATATATATATATATATATATATATATAACATCAGAGGTTTTGGAGGATAGCTAGTTGATGAAGAATGGAGGGGGTGGCTTGCAATGACTACAAATAGAGAAAAAACACAATCTGGCTTGTGCATTCATCAAAGTGATAACGACTTCTACTAAAAGTGATAACTCACTGCTGTATTGTAACTGCACTTATTGCTAATGTGATAATGACCTTCCTTTCAGTACTGAAAAGTTATGCATGCTCAGACAAAGGTGATAATTGCTGCACATAACCTGTTGACTAGGTATTCATTATATTACCTTGTGCTGCTGTTGTGTAACACAGACTCATTATCAGTAAGGAGAACACCTGAGTAATTCAGTAAAATAGTATAACACTTACATATTACTGAGCCCTTCCTCCCACGTAAATTCCACACAACTGACAAAGCCAGGAAAAATGCACAAAAAATATGGTAGCTCCATGCTGGCAGTTGTCAACAAGTGATAACTTATCTCACTCATGCAACTACTAATCACAAATAGAATAATACAAGCAGAAGTGATTTCTTGTCTGCTTATTTTACATTATTTAATTAGTCAGTGGTGTGTGTGATGTTTTATATGCTGGCATATTACACTATAATTACATTTCTGTGCTGTATTCTAAGTAATGTAACCATATTTAATTTTCAGACTTAATTTCTATGTTTCCCCACTAACCCCTCCAGTTGTTTGCATTGTGTATGCACAAGCACCAAAATGGCACAATCAACTATTTTGCTCAGTGGTCACATCAGCAGTCAGACCATGTACTTCCCTGATACACAATTAATTATTTCCCCAAGCAACATCCTCATTAGTATGTCCAGGTATACATGCATCTAAATAAAATGTTTTACCAAACAAGCCTTCAGTAACATTTCCTAGTATGTACTACCACCAACATGAACACTTCACCCAAGCAACCCCTTCAGTAGAATGTTGATGAATTCACAATCACCAAACTTAAACGCTTACCCAAACGAAACGCATGTAACATTTCCTAGTATGTACAGCCACCAAAATGAAGAATTCACCCAAGTGAGCCCTTCAATATAATATATGCACAGGCACCAGAATGAAAGATTTTCCCTAAACAACCATTCAGTAAAATTTCCTCCTATGTACAAGCACCAACAGGAAAATCAACCAAAATATAATTTCTCTTGGATGGTTGAAGGGTATGTGCAGTCATCAGTAAAATTATAAAAAATGGACGTAGGACATGTACCATTCCTTTCTTCAAAATGTTAAGTCACCCCAATTCATATCTCATTTATGACAGATTTGCTGTAGTAATCACCACTGGTGCAAAAAAAAACATTTGGTGGGATTGCTGCCCGTCACCTGACTCACAAGATATTCCCATTCACAACAGCAACATGGATTTCCTCACTCTGCTTAGACGTTTCTAAAAATTGTTGGACACTAAGACATGTTACCTAGTCTAGATAGCTTGTCTTCTGATAGAAGACATACTTTACCAGTGATTCAGTACAACACAGCCAGCTCCCAGGATGACAAAATGGCCAGATGGATTAGCCAACCATGCAACATCTTTTCTGTGACACTAAAATGTTGATGTATGCACAAGAACCAACATGAAGCATTTCCGTGAACTACCCTTCAGCAATAGCTCCTAGTGTCTGCAATCACCAACATGAAGCATTCACAGAAGCGACCCCACGTTTCATAAGCAATACAATGCATCTATGAGAAACACCATCTTGGTTACCTGTCTAGAGGTTAAAAAAAAAAGACAAAAAATAAATAAATAAAAACATACACAGAATTTGCCAGGCCAAATAAACAAGGCAAAGAAATCTCAACATTCTGCGAAAATATGTACAAGCACCAGAATGAAATATTTCCCCAAACAACCCTTCAGTAACAGTTTCTGGTATATACATGAACCAAAATGAAATATTCACCAAAGTGACCCCTACAATAAAATGGTCAAACTGCGCAAACAGATCTGAGGACAAATAAAATCTACAAAAGCCAAATCTGAGATGCATATATCCACACCTGAAATGAACCACTGCTAGGAAATGCTCTCCGTAAAGGGCTAACACAGACAAATAACTGGCATCTGAACCATGGACTAGCAGTAAATGATAAGAAATACCCAACAGTACCCCCAGGAAGTCATCCAGCCCTTATAACTGTCATATTGACACCACATCCCTAAGAGTCGAGTGAGTAGTGAGGGACTTGGGGGCACAGACAGACTTTAATGTAGCCTTTGACCTGGTGAGATCTGAACACAAATCAGTCTCATTCAAAGTAAGTATCACACCAGTTTTCTAGTTTCAGCACTCAAATCTGTTTCTTTGATCTCAGCACTTGTTCAGAACTTATTGTAAGCACTAAATAAGCTACAAATTACTATAGCACTCAACTTTCCTCACTTGTCTAGAGGAAAACAGTTTTAGTACTTAATAAATAAGCACCTATCCAGGCATGTCTAAGGGTCAGCTCCCAGTGTTTTCTCCTGTCTACCTGATAAATCTGGGCATCTTGGGGCAATGCAGCAATTGCCTCATGTACACAGACAACCCTCTTCTCCTACCACCCAACACTACAACCTGTGAGAGATGCACTTATATAGCCAAACTGGAAGCAAAGCTCTCTTCACCCAAGACTGGAATAGACAGTCAAGAGGAGAAGGTAAACACTTGCACCACACCACACTCATCACATAGTCCCTCAAAACCTACACCACCAAAACACACACAGAAACACAAAACACACACCTACATTCATGGAGGCTCTAAATAAAAAATCTACCCAAGCAACAGGGACCTCCAAAGCAGAAACGCAAGCAACCACCACCATCCAACACAACCCAAATGACACATAGCCCACAAACTCAGTGTGCCACTCAACCACAGCCATTAAGGCAATACAACATACCCAACACTCTAGTCATAGGTGACTCTATAGTCAGGCACACTGATGTTCCACTCACCAGGCTAAACAAGGAGAAAGTTACTGTCAGATGCCTGTCAGGTACCAGGATCTACCACATAACACATGCACTCAGGTCACTCCACAAAAAGTACAAATATGACTCTGTCATTGTCCATGTTGGTATGAATGACCTGACATGTACCTCCCTGGACTACATGAAAAGAGACGTGGAGGAGCTGTCTGATCTTGTAGCCCAGGCAGGTATGACCCTAGCCCTGAGTAGCATCTTGCCATCACCTAGAATGATACCACAGTACACGGACAAAATGATTGACTTCAACAACTGGCTAAGCTTCTGGTATTCATTCTAAGGGAATCCAGTATCTGTCTGTCTGGGATGACATGATCAACAAACCATGACGCTTTGCCAGAGATGGACTGCACCTGTCGCCCTTGGGATTCCGGATACTGGATAAGGCTCTTTCCACCCCTGTAGTCCCTTTTTTAGGCAAGGTTAAAATGAAAAATTCACCACCGTAACAGGTACAAGCAAGAAAAATCTGAGGGCAATAGTTTCCAGGATCCGTTGAGGCACCACCTTTGTGAAGAGGGACCACTGTTGCTGTACACCACTCTTTGGGTACATATCCTGTAGTAAGGCTGAGATTGAACAGTAGTTTTATGTTTGGGTTTAGCTGTTCTTGGAGTTCATGTAGGACACAGCCCGGGACACCGTCTGGTCCCATTCATGCTGTGTTTTTTGCTTTGGAGAGGGCGGCTCTTACCTGAGCATCTGAGATGTCAGGGGGGCAGCACTCTGCTGGGATAGATATTTTCCCTTTTGGTAGGGAGTGGGGGGTGGGTTTGCGCTGAACCTGTCAGCTAGGATGTTGGCAATGTCTGTGGGTTCGGTGTATGTTTTGTCATTTTGGACTAATTCTGAGCATATCTGGGAATTCCCACCCAGGTTCCTAACATAACTAAAGAAAGACTTGTGATTATCCTTAGTCCTTATGCAATGATGCTCTGCAAACCAACCCAGGATTGATTAGTGACCAGGATAACAGATGTGCAGCAGAGAGGAAAGATGCCTATTCTGAAAATCAATTAAGCAAATTTTCCAGAGATTTCATATCTCGGACATAAGGACTGTGGTACTGTAAGTGAGAGACTCTTTAAAACCTTTTGGAGGAAGGGGCTTGAGCAATGGCCGGGCTCAGCTTGCATGATGGCCTAGGGTTTGGAGCTGCCCTAGGGCTTACAGCAGACACATCCTCAAAGGCCACTGCTCGTTACACAGACTGACCATATAATGTCACCATACTGGAAGGATAGGGCCAAAGAAAATGCAGGACAGTGTATGTGCTGCTGCTGCTGACTACTAGTCCACTTCTTCAATCAGATGACAGCTGAGGTGGTCCCAGCCTGAGGGGATAGTACCAGGGATGCACATTTAGCAGCACAAGACCAGGATGTGATGGTCAGTTGGAGACATGTCGTGGACTAAAAACCTCTAATGCAATTAGTATGAATGATACAGTATTTGTTACATTTTCTTCCCCAGTTTTCTGAACACAGTGCCATTAAGAAAGCTGATAGTTTGAATCCCTATGGTGTTAATTAGCAGATCAGTAAAAGAGATCCAGTTTGCTGAGGCTAGTGGCCAGAGCAGCAACTCTGAAATGCTATGACATGACCCTACCAACAAGCCTTCAAGTTGAGGCAAGTCATCAAGGATTAGGAATGGATCTACTATGCATCTAGGTATTAACTGATAAAAAAGACAGGCTATGCACAAACTGAGAATTAAACTATCACAGTGGAATGTGAGTGCAAACCACTTGTAAGTATCTCTAATGCAAAAATCTTAATATTTTTGATGTGTGTAAACAATGATACTGAAGCAGTTGAATTGAGAAATACCATCAGACAATCAGCTATAATGGTTGTGAAGTGTATATTTTCCAGACATGGGATATTTGAGCAAAAATGCACAATTTAAGTCAAGGCTCAGTTGAAAGGACAGGTGGAAAGAGCTATACAGTCAAAATACATTCTCACAGAGTATGATTACGGAGATTGAAATGACCGTTTTTGTCCTTAGCTGAATACTTATTCTCTCAATAGGACTGTCAACAGTATAATTCCTCATGTGCAGTTGCTTGGGATCAGAACTTTACACTTCCTTCCAACAACTTTTTCCAGAAAGTAGTCACACAGCATTAGAACTCCTGCAGTGCACACAACTGAAACAAATGCATTTTACGACAAAACTGCAAGGAATTTATCTGGTTATGAAAGAAGGAGAGAGTGTTAGGATAGTCCAAGAGTCTATTGTAGGATATAAAGAGCCCCTGCAAGCACCAAGATCTCTCGCTCCAGTCAGCTCGGACTGTACAATATTTAAGGTAATTGTACACAGATCTACAGCAGAATCCAGTGCTGACTTTATAAATTGCTAGATATTGCTTCACGTTAGAAAACAGTCACGATAACTCAGGGCTTAGACTCACTGAAATTACTCCGGGGTATTGTCACACCGTGATGCTTTGCACTGAGCATTTCGTATTTATTTGGGCTGTGTTTGCATAAAAAGCTTTAATTTTTTATTCGAACCTTCATACAAATGCATTTTTTTGTCATCTTAAGGCTCTTCCATGCACTTTAATTGGTGCGTTTCTGCACGCATACAGAACACGTCCGTTAACTGTCTGGCAGGCATGACTTTACAGTTGTTTGCCAGTAAAATTAAATGATATGAAAAACGGAGCACAAATACTTGAGAGCTTGAAAGCTAGGATCGTAAAGTAACACACACAGACACACACACACACACACACACACACACACACACACACACACACACACACACACACACACACACACCATTAGAAATTACTGAGCAAGCATAGCTCTCAAACTTTCACATCAATACATCTTGGAAATAATGGGGGAGGAGGACGAAGGCTCAAACATTGGAGAAACACAGACTTCGCACACCGGCCGCTACTAAATATCATGAGCTAGCACTACTTGTACACAACTCACCTCTACTCTCTGGAAACGGACTCCATTACAACTCTACTGATTTTCTCTTGTCCGCTCGTGGAAGTAGATGCAGTATTCCAAGCCCGCAAACCTGCACACAGAAGTAGATGTTCTGTCCAAATAAATTGCAGGATCCAGTAGCAACTATGGAAAGTCAAAGAAAAGCAAAAAATGTAAGTGAATTGCTACTACTGAAGCCTGTATTTATTTGGACAGATCAAAAGAAGCTTAGGTTGGGGGTGGAGGTGCTATGCAAGTGGTGGCTCGGAATGCAAGAATCCGATTGGCTGCCACCACTTGCTTAGCAAGAACTTTTAAAATGCTTTTTTTGGGGGAAAACTTCAATGTGACCTTAATGTTTAAACACACTGAATCGTAACTAAATATGATAAATTACATATTTAGTTATGATTTCAGAGTGTTTTACATTAAGGTGAACTACAAATCAGCTGTACACTTTCTCTCACTTGTGGAAGCACTCGGGGGTAATGGTTTGAAAATTCTATCTTCTCATGGCGCGCTCGGCGTTAAACATACAGGCGCCATGAGAAGCTACTCGGGGTTAATGAGTTAATCTCACAGAATGCAAAGTAAGTCATTGCCAGTAAACGTTTCTTGCTATTTGTGGCTACTTAGTAATGCATGCCAACAGAACTGACCAGCATGGGGGCAGGATATAAAATTACAGTAAAATCACTCAGTTTCCATACAATACAGTAACAGAGTAAGCATTCAGAGGTTTGGCACAAGGCAGCTTGTAAATGTCAGTCTCCCAGGCCCCTACTTGTAAATATTTCATCACCAAAGCCCCTGCTTGCACTACCAAGGGTACCAGAATCTTTCAGAGATTTTGGTTACATAGCTAGACTTAAAAAGTGGTCATTACCCACAGTAGATGTTTAAATGATGACTGCTGCAGTAGCTGCTATCTTCCTCCATCCCCTTTATTTTTTGTATATTTTTTTGCAGGCTGTGGACTTGTAGATTTCTCCTTAGCATTGTCCACTGAAGGCTTTAGCCTCCCTCCCTCTCTCTCTCTCTCTCTATTGGCATGAAAGCTCTGATAGGCTTGCCATCCAAACCTGACTTTTACTAAGCTCAGCTCAAGCTAACTAATGGTTTGGGTGTGTAGAAGGTTCCCTTAAGCTTTGGAATCTGATCAGCTGTTCTATCCTTTGCGGAAAGTAACCCATATAGCTACGGCTACTTCAGCAGTGATCATTCAAACATGCACTGTTATGGTAAAAAGTTAACTTTCACAACTGTAATATCCCCCTTCTTCTGAAATTGTCCAAGGGCAATTACCACAAGCTTCCTCACAGGATGCATTTACTTAGTTGTGCTGATAAGGTCATAAGAAGGCTAAAACATGCATAGCCACAGCTAGTGGGGTTCAGCTTTATTGGCCTGAATGTATCCATAAAGACTTTAAAAGAAAAAGTAAAAAGCCATGGACATTCAGAAGACATATAGCTGAAACACTTGATGTCCTTAAGGTGTCATTTGCATATATCCCATGAGTCTGAATTTGCAGGAGGTTTACGGTATCACACAGTGAAAACTCTAGCCTGGCTATGTTTTTCTTGTAGTTTTTATTACAGTTTTGGTTTAAGTTTGTTTTATTCTATTTTATTTATGTATTTATTTATCATAAATAAATAATTTCTTGGGAGTTTTATAAGTTATTGATTATGGCATTTTGGCAAAGCTTTATCTTCAATTTTCTTACTGCAAAAGGGTTAATTCTTGGTGATCTCTGGGAAGAGCTGAGAAATGGCATTTATTATTTAAGGTAAAGGAAGACATTTTAATTTTAGAAGCTGCCGTGATCTCTGACTGCTGCTGTTACATGACTGGAATTCATTTAGGGTTTCCATGTTTGTACTGTTTCTTTTCTTTCACTATTTCTTATTGCAGTTTAATTTATTTTAAATTTGTTGTCTTTTAATTTTTTCTTGGAGTTTTAAAACTTATTTATTTGTTCGTTTATTCACTTATCAGGAAGGTTTGACTGGAGACCTGAGGAGTAAAGCTCCACAAGTTATTAATTGGGGCAAGTTTGCAAATATTTGTTTACTGTTCTCTGACTATAAAGAGATTGTCTGGTTCATCTATGGGAACAGCTGAGAAGTAGCATTTATTGTTTAATGTAAGCAGAAAGGGAAAAAAATAAACTTTAGGAGCTGCGCACTGAACTATGACTGCTGTTGTATATTTTGAAATGTATTTAAGCTTTGCGTATTTGCATTGTTTCAATTCTTTTGATCCCTTTTATTGCAGGTTGTTTTAGCTGAAAAATAGTTTTTTCTTTAAATTTGTATTTTAATTTGTTTCTTAGACTTTTAAAAGTTATCAATTACAGCAAGTTAGCAAAGATTTGTTTTCCATTATCTGACTTGAAGGGGATTAAATCTGGGGGATCTGTATGGGAGTGGAGAAGTAGCCCTTCCTGTTCAAGCCAGGTCCAGTAGATGTCTGAGTTGTTCATTTAATCTGGGTTACCTGGATTTTAGTCAGGGCTTTGTACATATTCAGCAGTGAAGTTGGCAAAACATAAGCAATAATTGTTTATGTTTTTAACATTAATGGGTCTGTCTGTTATACATTTGGTTTGATATTTATGGATTAATGTAGGAATTAAACTTTTTAGTTCTTGTAGTTGTATAGATATGAAAAATTTATGGTCTACATTTAGTAATGAAATAGGCCAATATAAGTCACAGTTTGCCTTAAAATGGGAGTTGATAAAGGAGTTGCCTCTTTGTAAATAATAATAATAATATTAAAATTGATACAATAAGAAAAAAAAATTGTGAGAATATGCATGTTTTCAGAAATAGCCAATCAAATACAGAAGTTTTATTTCCTGTAATTTTCTAATTTAGTCTTCAGTTTCTAGCAATTAAATGTGTTTTATCCTCATTGCCCACTGATAATCATCTCCCTCCAAATTAGTTGGCTGATTCAATCAACTGTCATTGGAAGGTGTGTTGACTCTGAGAGGCCATCATTATAGCAGCTGGGGTTCAGCATAATGGACTTGATGGTGAAAGTGTGTTACCCACTTCCACGGGTGGTATAACCCCTTAAGGCTTTTCTCCCTGTCAGAGTCAGTGCTTCCATATAATCTCTGATCTCCATCAGGGATTTTTCCATGGCAATGAGTAGCTAGCTATGCACACTGACTACTGTCCTGAAAGTGAGATGCACCCACAAAGCCCCATCATTCTTCACTTTCACTCTTCCAGCTACACAAACCACTAGTCAAACTTAAGTTGCCTTAGTTGTAGACAGAAGCTGACTAAAATTAATGGATACTATTAGTAATAAAATCAGTTACCTGCTCATTTGGATTACTGCATGTTCTTGTATATAAATTATTAAAGTGAAATTTAAAGTTATTTAATATTTACTCAATATCAGTTGATAATTTATTTGTTTTATAGTTTGTACTTGTGTTTGTTTCATATGTAGCGTTGATTCTTGAAAATCTTTTTAAACTTGACTAATCTTTTAAAGGCTACTAACATTTTACTATCTAAAATTGTTTGATATTAGTTATTTAAAGTAAAAAATGTCTTTATGTATTGGTTCTCCTTTCTGGACTTAATCTTTTGCAAAGTTTGAATTATTCTTTATATCTTTGAGTTGTTTGTCCTACTCTTTAAGCTTACATTTGCGCCAGTTTCATATTTTCCCAGGTAAATAACATTTTACAGAATCCTATTAAATCTGTTTTTAGTTTATCATTATGCTATTAATAAGAATAATTTAGTTTATCAAAAAAACATTTAATTGTTTTATATTAAAAATCTGATAGAATATACCAGGGAAAGGCTAGTCTATTAGTATCTGTATTTAATGTAAACAGTAAAGAATTGTGCCACAATATTAAACAGGCTATAATTTTAAAGTATCTAAGTTTAGAAATTAGGCTGGAGGATAAAACAAATCTTGTCATTTCTTATATGCGTTCAAAAAAATGTAAGAATAAGTGATAATAAAGACTTTTCCTCCGTATATGTAACCAGTTTTTCTTTTTTAGTATTTTAGCAGAGGCTGCATGTCTTGGGTCCTTTGAAGCTGAAGTATCTTTTTTTTTTGTTAAACTTCCTTCATTAATTGTTTTTATAGTGTCTGAAATGCTATATAGTAAATCTCGGGCCGTTTTTGTTTCTATTCAAGGAATTCAGTATATATTCACAAAGGTATAAATTCTGTTTTGATGTTCATGTATAATCATATAACATATACCACTGTTATTCTTAAAAGAAGACATACTTTTGGCATAATTGCCATTGTACTCTATAGTATAATGACTCTTTTTTTCCCTAATAGAAAAAAATGTACCATAATTCATATTATTTAATTTGTGCATATTTTAATTAAAGAGATTTTTTTTTGCAGAAAAAAACAAATAAGTTCATAGGTACTTGATATGGTATTAATATGTGAGGATCTTTAAAAGTCTAGCCATACATTCCTATGAAGGTTTCCAGCCTTTATATTTTAATAAGGAATAACTCAGACATGAGGAGAACATTTACATGTTGTCCCTGTTCATGAAGGACAGGGGTGCTAAACCGGGGTGAATTTGCGGTTACTCATCCAGTTGTCCATATTACGTTTGGTAGTGTAAGAGAAGTACTTTGCTTTGTGTGATGAAGATGATGATTCCAAAGATGTGGTATCTATCCCTCCAACATGTTCTATTTATGTTGCAAAAGGGATTTAGATCTCTTGAGCAGTTGCTTATAGTCCCATTGAACTCATGAATATACAGTAGGTTTGACAGGATAGGGGCTGTTGAGGCTCTATACATAAGGCAAAGATTGCTCATCAGCAACCTGTATGACACTGAGAAGAGGGCTAAGGCTTTGAAATGGTCTAAGTAGTTTGTATGATTTAGGCCTTTGATTTTCTTAGCAAGTGTTGTAGACATTCAGGTTGTAGCAAGTGTCTGGACAGATACATACCAAAGTGGGCATTATATTTGGTGATCATCCTAATGAGTGTGGAAAATGTTCACATCCCTGACCCTGGATGCCATACCCTTAGTAATAAGCTGTGCAATGAAAAAAGCACTATCTTACGATACCGGATATGTGGTTATTGAAGTACAGTTCATTGTTTACATAGGTTGCCAGGTCACTAACTACTGGATCTGTTTTCAGGGGTATGTTGTCAATATGATAGTTAGAAGGGATTTCTTTTTTGTTGAAAGATACTAGTATGCATTTCTTAGCATTCAGATCTAGTCCTTTGTTTTGAAATCAGCTCTTGGTTTGAGAAATGCACTCATGGAGGATTTTGGTGCCCTTTGGGGAGCTTATGATAGCACCATGTTTACAGTCATCTGCAAACTTTGTCAGCCATAAACCCTTAACAGACCTTTAACCTCCAAGATGTAAGTGCCAAAGAGAACTGGCCAAAGGATTGAACACAGGGGTACACTGCTAGTGGCAGGTCTTTTAGCAGAGATAGAATATCCTGCCATAATTTCATGGTTCTGTTTGTGAGTCAATTTGTTATCTAGAGAATTACATAGGAATTAACATTTAGCTGGGATAGTTTGTCTACAATACCCAAGTGTGGGATGGTGTTGAACTCCTTTGTGAGGTAAATATATGCAGTGTGTACTGATTTTCCCTCATCCATTGATTCAGTGACCTTCTTGAAGTAGTCAACAGATTAAGTAGGCAGACACTTCTACTAAGAAATCAGAACTGGCTTGGGTCAAGAGTTTGAAGGCTACCTATGTCCTTATTTATTAATTCGATAATGACACTTTCCATAACTTTTCATATGAGTCTGGGTCTATAATTTCACAGATCTATTGATGCTCACCTTTGTGCATGGGATAACAGCTGCTGTTCTTCATTCATCCAGCACATAGCCTTTTTTGAGGCTAACATTGACTAAACTGTTTATGGGATCTGACAAGTACTGTTTCAGGCTGGCCAGTAAGCCAACTGGTATGCTACCGAACCCCACAGAAGCAGTGTCCTTGGCCTTGGATAGTGTCTTGACTTGTTCGCAAGAGACTTGTGTAGGGGAGTGCAGTTGTGGGTATGATATCTGGGAATGTGTGTGTGTGGGGGGGTGATGTTAGAAATAAATTAATCTCCAGTAAATTGGCTATGTCCAAGTATGTGATATAATTTGGGAAGTAAATATTATGGAAGAAATAGCCAGGGAATTGTTATGGCTAGGCTTATATAGGCCCTAGGGCCGATAGCCTAGTACCAACCTATGAACCTATTAGCTCTGCACAGTGCTAGGCATTGCTTCAAAGGTTTTTAACATAGTTGAAGAAAGCTTTGTGGTTTTCCTTTACCTGTGAGGCAGTGTTTACCTCATACAGGTGTATAGATGTGTACTGGGCTGATGACCTCAGGGCCCTTTTTAAGTCTAGCTATGTTACCCAAATTTATCCAACAAGTTTTGGTATCCCAAGGTTATTTTAAGTGTATATGTAAGCTTAGACTTGGATGGTCAAGCATTTTACAGACTGTCCCTGTTTATTAGTGACATAGGTTCATAGGTTGGTACTAGGCTGTCAGCTCTAGGGCCTATACAAGCCTAGCCATAACAATTCCCAGGATATTTCTTCCCACAATATTTACTTCCCTGGACCCCTGTCTAGCAGGGCAACTGATGTGAACGGGGTGAATTTCCTGTCTCCCATCCAAACGTCAAGGTTCCTTTTGAAGAGGGCCAAAGAGGTGCTCTGCTTAACATGTATGGGCAGTCTATTCCAGAGTCTGGGGAGTCTCTGGGTCAGGAACCCATCCCTCCAGCATGTTTTGTTCATTGTGATGACAAGGTTTAGATCCCTGGAGCCTGTGGCTCTGAGGGATTGGGATTTCTTTAAGTGCAGCATGTCCAACAACTATGGATTTGACATGGCCTTGTATGTTAAGCAGAGATTGCCTCTGAGTAGATAATATGTGACAGAGTATAGCTGGAGTTTTTTAGACAGTCAGCATAGGGCTTCTGCTTTAGGCCTGTGATTTTTTTTAGTGGGGTATTTCTGCGGCCTTTCCAGTTGTTGCAGATGTTTTGAGAGGTACATAAATGGGGCATTGCATTCTATAATGGGTCTAATGAGGGATGAGTACAGTGGGACAATGACCTCCTTTTTTCTGGATGAAAAGCCGTTAGTAAAGTGGTGTGCCACATAGAAGGATTTTGTGACGGTTGTGGCGATGTGGTTATCGAAGGTGAGACCACTGTCCACCTGTGTCACCAAGTCTCTTGTCACACTTTTGATGTTTACTGTACTGCCACCTATGTGGTAATTCATGGGTACATGTTTTTTCCCAAAAGGGATAACTATACATTTCTTGGCATTGAGCTTGAGCCCATGGCTCTGGCACCAAGCATCTGTTTCTGTAAGGCCCTTTTGTAGAGTATCCACATAATTTGGAGATTCAATAATGGCTCCCAGTTTGCAGTCATCTGTGAACTTTGTTAGCCAGAGTCGTTTAGTGTTTACCTGTAGTTCAGAGAAGTAGATGCCTAACAAGAGCGGTCCCAGGACTGAACCCCGAGGTACTCCACTTGTCACTTGTCTGGAGCTGGATTTGGAGTTGGCTACTTTTACAGTGTGGGTTCTGTCAAGCAGAGTGCCTCTTTGGCCCACTTCAAAAGGATCCTTGACGATTGGATGGGAGAAAGGAAATTCACCCCGGGGATCACGTCAGTCGCCCTGCTAGACAGGGGTCCAGGGAAGTAAATAGTGTGGGAAGAAATAGCCAGGGAATTGTTATGGCTAGGCTTGTATAGGCCCTAGGGCTGATAGCCTAGTACTAACCTGTGAACCTATATATTGATGTTTTCCAGGTCATGGAGTGCTTCTAGAAGTGGAGGTTTTGTTAAGGCTCTTACCATTAAGCAGCAATACCTTTATGTTATCCAGATTCTGTTTTGCTTTGTTGGAAGCTTTTGAGGATTACATTGCCTGAATAAATAAGTATGCGGCTGGAAAAAGCTGTAGCCAATATACGAAAGCCTTAGGGGATAGGTGTTAGCTATTCTTGGCAAAGTAGTTAGGACTGTGTCCCATCTCCTCTCATGTTGGTATATATTGGATCCCCTTCAAATGTTGTCAGACAGAAAGCCAGTTGTTGAAGTCAATTAACTTTATTTTGGTATTAAAGCATCATTGTTGATGTGCTTCATATCTTTCTTGGACATATATGCTGAGAACTCATTAGATCTCTCTTCATATAGTTCAGGAAGGTACATCTCAAGTCATTTTACATCCACATGTACTGTGACTATGTCATATGATTACTTGTGCTGCAAGGGCCTGAGTGCCTGATCGGCAACTGACCACATCCCTGTCCTTGCACATTCTGGTGAGTGGTACATCATTGTGTCTCACAATGGAGTCTGCTCTGATTAGGCTGTTGGATTATGTAGAGATTTGTTTTAGGGGCTTTTGAATTGAGACACTGTGACTCTGTGTGTGTTTCAAGGTGAGTGATTCCTGCACTGTATATTTGTGAAGTTGCTGAGGGTACTTCTTTCTTAGGTTACATTTAAGAAGCTTTTGTGGTTTAGGTAGGTTACCTGTAGCAGCCTCAGCATATGTAGGTCTATGTGTTTGGTCTGATCAGTGTGATAGGTTTAGTGTGGTGTTGGTATGTTATGGACATCCTGTTTGTAGCGTCTTCATCTCACATTGAGCTTATTCAGTTACAGGTATTTATAGAGCCTACTTATTTTTGATCAGTATTCAGTCCATTAATTTTAAGAGTAAAATGATAAAGAACACAAGTGAGATGTTGTAGTAAATATAGCATTATTAGAATGTATATATCATTCTGAGGACTAAAATAACTAAGAGCTTATTCTGTGATTGAAGTAAAAATAGACAAGAGAGAAAACAGGAATGATTCAGTACTTAGGTAAATTATTACAAAAAAAACATAAGATTCTCACAAATTAGAATTAAAGCAAACCTAAACTACCCTAACCCAGGTATCTAAAATTTTCTAGCCTTATTAGGAAAAAATAAAAATCCTAAATGAACTACCAAATAAGCCTAATTTTTCAAGTTATAAAATACAGTATAGAGGCATCCTCAAAATTTAATGGATAAAGTTGAATATCCCACTGAACTTATTCAAAGTATACAGGAATAAAGAAAAGTATAGGCTAGTAGATATGTAGTATGCAGGGAGTAGTGGGAAAGCAAATAAAACATAATTTAATGTAAAGATGTGGAAAACAAATGTGTTATTGAACTATTTTATATGTTCGATGTTACATATTTGTAAGCTCAACATATGCAAGGATAAACAACAAACCTGAAGTGCTAAAAGAATTTTTAATGATTTATTACTGGAACTACAGTAACTGAATTCTTTGTTCAGGCATTTTTAGCCAGTAAGACAAGTTTTGATTGCTATGTATAAAAAAATTTACATCTACTAATCTCTCTTAATTGTAAAAGCTAAGGACAGCTGTTCATATATATATATAAAAAGATAATGGGGCCAGTAGGCCACCTTTTGTCTTATTTAAAATATTTTATTAACAATTGCTATCTTCTTCTTCTTTCAGCTTTTCCCGGTCAGGGGACGCCACAGCAGAGCATCTGTCCGCTCATGATTGGCAGTGGAGTTTTTACAGTGTTGAGTTGCCAGCCCGGCACCAAACCTTCCACAGAAGGCACACACATGCACACACTCACACCTAGGGCCAATTTAGAGTGTCCAATCCACCTACTGCATGTCTTTGGGTTGTGGGAGAAAACCAGAGCACCTGGAGGCAACTCATGCGACCACAGGGAGGACATGCAGACTCTGCACAGAAGGCACCCAGCTGAGAATCAAACCGGAGAACCTCTTGCTGTGAGGCGGCAACACTAACCGCTGAACCGTTTTATTACCAGTAGCTATAATGGATCCAGTTTCATCCAGTCCATCTAGTCAAATTTATGGGAACCAAGCTGCTTGTCAGATTCAGTCCTGCCTTTCCTAGTGCTTCCTGCCTCAAGCTCTTTCAAAAAAACAACATTTGTCCCCTTAATACTCCTGTGCACTATCTGCCCTCAGATCTCATTTGCCACCATTAGTATTCTGATGGAGCATCAGCACCTTCCAGCTAGGTGCTCCTTATTTTTGCAGTAATTTTATGAGAACATTCCCTTTGGTCTAAATACAGATTTTTTCCCCATAATTTTCTGGATACATTCCTATTTTCTGTTTCTGTAGTCTTATCACTTATTCTGTGATTGAAGTAAAAATAGACAAGAGAGAAAACAGGAATGATTCAGTACTTAGGTAAATTATTACAAAAAAAACATAAGATTCTCACAAATTAGAATTAAAGCAAACCTAAACTACCCTAACCCAGGTATCTAAAATTTTCTAGCCTTATTAGGAAAAAATAAAAATCCTAAATGAACTACCAAATAAGCCTAATTTTTCAAGTTATAAAATACAGTATAGAGGCATCCTCAAAATTTAATGGATAAAGTTGAATATCCCACTGAACTTATTCAAAGTATACAGGAATAAAGAAAAGTATAGGCTAGTAGATATGTAGTATGCAGGGAGTAGTGGGAAAGCAAATAAAACATAATTTAATGTAAAGATGTGGAAAACAAATGTGTTATTGAACTATTTTATATGTTCGATGTTACATATTTGTAAGCTCAACATATGCAAGGATAAACAACAAACCTGAAGTGCTAAAAGAATTTTTAATGATTTATTACTGGAACTACAGTAACTGAATTCTTTGTTCAGGCATTTTTAGCCAGTAAGACAAGTTTTGATTGCTATGTATAAAAAAATTTACATCTACTAATCTCTCTTAATTGTAAAAGCTAAGGACAGCTGTTCATATATATATATATAAATAGATAATGGGGCCAGTAGGCCACCTTTTGTCTTATTTAAAATATTTTATTACCAATTGCTATCTTCTTCTTCTTTCAGCTTTTCCCGGTCAGGGGACGCCACAGCAGAGCATCTGTCCGCTCATGATTGGCAGTGGAGTTTTTACAGTGTTGAGTTGCCAGCCCGGCACCAAACCTTCCACAGAAGGCACACACATGCACACACTCACACCTAGGGCCAATTTAGAGTGTCCAATCCACCTACTGCATGTCTTTGGGATGTGGGAGAAAACCGGAGCACCTGGAGGCAACTCATGCGACCACAGGGAGGACATGCAGACTCTGCACAGAAGGCACCCCAGCTGAGAATCAAACCGGAGAACCTCTTGCTGTGAGGCGGCAACGCTAACCGCTGAACCGTTTTATTACCAGTAGCTATAATGGATCCAGTTTCATCCAGTCCATCTAGTCAAATTTATGGGAACCAAGCTGCTTGTCAGATTCAGTCCTGCCTTTCCTAGTGCTTCCTGCCTCAAGCTCTTTCAAAAAAACTAAATTTGTCCCCTTAATACTCCTGTGCACTATCTGCCCTCAGATCTCATTTGCCACCATTAGTATTCTGATGGAGCATCAGCACCTTCCAGCTAGGTGCTCCTTATTTTTGCAGTAATTTTATGAGAACATTCCCTTTGGTCTAAATACAGATTTTTTCCCCATACTTTTCTGGATACATTCCTATTTTCTGTTTCTGTAGTCTTGTTTACCTTAGCTCCTTTGCAGTGTTTAGGCAAGAAGCCTAAAGTCTCCTTTTCATCGTCTTGTTAATTGTTTGAAATAAAAAAAGATGTTCATCATTTTGATCTCTGTTGCAGTAGACTTAGCTGTGCGGGTTATATCCAGCCAAGGATATAACGGCCGGTCAGTTTCCAAAGCTTCAGAGTACCTTTCATACTCTCAAACTGGTAAGCAACTCAAGCTGAGCTGTCTAAAAACAACAATTTTGAGCATCAAGCCCTTCAAAGCTTTCCTGACGTCAAAGAGAGCTCTCCTGTGTAAGCTTTCGAGGATCGACAGTTGGCTTATGCTCTTCCTTTCCTGGGCACATAGGTTCTCTTTAAGGAAAAAACCTTACACTTAATAATGTTTACTGTTTAAATGTACTTTCCAGTTTAGGAAACTTATTTTCGGTATAGGAGTTTGTGTTTTAACAGATTGTCACAAGACCTAAGTGTATTTCTTAACAGGAGCAAACTTTTTTCTTGTCTGTTTAAAAGTTGATCTGAAGTAGGAGATTCATTTGTCTGCAACCTGTGGGTTATGGATCTGACATCGGATCCGAACCGGCATGGTTTACCAGCTATGGATCCAAGCTCTCAGCTCCTCCCCTCACCCATAATGCCCTGCTCTCCCTACATGACCTCAGATCTTGTTTGCCGCGCTGGTGACCAGATTTGTGTTCCTAAGCTCTTCAGCTAAGTGCTCTTGTTTCAAGTATTTAGAGTGTTAAAAATTGTAATTTTGTGTGAAAGTTGTGTGGAAGTTTAGGTTTCCCTATTACTTAATTATACTTTCTAGTGTTTTAAATTTAATTTTACCTTCCCTCCCCTCGCTGGTAGCGTAGTGTGTGTTTGGGCCTGTTGTGTGCTTTAGTTACTTTGCTTTTACCCTTAGTTTAAGTAACTTTTTTTTGTACTTTGGGATGTCTGAACAACCCAAAGCTGTGTTCTCTAAGTGCTCCGAGTGTGGCCATAAGCTTTCCCCGGCTGATGGCCACACTTGGTGCGTTAGATGCCTTGGGGTTGAACACCTCACTTCTGGATGTTCCATTTGTGCAGGGTTCAACCCCAGGGCATTGAAGGAGCGGAGGTCCAAGCTTGTCTTGGCGGGTCTTTTGCCACCGGACTCGGCTCCGGCCTCCGCTCCTTCGGGGCTAACCGTTTCTACGGTTGTCTCCTCTCCGGCTCCCCCTCCTCCTCCTGGGACTCAACCTCCCTGTAGTGGTTCGGAGGAGAGGGAAGCTAGAAAGAAGGACCTGAGGGAGAAGCACCATAAGCGGCGGGCCGAGACCTCTGTTTCGGCCCCGCCAGCTAAGCGGGCTTCTCCTCCGGCCTCCTTGTCTGCTGGTTCTCCCCCTCCTCGGCTCCGGTCACCTGTGTGTTTTTCACCGGGACCTGAGGAGGAGGAGACCCGATCTCCGTCGAGGCTATCCAGGAGGCACTCTAGGCCTACCTCGGTAGACTCGTCGAGATCGACATATAGCCTGTCAGATGCTGATCTGGACTGGATGATGAGAAGGTTCATCCAGGCCCAGATGCAGATGGGAGTGCTCTTGCCTCCCCCCCCTCTGGGGGGGAGCTCGACCCCTTTCTTTAAGCCAATTGCTCCTTCTCCGACCCGCTACCCGGGTTCGGAGCCGTTGGAGCCGAGCAGCTTCGGAGCCGGGGGTGGGTCGGCGCCGATAGTACTTGGTACTTCGGATCCGACCCTGCCCTCGAGTGCCGGATCCGCCCCCCCGGAGCCTGGATCCGAGCTTCGGATCCGGGGGGATCAGTGCTCCTTCGGCACCGTCTGTGTCGGAGCGCACTGTCCCTTCGGATCCGAGCGCTTCGGCGCCGGCTCCGATCCAATCCGAGGGGGAGCCGATTGTCGGATCCTTTGGTCGAGGTCGGCTCCCCTTCGGCTTTTGATGTAGTGGAGAGGGCCCTGTTGAGGGTCTCCGGACCCCCGGCACTTGCTTCGGCTCCGTCCCGCGCTCCATCTGCACTGGGTCAGGCTTCCACCATCCGGCCCTTGGGACAGCCCGCTCCTTTGCCTCAAGCTGTTCCCCTGGAACAGGTCACTGTTTGCGAGGAGTCCTCTGACAGCCCCCCGGAGGATGTTCCCCGCAAGCATACGTGCAAAAGGAGGCACATTGACTCCCCCGAGTCTCTGACTGTAGACACGGATTTGGAGGAAGGGGAAGGCTCCCCAAGATCACCCCCCGAGGATGTCTCATTTGGAGACATCATGGAAATGCTCCGCATAAGGGGGGGGGGTGGTCTGCCCCCAAGTCTTCCTCGGACGAGTCCGTGTTCTTGGAGGCATTTGAAGCGGGCCCGTCTACCTCTTGGGTGTCCCCTCCTGCCGACCCCCTGGTGGACCTCATTACCACCAGGGCGTGGAAGGAACCGGATACCGTGGAGCCAATCCCAAAAAGGCCCGACCGTATCCTCAGTCCCCCGGCTGACCGTGCCCATTGGAGTAAGGGGCCTCCGGTAGATGCCATGTTGACGGCGGCGGCCACCAAGAGGGAACTTGCTCAGGAGAGTCCCTCAGTCCATCCCCCGAGCAAGGAGTCTCGGATGATGGACCGCTTAGGGAAGCGGATGTTTAGTTCAGCGACCTTCTCTGTGAGGGCACTGAACTACCTGGCACATGTGATTAGGATGCAGCGCGATCTTATAAAAGAATACGCTGCATCCCCCCCAGAGTCCATGTCGGAGGAGGACAAAGTGCTGCACTCCACCCGTATGGCCACTCTCAAGTCTGTCACTAATACCTCTATGCGGCTACTATCCCATGCTACGGAAGGTGCCGCTAGAGCCGCAGGGGCAGGCCTAGTTACTAGACGTCAGGCCTGGCTCCATCATTGCGATTTCTCGGAGCCCTTCAAGGCGTCATTTGCGAACGCCCCTTTCGATGGTTCTGCCCTCTTTGGCAAAACTGTTCCCGACACTTTGACCCAGAGCGAAAAGGACGGGAAGACGCTGTCTGCCGTCGGAATCCGCTTCTCTGCACCCCAGAGGCCCTATTCTAGGAACCAAAAGGGTCAGAAGAAGATGTGGTTCCGGAAGTCACAGCAAACCCAGCCTGCTCCGGACAACCAGTCCTTCCGTGGCAGAGGAGGACAGGGAGGACGCCGCCCTAGGGGCAGAGGGGCTCCCAGGAACTTCGGATCCAGAGAACCCTTCTCTGAACGGCCCGCGCAGCAGCCCTGAGGGGTTGCCTGGCTGCTCCACTCTGGAGGCAGTCGGGGGACGTTTTTCGGAGCATCTAGCGGCATGGGAGTCCATAACATCAGACCGCTGGGTTCTCCAGATCATATCCAGAGGATACCGTATCCCCTTTCTTCACTTGCCAAAATTGAAGTCCCTCCCCGACGTTCCACCCGGTCAGTGGGAGGCCGCTTTGGCAGAAATTGGCCATCTGCTAAAGAAAAGAGCCATCCAGCCCGTCCCCCCAGACCAGATCGGATTAGGGTTCTACTCCAGGTTCTTTTTAGTGCCAAAAAAGACGGGAGATCTAAGACCAATTTTAGACCTTTCTCTTTTGAACCTGGCAGTTCCCAAGGAGAAATTCCGAATGGTTACATTGCAGTCTATTCTCCCCCTTCTGGGAGAAAACCACTGGATGTGCTCCATAGACCTCAAGGATGCGTACTACCACATACTAATGGACAGGCGCTCCAGGAGGTTTCTCCACTTCCGGCTGGGAGCCAGTCACTACCAATTCCGGGTCCTTCCCTTTGGTCTCACCACAGCCCCCAGGGTGTTCACCAAAGTATTAGCAGTGGTAGCAGCCCACCTGAGGCTTCTGGGGGTGCAGGTCTTTCCTTACCTGGACGACTGGCTTCTCACCGCCCCAACAAGGCATCTACTTCTCTTGGCCCGAGACTCCTTTCTCCATCTTGCTCCATGCCTGGGCATCACGATAAACACAAAAAAATCCAACCTAGCACCCACGCAGCTCATAGATTTTATAGGTGCCAGGTTAGACACGAGGAGATTGAGAGCCTTTCACAGCGGACAGAGTGCAAAGCCTTCAGCTCCAGGTGCGGGCCATTCTCCACTCAAGCTCAGTTCCGGCGGAGTTGGTCCTGAGGGCCCTAGGGTCCATGGCGGCAGCGATTGCGCTTCTTCCTCTCGCCAGGTTCAATATGCGTATCCTTCAATGGACACTCATGGTTCAGTGGTCGTATCTTGTTCTTCCTATGCATCATCCCATTGCGATCAGCAAAGCGTGCAGGCGGTCCCTCCTGTGGTGGCTACACTCTCCAGATTTCCACGGAGGCCGCCCCTTTTGTGCCTCTCCCCCTCTCGCCACGGTGACCACAGACGCCTCCCGCCTCGGGTGGGGGGGGCATTTTGCAGGCCGGACGGTCCAAGGCACGTGGGACGATTCAGAGACCTCGCTGCATATCAATGTTCTAGAGATGAGAGCAGTGCTCTTAGCGTTGCTAGCACTTCAGGACTTTCTTCCCTTCGGAACAATTGCGATTCAATCGGACAACATGTCTGTTGTCTGGTATATCAACAAACAGGGAGGAACCAGGTCTTACCCCCTTTGTCCAGAAGCCATGAGAATGTGGGAATGGGCAATCTCCACCAACCGCTTTCTCATAGCAACGCATATTCCGGGTCGGTCCAACATCCTGGCGGACAAACTCAGTCGCACCATTCTCACCCCCTACGAGTGGTCTCTCAATACTCAGGTAGCGGAACGCATCTTCGCACAGTGGGGAACTCCTTGTTGCGATCTTTTTGTGTCTCCCTCAAACACCAAATGCGACAGTTTTTTCGCCCTGATACCTCCTCCCGGAGGTTCCCCAAGAGACGCTCTGGTGCATGCTTGGCCACCCGGTCTTCTTTATGCTTATCCCCCCTTGCCTCTGATGCTCCAAGTTCTTCAGAAAGCCTCCCGGTTGGGGTGCAGAATGATCCTCATTGCTCCTTTTCGGCCTCGACAGATCTGGTTCCCCTTCCTAAGGTCTCACTCAGTGAATCCTCCTTGGATTCTAGATCCCATTCCGGATCTGATTTCTCATCCATCCCACTTATCTCCTCCGAACCTGGACAACCTCAAGCTGACCGCTTGGCTGCTCCAGTTCCACTCCTGATCAGGACTCCCGGTATTTCGTCCCCTGTTAAGGCCATCCTGGTGGCAGCTCATAAGCCATCCACTAGGAAAGTCTACCGTAGCAAGTGGAAGCGGTTCTCTTTGTGGGCGGAGCGGCAAGGCCTAAACCCCTTCACAGTTCCTCTCCCTTTGGTGCTTGACTTCTTAACCACTCTTTTTAATGATGGTGCCAGCAGTTCCACGGTCAAAGTACAACTTGCAATTTCTCATTATCACATTGGTCATGACTCCAGTCCACTGATGTCTGCCAAATTGTGTAAGATTTTCCTTAAAGGTACTTTTCTTCTCAGGCCCCCTATAAAGCAAGCGGTTCCTCCTTGGGACCTTTCCTTAGTTCTTCAGGCCTTGACCGCCCCCCCCCTTCGAACCGGCGGCTACGGTAGATCTGAAATTCTTATCTTTCAAGACCGCCTTCTTAGTAGCCATTACTTCGGCCAAGAGAGTCTCAGAGCTTCAAGCATTATCAGCTAAACCTCCTTACTTGGTCTTTCATCCAGACCGTGTTTACCTCAGGACCAACCCGTCCTTTCTTCCTAAGGTAGCTTCTGAAGCAAACATTAATCAATCCATTAACCTCCCTGTTTTCTTCCCTAAATATCAAAACAAGGGTGAATACAAGCTTCATTCCTTAGACGTTCACAGGCAACTTAGATTTTATCTAAACAGGACTGCTGGTCATAGACAATCCGACCAATTGTTCATTTCCTTTGCTAAATTTAATTTGGGCAAGCCAATTTCCAAAGTCTCATTATCTCGCTGGATTTCACAATGTATCTTACTAGCTTATCAAGCTTCGGGAAGGCCCGCACCGGAGGGTGTACATGCCCATTCAACCCGGTCAGTCTCTACCTCGGCAGCCTTTAAGGCTAGGATTCCTCTAGATGATATTTGTGCAGCAGCCACGTGGGCTTCATCTCATACCTTTATTTCCCACTACAAGTTGGATCTTGCATCTAGGGGTAGAGCATCCTTTGGCTCCGTGGTGCTCCGGAATATCCTTCCATGATGGCCGCCCAAGATTCAGGTAGCTGGGGACTCTGTCCCACAGGTTGCAGACAAATGAATCTCCTACTTCAGATTTAGAAGTTATGTACTCACCATAACGTTCCATCTGAGTAGGTGTATTCATTTGTCTGCAACCATCCCGCCCTCCTATCCCCCTGGCCTTTCAGTTTCCTGCATATGTTGTGTTACCCTCTTCAGGGTGTTTATGCTGTTGGCAAACTTGATCTGAGGTCATGTAGGGAGAGCAGGGCATTATGGGTGAGGGGAGGAGCTGAGAGCTTGGATCCATAGCTGGTAAACCATGCCGGTTCGGATCCGATGTCGGATCCATAACCCACAGGTTGCAGACAAATGAATACACCTACTCAGATGGAACGTTATGGTGAGTACATAACTTCTAATTTACAGTAGTTAGAAATCATTTTTTTCTGTGGAGAAATTGTGTTTATTTTACTTTCTGGGGCTGGCAAAGCATTGTAAAGTATTTATTTTTTGCTGTGTTTTTGTAGGGGAAAAAGTGACTTTTAATGACTTTAAATTTTAATTGGCTGTTGCTGCTTGTTTTCCCTGGAAAAGAGGCACCATTTTTGTCTTGACCATGGAACAATCTACAGGTCCCATAATTGGTCCATATTCCAGCTACATAAATAGAAAGTTAAGCAAACAACCTTTGCTACACAGAAGGCTAGCAATTTGCATCTGCCTCAGGTGGGTGATTTTGCTGTGACCAAAACCAGTTCCTCAGACCACTCATCTTTTATCCCTGATATCTCTGATGCAGCACATACAGCCACTATAGACTGGGGGTTTACCACATCCTCTGCGGCTGTTGGGGTCCCCTCAATGGGCAAGGGAGAGACACTGCTGTTGGTCCTGGGAGATGGAACAGGGAAGACTTCCCTGTTTTGTCAGATTGTTGTTCCCAGTCCTGTTGAAGCTGCTGCTGCCATTAATAATGCTGTTGGCCCCATTATTCCTGTGAAAAAGAATCGGAAAACTAAACATTTATCTACTCCTTCACAAATTTCTTTAAAGAGAAGTTTACTGGGTCTGACTCAGGGTTTAATTCAGGCTATTGATCCCTCTTATAAGTTGGTTTCTGGTAAAAGAAAGAGGGATGCTTAATTTCCTGGAGAGATTCAAGATTCTGATTCTGGACAGGCAGATCAAGAACAGATAACAGGGTTTTCTCCTGAGATTTCTGATTAATACGCAGTGGAGAGCTTAGTTTCTGATTCTCTCTGTGGGAGCTTTGTCTTTTTCTAAGATTATTTTCAGAATGTGCCAATGTTTTTAGAGGGACAACATTGAGGTTTCTCAATCCCTCAGAAAATACTATGAGCTGTTACAGAAGGAATTTCCAGAAACTTCACCCATTTTTCCAGTTCTGTCGCCTTTGGAGGATGTGTGTATGTCTCACTGACTGCAGTTTTCCCTATAGTCAACCTGCTGTCCCAAAAAGGGCAGACAGAATGTATAAAGTTCCTCAATCTTTGCAGTCTTTATACACTCATCCCAAACCTGACCCAGCAGCTACAGCTTTAATTAATCCTAATGCTGCTAAACATTTGGTTAATTCCAATCCTCCTCTTTCTAACAAGGATGAGAACATTATTGATAAATATGCCAAAATGTATATGCCTTTACTACTTTGATTTTCAGAATTTTGAATGGTCAGGCTTATATGTTAAAGTTTATTCTGACTAATTGTGAAAGTATCAGGAATGTTTTTATCTGCAGGTTTTTCTTCTGAGGAAGCATCTGCTTTAAATGGTTTACTTTATTCTATTTTTACAGGTCACAACTCATTGTTTACAGCATGTGTATGACTCTACTGATACTTCTTTCAGGGCTGTGGTCACTGGTACTGTTTTGAGGAAGTTTGCCTGGCTGAGTTCTCAGAATCTCACAGATGTGAAAAATGAGATTTTAAATTATCCTTTTGATAGAGATTTAGTTGTTGGTCCCTCTGCTGATGAGATTATCAAAAGCTGTGATGAAAAGGTAAGTTGATATTGTGAATCTCAGCCCTCCTTTTACAGATTTGCTAAGGAATTTTCTTATCCTTCATCTAATCTTGGCAAGAAACTAAATAAACGGATGTTTAAGAAGAAATTGAGGTGCGTGGCCAATATGCTGATCTGGTAACAGCACTTTCTCTCAGCTCTCTTACTTCATTATTATTCCTGACAGGAATTTTATGAAATAAGGAACAATTTGAGGAAATTTCTATTGCTAACAACTTTTTAATACCCTGGAGCATCTGCAGAAGAAATTTCATTGACTGTCTTTGGATAATTCCTGTCAAATTAACTACTGGAAAAACACTACAATCAGCTATACATCATGAGTCACCTTAAGAATTCAGCTCAGGACTTTACCAACCAAAAGGAACTGCACTCACTTATTTCTAATATACAGGAACTCACAATCAAAATTGACAAGATGGATAACAAAATAGATAGTTTCAAAGAAAAATGCTCACAACAACTTGAACAACTTCAGGAAATGTTTACACAACAGAAAGGTCAAATTTCACTTATGGAACAGTCATTAAATGACATTGACTCAAGGCTACTAACAGAGGAACAACAAACAGAATTTTTATTACAACAGAATACTTAATAGAAAAACTTGATGATATGGAAAACCAACCAAGAAGAAACAAACATCCGGATAGATGGTTTACCAGAGAAAACAGAAGGGGAGAACATAATAAACTTTCTCACCAGCTGGATACAAGATATAGTGAAATTACCTGAAGCCCTTTCATATGGCATAGAACGTGCACACAGGTTATTAACAGCCTCTGGAAATGCCTCTTCAATCAAAAATAAGCCTAGATTCATAATTGTAAGACTTTTTCTACCCAAGACAAAAGATCTTATTCTAAGAAATGCCTGGGCAAATTCACCTTTCAAATATAAAGATGTTCTAATCAGATTTGACAACGACTATTCTGTAAAAGGGGTTTCCAAAAGAAAAGAATTCCTACCAGTAATAAAAATCCTAATGAAGAAGCAACTGAAAACTCATCTTTTGTTTCCAGCAAGATTGAGAATCTTTTTCCCAGAGGGAATAAAAATATTTGAAACAGTTGATTCAGCAATAAAATGTCTTTCCAACAACAGCATACTAACACAAGAATCTATGGAATGGACAAACAGTGCACCAAAAAGAAATGCAGAAGTAAGCAACTGGAAGATTGTTGAACAAAAGAAAAAAAAACTGAAGGATAAATAAACATAAATGTTTTTACATGCTGTTTAAACATGAACAATGATTTAGAAGTAACAAGCAAAAAGAAAAAACAACTAAAAGCAGGTACACCTTTACAGTTATTTATTAAATACTGTTAGAATTATAAGATACTGAACAAATTCAATCCTAAAGTCTTTTATTAATTACTTATATACTCATTTGATAAAACATACAAGGTAATATATGTTGATTTCCATATATAATACATTTAGAGCATTAACAAATAGGAATGTCCTTCTATAGACTCCTATTGACATGTAAATGTTTGATTTGTCTTTGATTTAATAGATTAAATGAGCTGCAAAAAATGTTCAAAGTTTGTTACTAGATACAGTCTCAAATTAAATGTTCAGTTTCAGGTAATGGGTGCTCTTAATTAATTTGATTATTAATAGGAGCAACTAGTAAACGTTTCTTTAATAAAGTGCTTTACTGTATTCTAAAGATGCCATAGAAACAGTTTCACGGACATGTTATTATTTGATTACATATTGATAAAATAAGATAACGAAACTACAAAAATCTTCAAAATTTACAATTATATGCCCTTCCAAACAAGATGCTTACTTATAAACAAAGACAGTTTTAAATTTGTAAAGGGGAGAAAAAAAAAACATTCATAGGAATGAGTAGTTAAATATTTCTGTTATTATTATGCTTTACTGCTTTTCGGAATTGACATAATTGCAAACAGTATATTCTAGTCGCGTGAACTTTACCTTGATTATAGAGGGGGAAAAAGTCACTCTTTCCTTCCCGACTGGTCCTCGAGCTATTTACATTGACTATAAAGCACCACCGGCATTACGAACATTAAATCCAGTCTGCAATGCCTCCCTGCTTACTTACATCATCCCTTAAAAGACTGTAATCACACCATCATGAAGCAGAGATGCAAAATGCGGAAATGAGTAGCTTCTTAAAGCAACAGCTCTGTTAACACAAGCACTTATACATTAATGCATGATAAAACTTATGAAATTCTTAAATGACAGGTAACATCTTTAGAATAACTCCCTGCAGACCACCTTTAGGAATACAGCCAGGGACATGCAATATATGCACACTTTATCTGTGCCCTGCATGACCGAGGTTATTAATATCGTCAGATTGTGATTTGCTATATTTTTTCTGCCTGGTCTTTCATTATTTCCTCATCACTAAGGGAAAAAGACTGTAATGATTGGAGTCTCCTACAATCCCATTGTCTTTTCTTATTGCTAGTGCAAAAAGAATTACAGACTTTTTCTTTCCCTGATTATTCCTTTAAGCATATTCAATATTTAATTTGTAGTAGCAGATATTTCCTGGATTTTAGATCCTGCATTTGGAAGAGCTAAACAATCTTTGGTACTTGCGTGATATTGCAGCCACATTTCCGCGGCAGCTGCAAGTACGTTTTTCTTGCACACTTTCTTTCCACAGTCTGTTGGTATTTTAGTCACTATTATTATGAACACAAGTGTAGGAATGCACTATGCAAGAAAATGAAACAGCTCATTCAATCCTTTTACTTCCGTAAGTTTACTAAAGGCACTTGGATGTGTTAAATGTCACATCAAATCACAGTTTATTTATTCATTATTTCAGATTATTGCTTCTTGGCTTTCTAGTCTTTCTATATCACAGTTTTGGTCATGTGATATACAATCTAGTAACATTGTTCAACAATTGCTTTACATTACCTTGTGTAACCTCATAAGATACAGGGGGATACATTGCAGTGATCATTGCATTTTTGTAGAAAAGGGAAATTAATGTGTTTCCAGTAGTTAAGAGGGTATTATTTCTACCTTATGTTTTGAGATAAAATATTGCTGGTGTGCTGGAATTAATTTAATGGGAGACTGTGGCATGCATGTTTTTGCTGCCACGCATTCTCGGCAGCACGTTATTTACTGAGAATGAGATGCTGGCGAGAATGTCTGGTTTCTGTCACACAGTTGGAAAATGCTGGCATGGGTGCTTGGTTGCGATAATACGCAAGTGCCCAATCTTTTTTGCAACTCCCTGTTTAGTCAGTTTTACATACTAGATTAAGAATGTATCAGAATAATTCTGTCCACATACAGGAGCATTAGATAGGTAAACTTGCACAGTAGTCTCCAATCCACACTTCTTGAAGGCAAATAGCTTGTTCAAAAGTCACATGTGGGTGGTAATCGAGGCTAAATCCCATTACTTAAGTCACAGTAGTAACAGAAATGTGGGTGGCACAGTGGTGTGACAAGTAGCATTGACACATCACAGCAGCAAGTTCTGTGGTCACACTCTTAGCCTGGGTGCCTTCTTTGTAGAGTCTGAAATATCGTCCCTGTGTTTTCTTGCCTTTTCTTTGGGTATTCCGTTTTTTTCCACATTTCAAAGACATGCAGTAGGTGGAGTGGGGGCTATAAATTTTCTGTAGGTACGTGTGTGTGCATGTGTGCTACAGAATAAAGATCTGCCATCCTACCTTTATTTCTCCATTTGATTTATAAACTTTGCAGACAGAAGAGGCTGTCTGCAGTGGTCACTCTAAGAGTTAGCTGCTACTCATGGTAGAAAGAGTAACAGAAATATTAAATTTCAAATCATTCCATTATATAAATAGATTATTTATTATATAAATAACACAAAATTAGTTATTTAAACTACCAGACATGTTAAATAAGAAATCACCCATTTCAAACATCTTGCTTACATCATTATTTATAACATTATATCAGTCTTCATGTCGTACTTCATTAACATCACACTTTATTTAGAGGACCAGGTATTACATTGCTATTAATAAATACAATATATCCTAATTAGAGCATTAACTTATACATGTTGGTAATCTGCCAGCATTTAACTAAATTACAATTACACATGCTAATATACATTGCTTCCCTATCTTTAGACTAAACATATATTTTAAAAGTCCATGAATCTAGCATATTTATTTAAAGAACAAAAAACACAAAGACATATATTACACTATCCAATTACTAATGGTTCACATGGTTAAGATGTATAATATGAATATTTTGCAGCTATGTCAAAGTATTTAGTTTCCAGTAAAACTATTTGAATTAGTAACATTGTTAACATTACCAGTTGCACGGGCTTAGCCATTTCAGTGTTGCTGACTGTTATTGGTCATTTGGCTCATGCAACTGAAAGGATGAAGTTCATATCATTTGACTTAGCAAGTACATAATTACAGACTTTTTATTGAGATGTCCATATATTAACTGCAATAGGAACCTGTATAAAGGTATTGTTTTGACATAGCTTAATTGATCTAGTAAAAAACACCAAGCACAAACAAACTAAGAAAACAGATAACTGAGCAGAGTAAAAAAGAGGCACTCGTGATAATAGTTAAGCGCTTTTCGCTTATGATGATTCACAAACTTCTTCAGACAAATACAAAGTAATGAAAGACATATTTAAATACAATTGATTAACCAATCAACAAAGAGATAAAAGACACAATGTAACCACCCACTTTTAAAAGCAAATAACTATAACAGTTGTCGAATTAAAATTACTCAAACAATGTTAACAATACATTAAAAACAAGTTAATCAAACTTAACGAATTAAACTTTTGAGTTTTAGAATGCTACTAATAGTGCATCCTTCATTTAAGCCAGGAAGATTATATGCATTCAATCTGATTTGCCATGTAAGTTCTAATTCATCCAGTCTAAGTACATCTGGGCCACCTCTTGGGTTACTAAACACTTGATCAATAACAATAAAGCTAAAACGATGGTCAGGGCATTGTTCAACATGTTTAGCTAGAGCATTTTTGAGCTTATGCTTCTTAATTGCATACAAATACTCATAAATACGGTTGCAAAGCTTTCTTTCAGTCTTGCCAACATAATAAGCTGGACAATACTGGCATAAAGCAAGATAAACGACCATTTTTGAATTACAATTATTTCTCCATTTCAAATTAAATTGTAAGTTGTTTACACAAAATCTGTTAGATTCTAAAATGTAAGCACAATAATTACAAGCTTGGCATTTGTACATACCTGGGGTTCTAACTAGGTTCACACTACTATTTTCGCAATATGCTTTAAGGTTCTTACCTCTTCTATAAATTACTAATGGACATTCACCTACACTTAAATGGACACTGTTGTCACTTTTGAAAATGTCCCAATTTTTTCTCAAAATCTTAAAGCAATCACTACTATTTAAATTATAAGTTGTTATAAAAGAAGTATTGTACTTATTTGTATCATATTGTTGAACCTCAATTTGATCAGAGGAAGTGTTAGTAAAACTGCTTACACTATTAGAACTACCAACAAAGTTATTCAAAAGAGGTATGTAAAATTGGGACTGCCGTTTCAAAGAAACTTCATCTATGATTTCATTAATCAAAAGTTCAGGATACCCACGAGCCAGGAACATTTCCCTAATGAAATCACATTCGCTATGGAAGACATCGTCCACAGTGATAATACGAGCTGCACGGACCAGTTGCCCTTTAATAATAGCCCATTTCTGATGATACGGATGGCAACTTGAATAATGCAACATTGAGTTGCAGTAAGGTTTCTTCCTATGAATGGAAGCTGTATATCTATTAAGAACACTGTCCTTAGTAAGGGTGATGTCCAAGTAAGCAATAGAAATGGGGTCAAAAGTATGTGTAAACTTTAAAAAAGAAGTGATAGAATTAAAATAATCAACTAGTAATTCACTACATACTACATCTCCATCAAGCAATATAAAAATATCATCAAGGAACCGGGTATAAAAAATAATGTGTTCCTTGAAGTTACAGTTGTTAAATACATACAGGTGTTCCCAGTAAGCCATGACCATATTGGCAACACTGGCACCACAGGGTGAACCCATGGCTACTCTGACCTTCTGGAGAAAAAACATTCCTTCAAAAACAAAAAAATTGTTATCAGGAATTAAACCAAGTAATTCCTCAACCAACATTGGTTAATCAATTGTATTTAAATATGTCTTTCGTTACTTTGTATTTGTCTGAAGAAGTTTGTGAATCATCATAAACGAAAAGCGCTTAACTATTATCACGAGTGCCTCTTTTTTACTCTGCTCAGTTATCTGTTTTCTTAATTGATCTAATGTTTAATTTGTTCTGTGATATTGTTTTATCTATTGATATACAGATGTATTCTGAGACTCACTAACAACTGAATAGAAAACTTAAACTTTAAATGAATTCCAAATATATGTTGCATCAGTAAACTGCAGGAATGTCTTTATGATGCAGAATTGATTATTTTATTTAATTGTGGATGGGATAAAGTGTGAAAAAGTTAAAATTCAATTGATGTTGTAAATATATGTTTGAATATATTAGAGGAAGAAACTACTGTAAGTCTACTCCGAAGTATTTGTTTGAAGGGAAAATAAATGAAGTACTCTATATAGAGACAACATACTATAACTATTTAAATTTGAAGTTTCTAGTCTAAAGTGCATTCTAATTCATTAATGAAATTTCTTTAATATTAATAATAATAATTGAAATATGAAACATTCAACCTGCAAGAATTTATTGGGGGGGGGATATATAATAACGTTGTTCCTTGAATATACTCAATACTTTTGTACAGAAGGGAATATTTATTAAGAAGTTTATTACTAATGTTAAACTGTTTGGTCACAATTATAAAACAAAGCAGAGATAGTTAAATGTACCTAAATAACTTGGGGGGTGGAATATATAAATTAACTTGAAACCTGATTTAACTATTTCAAGCTTCATACAAAGGTATTGCATTGAATGTCATGTAAACTACTACATGATTTTGAAGTAACACTGAATATTAAATTTGAAATTTTGCCTTTTGAACCCATAGTGGAAACAACCTTATATTTAAATTTAAAGCATTATTACTATGTTAAATGTGCTACAAAGAATTAGATAACATAGATAACAATACTTTCATACACATCATTACATATTTATCTGTTAGCTGATTATATTATTCTTTTAATGTATGTAAATAATATTATATTGATTTTGAGGTCAGAGATTAATCTAAACACTATTCACAAGGTTAGAAGGTTTGCTTGGGTAGTATTATACGATTTGAAATAATAAGTTTAGTAGTTCATTTGTTTTTTTTATAATGGTTTGGTGTCTACAGGTAAAATACTCGATACATATATGAAGAATATGAAATCAAAACATTTTTTATAAAACAAAATCAAAAGTCAAAGTTATTTCCATATACTGTCATACAAAACAAACATAAAGTAAAATATGAAATGTTTATCCATAAATATTAGTAGTCTAAACAATAGTAATAGGAGGAGTTTATTCAAATATATAAATTTACATAAACCACAAATAGTATTCCTACAAGACACTCATTTGTTAGACAAAAATATAAACAGTATTGATAATAGCTGCACTGTGCTAATAAGCTCTCAATATAAAGAAAAGAGGGGTAGCCATATTAATTTGTAATGAAATCATATCTCCCAAAATAATTAACACCTATCATAATACATCAGGTATGTTTTGTTTAGTGTCTATGGAACTGAATAGAAAAGTTTATACTTCAATAAATTTATACTGGATACCAGGACTTGAACAAGGAACAGTTAAACATCATTTTGAAGAAATAATTCATTTAACTAAAGGTAGCCTGATAATAGCAAGAGATTGTACTTGTATAACAAATGATAAAGACACTGATTCAAAAACCACAAGAAGAAAATTACCTATATCAAAGGCACTTTTAAATTTCACAGACACAATGTGCATAAAAGACATAAATGATTTTTCTGACCCAGACTCAATTTATTCCTTTTACTCTCATAGGCATAAAACTAACTCTAGAATAGACAGGATATATATAATTATTTAATAACAAAAATAGATAAAATTAAAATAATAAATTGTCTACTATCTGATCATAATGCACTAGTTTTTGAGATAGAAGTTAAACACATAGATACAAATCCCATCACAAGAATACCCTCTTACATCACAAAAATAACAGAGTTTAAAGAATTCTATGACAACGAAATTAAAGCTTTTCTTGAATTGAATGCAACAGAGGACATCTCAGAAGTATATATATTGGGACTCATTAAAACTATATATATATATGTGTATATATATATATATATATATATATATATAAGTATGTATAAATAAATGGGGAAGTATTATCGTGGTACATTAACAAAAGGAAAACCTGGAATAAAGATGTTTTAGAATGACAAGAGAAAGCTGATAAATTGAAGCTGGAAGTTCAAAAAGGAAATATAGATTCAGCTCAAGAACTATTACAAACTAACAATAAATATGCAAAAATATTACATCATAAGATTATGATTAATTTAGAAAAGATAAAACTAAACTCTTATTCCACAAATGCAATGCATCAAAAACAATTAGCAAATAGAACAAAAAAAATCTAATCCAAACAAATTAAATAAATATGTATACCTAATACCAAGAAAAAAGTAACAGATTTAAATAGTATTCTTGAAGCATTTAGACAACACTATAACTCTGACAATTCTTTAAATTCTCAAGAAATACCTACCAAAAGATATAAAAATTACCTTGAAAATAAAATTCTTACTAGGTTAACGTAAGTACAAAATAGACACTATAAATAAACCAATTACAATGACGGAACTGAAATCACAAATTAAAAACTTAAAGTAAAAAGAGCACCTGACCCAGATAATATATTACCTGAAATGTATAAATGAATACCTAATCAGGCAATAGCCTTACTTTTAAAAGTATATAACATGGTTAAACAAGACATAAATATCCCACCCTCTTGGAAATATTCGTTAATATCCCCAATAATTAAAACAAAGATGGGAAGCAATGTTCACCATACAGACCAATATCATTATTAAATATAGATTACAAAATGTTCATGGCAATATATGCAGACAAAATCAAGCACTTTCTCCCCATGTTAATCCATGAGGACTAGACAGGTTTTATTAAGGGAAGAAATACCTATGACAATCTTAAAAGAATTTTATCACTCGTAGATTATACTAAACATGTAAATCTTGATTTAAGTATAATTTCCCTAGATATTAACAAAGCTTTTGATTCAGTTAACTAGAATTTTCTAACATTAGTTTTAAATACATATAATTTCCCCACAACTTTCAATACTGCCATTCAATCATTATATAAAGAATCTATAGCATATGTTAAATTAGGATCATATAGATCAGGACCTATACAAATCAAAAAGGAAACTAAACAGGGTTGCCCTTTATCACCACTGCTATTTGCATTAATAATAGAACCCTTTGCAAATCAAATTAGATCAAACAATAACATTAGAGGAATATAGATTAACAAAACATTAAACCTTAAATTACAGCTCTTTGCCGATGACATACTTCTAACCTTCTCAGACACTAACAAATATTTACAGGCATTATTCAATGATATAAAATAATTCAAAAATGTCTCAAACTTACACTTTAATGAAAACAAAACAAAAATCTTACCATGCAATACTAAAAAGAAATATGTAAGCAAAGAATATCCCAAATACATAGCAGTAGACAACAAAATACTGTATTTAGGTGTAGATCTACTTGAAGATTTAACAGATTTACTTATATTTAATTAAAAAAAACACTAGATAAAATAGAACAAACAATATCTAACTGGAGCAAATATATGTTTACAATGGGAGACAGATTATATCTTATTAAATCAATCATCTTTCCCAAAGTGTTATACCTAATACAAAGTTTCTTATAGCCACCTCCCAAGTATGTCATCCAAAAATTTAACAAAATAATATTAAACTTTTTATGATTTCCAAATAAACCCTGAATTGCTTTAAATAAGCATTTACCAAATTGGGAAGAAGGAGGAATTAATTTACCAGACATTGAGACATACATTTTATCATCTGTTGTCAAAAATATAACTTTATGGTTAAATAATCACTACATCCCCATTTGGAAACAAATATGTGAACAGATTTATATAGAACTTAAAGTCATATACAAGATTATTTAACTATCATACCATCACCTCATAGGAAATATCACCTCAAAGGAAAATATAAAAACAATAAATTACCATCAAAATATATAAATACTACCATAAAACATTTAAAACATATATAAACAAAGTCCCAAATGTTAATTCTTGTTTTTTTCTGACTCTACCAGTGGCCTTTACACCTGCTATCCTTGATACATTCCAAACACAAAAAATAAATACATTAAAGAAAAGTTCAGTAAACTATTGGTATCAACTAGTAGAACAAAAGAAGCTATTAACTAATGATCAAATAATTAACAAGTATAATATAAATAGATTCATTTTTACTCCTGCAAAATCTAAGACAATATCTTATAAATAAAACCCAACAAATGCAAACAGACAAAATGTTCCTAAATTCATTGAATATTTTATTATAATCACAAAACCTCATCAAGGAAAAGGCTACCTATCTAATATTTACAAACTTATTAAAAAAACAAAAATCTATTATCTAGATGCATACTGGAATTATTACTTGCAGATAAGCAACCACCCTCCTAATGAAGAAGAGAAAAAGATTATCTTAAGATCCTCAAAACAAACAACATTATCAATATATTGGCAGCTCTTTACTTGGAGATATTTAAACAGAAGTTTTTATATACCACATAAATTAACCAAAATATTTGCTAGTGAGTATCAATGTCGGAGATGTCAAATCAAAATAAGAGCTGACTGGCATCATATTTTCTATGAATGTAAGTGTCTTACTTTGTACTGGGAAAATATTAATTATTTTCTCCAAATTGCTTTTAATGATAATTATCAATTAACAAAATCAATGATTCTATTCAACTTTTCCATCCCGGATTGTGTGCCAAAAAAAGTTTTCAAGATACTATGGTCATTGATGGCAGTAGCACGCAAAATTATCACCATTCACTGGACAAGTACGACTTCTCCCACGTTTAAGGAATTTAAAAACTTGTCTTTAGCAGTTGGACATATGGAAATATCTACACTGAAGAACAGAACAACCAGACCTACATCACTTTATAACTCTTGGATGAAAATATAAGAAATATTTGAGAAAATGGAGAAAGATTTATGAAATAATTTATTGTTCTTCACAATGGACTTAAATGTATTCATAGCTTTTGCCTGAATAGACACTAATGTATATAGTTAATGATAGAAGATTATAGGTTGTAAAATTGTATATATGTTTTTCTTTCATTTTGAATTTATGTAAAGTTTGATGAAATATCATATTCAGAAATAAAAAAAACTGTAGTTAAAAAAAAAAGAAATATTGGAAGAAAAAATTGGGTTCTAAAATAATTCTGGACCCCCAAAATGAAGGACAGTCCAACAAGTCAAAATGACTGTTAAAGGAATAGCAGCCTCTTTTTCCTTCCAGAAAAGTTGAATCTCCATTTTCATCTTTGGCAACAGTTTCAGACAAATGAGTTCTGCAGATCATTCATCAAGGTTACAGATGGCAGTGAGAGGAAATTCCTCCTTTCCAGGGGGTAGTTCCTCACTTACCAGACCAGACTCCTGTATTTCCCACATCCTTCAACAAATGCTGTCTTAGAGTGTTAGAGCCAGTTTCTCCTTTACAGGTTGGGCAAGGTCTTTATTCAAGAATGTTTTTGGTGCCAGTGTGGAAGGAAATAATTGGATGTTTGGATTTTTCTTTCCTAAACCTGTTTGTGATAGCGCCCAAGTTCAAAATGCTGTCACTTCATAACCTGTTCCCCTTCTTTCTCATTTAAGTTTCCTGGTAACTCTAGATTTAAAAGATGCTTATCTTCACATCCTGATTCCTCTACAATTTAGGTGTTTTTTAAGGTTTTGTGTGTCTGTATCACATTATCAGTTTTCTGCCTTACCCTTTGGACTATCCACTGCACCAAGAGTGTTCACAAAGTGTTTAGCTCCAGTTATAGCTCATTCAGGCTACAAGGTATCCATATTTTTCCAGATTTAGACAACTTTTTTATCTTTGCAGAGTGTTTTTCAAAGTTTCAGAAATCTCTCACTGGGGGTGAGAGCTGTCTTACACAAGTTGGGATTCCATGACAACATTCAAAAGTCTTTTTTGACTCCTTCATACAGGATTGTTTTCCTGAGGTGTTTGCATAACACATCAGTTCAAAGAACTTTTATTCCACAGGAAAAAATGCATTTAGATTTATTTCTAAGGTTTTCTCCTCAGACTTTGGTCACTGCAAGAGAATACCTCAGGATTTCGAGTCTCATGGCATCTGTGATTCTCATGATACCCCTGCCCTACAAAGGTATTTGAAGTCTGTGTGGTGCCAGTACCAACACCCTTTATCTTTTCATATCTCAGTTCTGGGGGGTTGTCAGAATAGAAATTAATTTGTGGACACAGCAAATTTCCCTAAATCCAGGTCTCCCCTTCTCCCCACATGCTGCAAAGTAGTCAGTTAATATAGATGCCTTGGACTTTGCTTGGGGAGAAGTTTCAGGAGGAATAAAAGTTCAAGGTGTGTGGGGCATCAAGGGCAGATGCAAGGACATAAATATAAAAAGAGATGCTTACCAAGGTCAAGGCACTTGACTCTGAATCATATTTGGTCCCCTGGACCTCTTCAAACTGTTACAGACAGTACCACAGTCATGTGGCATATCAACAAGCATGGGGGAACCAGGTCTTTTCCCGTTTTGCAGACTAACCAGGTTAGCTTGGAATATAGCTTCACTGTACAGTCTCACTGCACAGCCATCCTGCATGCCATCGAAGCAAACTTTTGTGGCAGACAAACTGAGCAGAACTAGGGCAGACCTTCATGAAGAGAAACTAGATCCATCTGTGGGGAGTTCCTCAGTTGGCAAAATTCTGCTCCAGGACTTCATGAAAAAAGCCTGGAAGAGAGATGCCTCCTCTTTTTCTTGGACAGGGTTGTTTCTGTATGCTTTTCCACCCTTTCCACTTAAATCCAGGGTACGTCTGAAGATTCAGAAGGAATCCCCCAAGATCATTGTGGTGACTGACTCTGTCCTGGCCCTGGCAACAGCGGTTCTGCCTTCTTTTGGAAATGGCCAAGGGCAATAACTACAAGCTTCCTGACACAGTGGATCTACTCACACAAGAACAGGGGTGTTTGATATACCCCGACCTCAGTCATCCTCAACTGACTGCCTGGACAATAACAATAACATCTTAATTCCAAATTCCCTTTAGGTACCTGTTTATTGAGGACATGCAGCAGGTGTTAATGGAGGAAAGAAAGCATGTTACTAGAAAATCACATATTAGCAAATTGAAAATGTTTTCTAGTTGGTGACAACAAAATAACCAGCACACATTCAGGGATAATGTTTCCCTGGTTTTACAGCCATGCCTTTGATTCCTCCTCACACAGGCATGGCTATGACAGAGGTAGCCCCTTCAACAGACACAGACCAAGAAGTTAAGGAGGTCTGCAAAAACAAGGATTTTGAGGCTCTTTCTTGAGTAAGCAATGCCAGTGTCTCTGAAGACTTGCCCGACTGCTCCCCTTTGGAGGCACGCAGAGGCCACTTATCTCTACACTCAGCTGCAGGGAAGACCATCACACAGGACAGCTGGGTTAGAGGTAGTATCTCAGAGGCTTTATGGTACCCTTTTCTACCCCCCTCCACATCACTCTCTGACACTTCCAGATGTTCCACCCCCACCAATTGAAAGCTGAAAAAAAAGAGAAGCCATTACTCTTTTTAAAAGAAAGAGGTCTCACCAGACCAGACCAGAAAAGATCCAGAATACATTTGTGATTCGTTTTACCTCCAAAGAGGAACAAGGACCTCAGGCCATTCCTGGATCTCAGTAGACTTGAACATATGCATAAAGAAGACTTTATTTAGAATGGCCAGATTAAAGCAAATGTACTTACTTAAAGGCAAACAACTGAATATGCTTATCAGAACTCCAGGATACCTACATCCTTATAAAGATTGTCAAAACATCAGGGAGGTTTATGTGCTTCTGGCTGGAAGTTGATCATTTTCAGTTCAGAGCTCTGCCTCTCATTCTCACCACAGCCTTCCTGGATTTTTACAAAGTGCATGTCAGTAGTCACAGCCCAGCCTGAGACACAGAGGAATCCAGATGTTCCCTTACTTAGATCATTGTCTATTTTCTGCTACAAGCAGAGTTTCTTGCAACAGACAGACAAAGATTACATGCTATAGTTCTGCCTATCTATGGGTATTTCTGTAAGCTATGAAATGTCAGATCTTCAACCAACTCAGTCCATCTTCTTGGACACATCAGACTGCACTGTCAGTCTTCTTCTGATGGAATACAGTCCCTTGGGGATGTGACCCAGTGTCTCCTAGATCAAAATGCTGCAGCATTCCTACTGGTACTATACGATGTTCAATACATACATTACTGTTGCAGTTGTCTAAACTATAAGAGTCCTACCCCTTGTGACTATCCAGATTACAAAGTACAGGGTGCTTTTCATGTTCTCTAAGTGTCAGGGCCTCGATCAGAGCTACATATAAAGACAGTTGGCGTACAAAAAGCTTCCAAGCTGTTTTTGCTGTCAAAGAGTGCTCCTTCAATGGTCCATGCGGAACTGTTAATCATCATCTAGTGATCCTTCAGTGCTGGATGGTAAGTCCCCTGTTGATGAAAACCTTCTACTACTTTTATATTTCTGAAGAAAATTTGTGATCTGATGTTGTCATTTTCATGTGTTCCTCAATGAATTAGTTTGGATCCAACCCTCGGATCCAAGTAGGCCACTTTCTTTATTTTCTAGGATGCGACTCTCAAGCCCCTCCTTTACCCATAATGCCCCTGATCACTGAATTAGATCAGATTTTGTTTGCCACTCTTCAAGATCAGATGGGATTGCAACTTCTTGAGCTTGGGGAAATACTGTGTCGTGAGCTTAGCTTTAAAACTTTTAAATGTTAAGTTGTCTATCTCGCCTTCATTCTTGCTGGATGGGTTCGGAGCCGACCTCGGCTCCGACTCGGCCACTCTAAAAGCTCGAGAGTTGGTTCCACCGGCTCGAGGCTCCCCTTATATCCCACAATGCTAGGCGTGAGTTACCTCAGATCTCGTTTGCCGCTACAGCGATCGAGGTGTTGGTTTTCTACCGGCTTCTTGGTAAGTAACTTTGATCCAAAGTTAGTGTATTTAAACCCCTTTAATTTTAATTTTATCACTTGTTTCCCTTAGTTTAGTGGATTCCCTCCTACTTTCTATCAAAAATCCCTTTTATTTCCACAAGAACTTATAAATTCTTCCCTCGGGCCTTCGGGCCTTCTTTCCTCATTCCCTAGTGGTGTGTGTGTGTGTTTTTGCTCTTAAGTTAAAACCTTGATAGTTTTATATTTTGAGTTTAAAATAGCATAGGGTGTAATCAGTGTGTTTGACTGTGTGTGTGTGATTACACTTTCTAATATGTCTAAGGATACAAAGGTCTCAGGCTTCAAGAAGTATGATGCATGCTGTCAGAAAATGTCTCTGACAGACGGTCACACTTCTTGTGTCTACTGCCTGGGGCCTTTGCACCTGCAGGACTCCTGTGCTGTTTGCCACGGCTTCAGCCCCAGGGTCCTGCAGGAAAGGAAAAACAAGCTGATCCTGAGAGGTTTACTTAAGCCTGAGGGTTCCCTCACAGTCTCTTCGGGAAAGCCCTCCAAGGCTTCTAGGTCCTCGGCTCCAGCTTCTGAGCCGAGACCTAAGGCTACGAAACCTCCATCTACATCGGCTCCGGCTGGAGCCGATGAGTCTCAGGCTACAGCTTCTGTGGTTTCCTCGGCTCCGGCTGGAGCCGAGGTATTAGAAATTTCCGTGTCGGCTCCGACAAGACCTTCGGAGCCGACATCTAGGAAGAGGTCTAGGTCACCATCCCTTGGCTCCGTTCATTCGGCTCCAGCATCTCCTCTGCTGTCTGAACGGAGCCATAGATCTCACTCCTCCAGGTCATCGAGGCTTTCGGATCACGACCTTCAGAGGGTAGTGAGTAGACTTTTGAAGTCCGAGGCACTGACCCAAATGCTCCAGAGTCCGACTCATCAGTCGATGCCTCAGCTTGTCCCAATTAATATTCCTCCTCCGACTCCTTTGAGCTCGAGCGGCGCTCGGAACCGAGACTGTGGTAGCGTCGGAGCCGATACACTTGTCTTCGGCCCGTCGGCTCGATTTCTTCTTTGAGGAATCTCGGCACCGGGCTTCCCTCGTCGGCTCCGAGGGGGTGAGTGGCATCGGACCCTTGTCCGACCCCCCTCTCCCTCTCGGTGCTTCGGCGCTGGTGAGCTCAACTCCGACATCGGCCTCGGAGCCATCTCTGTCGGTGCCGAGGGAGGTTCTCAGCTTCTCGGAGCGGGGACCTCTGGCTCTGCCTGACAGGGGTGCATTCGAGGTCATGCGGAGTGTGTTGGAACCTTGTTCGACTCCACAGTCGGCTCCGTCCGCCCCTCCCACTTCGGTGTCTTTGGTTATGTCGACTCACTCCCTCATCCCAGACTGCAGAGAGCAAGCTCCTCAAGAATCCCCTGTGGGGATCTCATCCTCTTCCGAGGCCTCTCCTGAATTGGCAGGGGAGCCCCCTAGGAAGAGAAAGTGCAAGAGGAAGCACATAGACTCACCTGAGTCTGTCACCTCTGACACAGATTTAGAGGATTCGAGGGTTCCCCGTTCCCCTTCTGAAGATGTCTCTTTCGCAGGCATTCTAGAGATCCTGAAACAGAGGGGAAATTGGCCAGCCCTTAACCCTTCGGAGGATGAATCTGTGTATCTTGAGGCGTTTGGCTCTCGCTCATCCACCTCCTGGGTGTCCCCCCCCTTTGATCCCCTCATGCAGGTGGTTGCAAAGAAGGCCTGGACGGCTCCTGATTCAGTGGACCCTACCCCCAGGAGACCCTCCAAATTTATAACTGCACCAACTGACAAGCAATTCCTCACAAAAGGTGTTTCCGTGGATGCTATGGTGGTAGCTGCTGCCACCAAGAAGGAACTAGCTGATCCTTCGGTGCCTGTCCATCCACCTAACAAAGAATCCAGGTCTATGGACAGGTACGGGAAGCGGATGTTCTCGTCAGCGACCTTTGCAATGTGTTCGCTGTACCTATGCCATTTTACTCGTCTTCAAAGAGACTTGATCAAGGAAGCGAGTGATATGTTGAAGGATCCTACAGCTGCGGGTTTTCAAGACAAGATGAACACTCAGCTGGCTACCCTGAACTCCATAGCTAACTCCTCCATGCGCCTCCTTTCTTATGCGGCTGATGGAGCGAGCAGGGCCGCAGGGACAGGTGTGGCCTTACGCAGGCACGCCTGGATGCGGTTATGCAACTTTGCGGACCCCTTTAAAACGTCTTTCACTAATTCCCCGTTTGATGGATCATCTCTTTTGGTCCTCAAGTGAAAGAAACCCTGACTAGGTGCGAGACAGATGGCAAGACTCTTTCCGCCGCCGGAGTCTGTTTTTCTACTCCTTCTAGGCCTTACCCCAAAGGCCAGAAAAGTGGGAAAATGTGGTTCCGTAAACAATCTCAAGGGACTTCGCCTGACGCACAAAGTCGGTTCCCCGCCAGAGGCAGAGGGGGCAACAACAATGGTAGACGTCGCCCTAGAGGCAGGGGGTCCGCAGAACCAGGGCAATCGTGAAGTTTTCTCTGATAAGCCCTTTCAGCATCCCTGAGGTGTTGCCCGACTGCCTACCTTCGGAGGCAGTCGGGGGAAGATTGTCACTGTACCCAAAAGCCTGGCTATCCCTGACTCAAGACAAATGGGTACAGTCCATCATTTCCGAGGGTTATTCCATTCCCTTCTTTCGCATTCCAAACCAATCAAAAAAATCCCTTCCAGATGTTCCACCCGCTCAAAGGGATCTCGCAGCTTTGGAAATTTCAAAGCTGCTTGCAAAAAGAGCAATTCAGCCAGTTCCAGCAGACCAGCAAGGATCCGGAATCTACTCCAGGTTCTTTTTAGTTCCAAAGAAAACAGGGGACTGGAGACCAATTTTGGATCTCAGTATCTTGAACAAGTCAGTCAAGAAAACAAGATTTCGGATGGTCACGCTGCAGTCCATCCTTCCCCTTTTGGGAAAGGGAAACTGGATGTGCTCTATAGATCTTCAGGATGCGTACTATCACATAAAAATGAAAAGACACTCCAGAAGATTCCTCCGCTTCAGGCTGGGAACCAGTCATTTTCAATTCAGAGCCCTGCCCTTTGGTCTCACCACTGCCCCCGGGTGTTTACCAAATGCATGGCAGTGGTAGCTTCTCACCTGAGACATCAAGGATTCCAGGTGTTTCCATATTTGGACGACTGGCTCCTCACAGCTCCCACCAAGCATCTTCTTCTAATGGCCAGGGACTACACCTTTCGCACTTGTCGAAATTTAGGCATTTCAATAAATTTGAAAAGTCTGTTTTGTCGCCTTGTCGCACTATTACCTTCATAGGCGCAAATCTAGACACAGTCAACATGTCTGCAAGACTAACAGATCAGAGAATAACAGACATACACAAAATAGTCTCACTCCTCTTCAGCAGCAACAGAATCAAGGCCAGGCTAGTGCTGAAAGTGTTGGGGATTATGGCGGCTGCCATACCTCTGCTTCCATTAGCCAGATTCCACATGAGAATCCTTCAATGGATGCTCTTCATGCAATGGTCGTACCAGCAACTTCCAATGTCTCACACCATTATGATCACGCAATCATGCAGAAATCATCTTCTGTGGTGGATGTCTTCCCTCAGCTCTTATTGGGAAGACCCTTTGTTCCTTCCCTCCGGTTGCTACTCTGACAACGGACGCCTCCTGATCGGGTGGGGGCATTATCAGGGCAGAACTGTCCAGGGCACATGGCAACCAGACGAATGCCACTTGCACATAAATGTTCTAGAGATGAGAGCAGTGCTTTTAGCGTTGCAAGCCCTTCAAGACTCTCTTCCCTTGGGAACGATAGCAATCCAGACGGACAATATGTCTGTAGTGTGGTATATCAACAAACAAGGCGGAACCAGGTCCTACCCCCTGTGTCGAGAAGCACTCAGACTGTGGCAATGGGCGATTTCTTCTCAGCGGTTTCTGATAGCAACGCACATCCCCGGGAAGTCCAATCAAATCGCGGACAAGTTGAGCAGAGCTATCCTCATGCCTCACGAGTGGTCTCTGAAAGACTCTGTTGTGAGAGAAATTTTTCTAAAGTGGGGCCAGCCTTGCTGCGACCTTTTTGCTACTCCCCAAAACAGCAAGTGCAGAGAATTTTCACTCTTTTCCCATTACCAGGCCAACCCAGCAGAGACGCTCTAGTCCAGGTTTGGCCCCGGGGACTTCTGTATGCTTTTCCTCCCTTCCCACTAATCTCTCAAGTGATACAGAAAGCTATCGCTCAGAAGGCTTCATTGATCCTCATTGCTCCATACTGGCCTCGACAGGTTTGGTTCCCCTTTCTACATCAGTTTCTGTTGGGCGACCTTGGCATCTGGACCTAGTTCCAGATCTTTTGATCCATCAGTCGGGTCAGTTACATCGCCCTCCCTCTCTGAACCTCACTGCTTGGTTCCTCCAGTTCCAACCTTAGCCAGGCTTCCTCAAATATCTCACTCTGTTCGAGATATTTTGATAGCTTCCCATAAATCTTCCACAAGAAAGATTTATTTGAGTAAGTGGAAACGTTTCGCCTATTGGGCTCAAGGAAGGGACATAGATCCTTTCACTGCTTCCATCCAAATGGTCCTTGATTTTCTAGCTGAACTCTTCCATGCAGGTTCGTCTCCTTCTACTCTTAAAGTTCAACTGGCAGCTATTTCTAATTTTCATGTGGGTATTTCAGAGTCTGCCATAATGTCCCACAAGCTTTGCAAAGCCTTTTTGAAATGAGTTTTTCTACTCAGACCTCCTATAAGAAATCCTCCTCCTCCTTGGGACCTAAATTTAGTTCTTAGTTCTTTGATTCTTCCCCCTTTCGAACCTGCAGCCTCCTGTTCATTAAAATTGCTATCATGGAAGACTCTCTTTCTGGTAGCTATTACTTCAGCTAGAAGAGTTTCAGAACTTCATGCACTCAGCAGTCGACCTCCTTATCTGTTGTTCCATAAGGACAGGGTATCTTTACGAACCAACCCATCCTTTTTGCCTAAGATAGCCTCGACGTCTAACCTAAATCAAAGCATTGACCTCCCTGTGTTTTTCCAGAATATTCCAATAGGTCTGAACAAAAATTACACTGGCTAGATGTTCATCGTCAGTTAAGGTACTATTTGGATAGAACCAAACAATTCAGAAAATCTGACCAGCTGTTTGTCTCCTATGCAGAAGGCAGAAAGGGACTTTCAGTTTCAAAGGTATCATTATCTAGATGGCTAACATCTCTGATTTCTCTTGTTTATGAAATTAGACACCAAAAGCTGCCTAACAAACCTAAAGCCCATTCCACCAGAGCTTTGGCTACTTCTATAGCCTTCCAAGACAGACTGCCTATTGACACCATTTGTGCAGCGGCTACTTGGGCTACTCCTCACACTTTCATTTCTCATTATAAGTTGGATTTAGCTTCTAGGCATAGAGCTAACTTTGGTTCCACTGTTCTCAAGAGTCTGTTCCGTTAGGCCACCCGGGACAAGGTGCTAGGGACGCGGTCCCATCCAGCAAGAATGAAGGCGAGATAGACAACTTAACATATAGAAGTTATGTTCTTACCATAACGTTCCATGTTAGTTGTCTTCTTCTCGCCTTCTTCTTGCGTCCCACCCTCCTTCCCCCTAGCCTGGACAGACCTAGAGGAGTTTTGATTGTGACCTCTCTTTCTACCACCTCTATACCTTAGGTATATGCTCTGCTGTGCATATTTCCTGGATCAGGATGTAGGTCACCCTTCTCTTCTCCCTTGTTTATAGAGGTGGACTTTGTTACTAGTTATTCTATTACTATTATAGGCTGGGCCTAGCTTACAAACGAGATCTGAGGTAACTCACGCCTAGCATTGTGGGATATAAGGGGAGCCTCGAGCCGGTGGAACCAACTCTCGAGCTTTTAGAGTGGCCGAGTCGGAGCCGAGGTCGGCTCCGAACCCATCCAGCAAGAAGAAGGCGAGAAGAAGACAACTAACATGGAACGTTATGGTAAGAACATAACTTCTATTTCTTTATTATCTTTGTTATTTATACCGTGTACTATCTCCCTTACTGTCCTTTTCAATTCCTTCCTATTGCAGGGTAAATTTTTAAACTTTATAACCCTTCCTTTTCTATCTCTTTGGAGGTATTGAACCCGAGCAAAGGCAAAATCACAGTCCAAAAAGATACGTTTAATCCACAAAAATCCACTTAAGCACTTTTCGTCAGCGCATTACGCTGACTTCTTCAGAAATTGTTAAAATCAATTAACTAGCTGGTCTTTATATAAACTAACAATTAAAACCACCTAAACACATGGCTAAAAAAAGCCAATCCATTACTGATGTTAAAGTGTTTAAAGAAACAAGACTGAAAATTCTCGAGACAAGAAAAGAACAACAAACATTCAAGTAATTACAGTGTAGTAGAAATTAAATTACCCCAATCATGTTGAAACTTCACTACACATATTAATGAGACATAAGTTTAAAACTAAATACAAAATAGCCCAAAACAGTACAAAATTACTTGAATCACCATATAAAAAGGAAAAAAAAATCACCTCTTAAGGCTATTCAGTTTAAGTACACTAGAAATAGAACAAGTGTCATTGAGACCAGGGTGGCTGTAGGTATTAAGCCTTACTTGCCACACTAGTTCCAATTCTTCAAGTTTAAGTGGTCTCGGTCCTCCTCTGCAATCAGTGTTAACTTAATCTATAGCCAAAAAATTGAAATTATGGTTTTGATAGCCAGAATTGTGTAAGTTTACATTTCCTAATTGCATATAAATGCTCGTACACTCTGTCCCTAAGTCTTCTTTCTGTTTTCCTATATAGAAGGCCGGGCAGAGTGTACATTTAGCTAAGTATATAATAAAGGAGGAATTATAGTTGAATCTATGGTTCAATTTGTAAAGCCTACCATTTATATGAAAACAATTAGTCTCTTGCACATATCTACAATAGTTACAGTTATGGCACTTGAACATCCCTGGGTTACATGTTGTAAAGGTATCTTTGTGTTCCAATAAAACTTTGAGATTCTTACCTCTCCTAAAGACCACCTTAGGGCGTTCACCTAATTTACCTAAGATAGACGGATACATCTTAAACAAACCTTAGTTCTTCAAAATGTTTACACATAAGTAGCTATCCTGACTGAAAGTGGTTATAAAACTTGCTTTATTGGTATAGTTAATGGGTAACACTACTTGGCTAACATCTTCTGCTACACTAACACAATCATCCTCTGTCATAGTAGACAGATATAGAGGAGACAAAATAACTTTAACTGGTAGTAAAGGGCTATATGTGTTACTTCTTCTCTTCTCTGTTACTTCATATATTAATGTGTCTAAGAGTGGTTCTATGAACTGTTTTGTAGCTAAGATTTTCTGGAAGAAGACATACTCAAACACCTTCCTCTACTTTTCAAGCAGCCACCCATATTACCAGAAAAAATCTGTCGTTAAAGGCCAACTGGGTAGGGCAGCCAGGATGGTTAGCTTGGATCATGACTTTCAGGATGAGTGTCTTACTTTTAAGAGTATGTTCTTACACCGAAGCTACCCAGAACCACTCTTAGACACATTAATACATGAAGTAACAGAGAAGAGAAGAGAAGAATTAACACATATAGCCCTTTACTACCAGTTAAAGTAGTTTTGTCTCCTCTATATCTGTCTACTATGACAGAGGATGATTGTGTTAGTGTAGCAGAAGATGTTAGCCAAGTAGTGTTACCCATTAACTACACCAATACAGCAAGTTTTATAACCACTTTCAGTCAGGATAGCTACTTATGTGTAAACATTTTGGAGAAGAACCGGGGTTTATTTAAGATGTATCCGTCTATCTTAGGTAAATTAGGTGAACCCCCTAAGGTGGTCTTTAGGAGAGGTAAGAATCTCAAAGTCTTATTGGAACACAAAGATACCTTTACAACACGTAACCCAGGGATGTTCAAGTGCCATAACTGTAACTATTGTAGATATGTGCAACAGACTGATTGTTTTCATATAAATGGTAGGCTTTACAAATTGAACCATAGATTCAACTATAATTCCTCCTTTATTATATACTTAGCTAAATGTACACTCTGCCCGGCCTTCTATATATGGAAAACAGAAAGAAGACTTAGGGACAGAGTGTACGAGCATTTATATGCAATTAGGAAATGTAAACTTGAAAATGCGTTAGCTAAACACAATTCTGGCTATCAAAACCATAATTTAATTTTTTTGGCTATAGATCAAGTTAACACTGATTGCAGAGGAGGACCGAGACCACTTTAACTTGAAGAATTGGAACTAGTGTGGCAAGTAAGGCTTAATGCCTGCAGCCACCCTGGTCTCAATGACACTTGTTCTATTTCTAGTGTACTTAAACTGAATAGCCCTTGGTGAATTTTTTCCCTTTTATATGGTATGTGTTTGGCTAACTATGGTGATTCAAGTAATTTTGTACTGTTTTGGGCTATTTTGTATTTAGTTTTAAACTTATGTCTCATTAATATGTGTAGTGAAGTTTCAACATGATTGGGGTAATTTAATTTCTACTACACTGTAATTAGTTGAATGTTTGTTGTTCTTTTCTTGTCTCAAGAATTTTCAGTCTTGTTTCTTTAAACACTTTAACATCAGTAATGGATTGGCTTTTTTTAGCCACGTGTTTAGGAGGTTTTAATTGTTAGTTTATATAAAGACCAGCTGGTTAGTTGATTTTAACAATTTCTGAAGAAGTCAGCGTAATGCGCTGACCAGCAAGTGGATTTTTGTGGATTAAACGTATCTTTTTGGACTGTTATTTTGCCTTTGCTCGGGTTCAATTGTTTTTTGTTTTCTGTTCATGTTGACCACTTCTTTTGAGGTATTCTCTGACTACCATAGTTGGCAGACTTTTGCCTTTTTTTCTATTTTGAAGTATTCTTTAGTTACCATAGTTGGTAGCTCTTATTTTCCCGTAAAAAAACTTTGAATTCTCTTAATAATTTTATTTGTGATTACTGATCTCTCAACATTTTGTGTTTCCAGTACGGCTGATAAGCCTACCGGATTTAAAAAGTGTACTTCCTGTGGGCATAAGATCCCAAACTCTGATGCCCACAGGAAGTGCATGTACTGTTTGTTGCCAGCACATCTAGAGACCTCTTTCTGTATTTGTGCAGCCTTTAATGTCAAGGTGTGAAGTGACTGTAGGAATAAATTAATCCATAAAGGAGTTCTTCAAGGTTCGTCTCCTTCGACTGGTACATCTTCATCAGGGAATCATATTCCTTCTCAAAAACCTAAAGAGGCTAAAGTGCATAAAAAATGCTCTTCATCTAAGTCACCTCAGTCATTGCCTTCCTCACAGCCTCCTGTGAAGGTACCCAAGACCTCATATCTGACAGCTTCAGATCCAGTACCTGTAGGTACTGAGTCTCCTCGGCTCCATTCTCCGGGATTTTTGCCAGAGTGGGTATCTTTAACTTTGAGGTCTCCATTCCTCCAAGAGACTAGGAAAAAAATCTTCAAGGCCACCATCCACTTCCTCTTCTTTTAGATCTTCCCGGAGTCTTTCTGAGTCAGAGGTGGATAGTATGATGAGAAAGTCAATCAGAAATCAGATCCAGATGTGGGTTATGCTGGCTCCATCTCCCACCGGATCCATGAGCCTTAAATCTACCTTCTAGCCTGCACATGCTCCTTCTTCGATCCAGCCCATGGTTTCAGAGTCCTCAGATATAAGGGCCCCGAAGTTAAACTGTCAGATCTGAAGGTCCTAGCATCCTTCACTCAGACAACTTCCATGAGCTGATTGACTCCAACCCTGTTGGAGCATGATGGCTATTGGAGCCGAAGCATCAGCACTGAATCCAAAGGGTTGACCTTGACTCCAGAGATTTTGGAGCCATCTCTTCCTATTGGAGCTTCTGAGCTAGATAACTTGGCTCTGTCTCCCACTTCGGATCTGAGGTTTAGGAGCCACAGGAGCTGTCTGATCTGAGATTCTCAGCTCCAGTAGGAATGCCCTCAGTCTCTCCTGGGCCCTTGGATTTTGAGGTGGTGGAGAGGGTATTGTCTTTACCTGGGCAGACTTCAACTCTTGCTTCCTTGGATCCGTGCCTCCAACCTCCTTGGGACCCTGTGTCTGAATTCTCTCATTCTATGCCTCAGGGGCAGTCAGCCCAGATGAACTTCAAAGTAGTTTTCACTAGGGAAACTTCCATCTCTTCTGACACTTCCCCAGAGCACCCCACTGATGAAGACTGTAGAAAAAGATTGTGCAAAAGGAGACACCTGGATTCCCCACAGGAATCCATCACAGAAGACACTGATTTTGATGAAGGGGAAAGGGTCTCTTGGATCTCCATCTGAAAATATCTAATTGGAGGAAATTGTAGTGATCTTTCACCAAAAAGGTGGATGATCTGTCCAAACCCCTTCCCAGGAGGAATCTGTGTTCTTGGAAACCTTCATCTACATCTTGGGTTACCCCACCTGCAGATGAGCTGATAGACCTTGTCTCCTGCAGAGCATAGAAGGAAACAGAATCCATAGAACCAGTCCCTAAGTGCCCGGACAAGATTCTCAGTGCCTTATCAGATGGGTTACTTTGGATGAAATATGTTCCTATAGATGCCATGGTCATTGAGGTAGCTACCTAAAAGGAGATGGCTGAACAGAGCTCCTCTGTCCACACCCCCCCCCCCAACAGGGGGTCTAGGGAGTTGGACAGTTTCAGGAAATGAGCGTGTGGATCAGGGACCTTCGCTATACAGTCACTGAATTATTTGGCACATTTCACGAGGTTACAGAGGGACTAATCAAGGAATTCTCTAACTCTCCCCCACAGTCCATGTCTGGAGAGGAGCAGACATATTTTTCTTCAGGACTGGCCTCCCTGCAATCCAGTACTAATGTGTCCATGAGGCTAATCTCAAATGCAGGTAAAGGTTCCTCATGGGCTGCTGGTTCAGGCATAGCCATTAGGAGACATACTTGGATGCAGTTGTGTGATCTCATGGAGCCCTTTAAGGTGTCATTCATCAGTGCTTCCTTTGATGGATCTTCTTTCTTTGGACCAACAGTTAGAGACACTCTCCCCCAGTGTGAAGGATGGAAAAACCCTTTCTGCCATGGGAATCCATTTTTCTGCCCTGCTAAGAACTTTTTCCAGGAATCAACGTGGTGGTAAGAAAGCATGGTTCAGATTCAGTACCTGTAGGAAGCACTTGGAGATTTTTCTCCCAGTGGCAGCGGGGGAAATAACTATAATGAGAGATGCCACCCTTGTGGCAGAGGGAGCCTGCAGAATCAAGGTTCTTGTGATTCTTTCTCACATAGGCCCTTTCAGCTCTCCTACAAAGTTACCCAAGTGTCCCTCTCTGGAGGCAGTTGGGGGGGTGCTTATCCTTGCAACCAAAAGCCTCGGCAGCCATCACACAAGATTCTTGGGTGCAAAGGATCATCTCCAGAGGATAGTTCATTCCCTTTTCCCAAGTTCCTCCACAGAAGAGAAGAATTCTCCCTGATGTTCCACCCAAAAAGAGGGAACAAGCAGCTTTAGAAATTCAAAAGCTGCTGGACAAAAGAGTCACCCAAGAGGTCCCTTAAGACCAAAGCGGACCCAGAATTTATTCAAGGTTCTTTTTAGTGCCAATGAAAACAGGGGACCTGAGACACATTTTGGATCTTAGTTATTTGAGACAGTTTGTGAAGAATTCCAAGTTCTGGGTGGTCACAGTTCAGTCCTTTCTGCCTCTTCTTCAGAAGGATGACCGGATATGCCCTTTAGATCTTCAGGTCGCATACTATCATATAAAAATGAACAGATGCTCCCAAAGATATCTACTCTTCTGGCGGGGAGATACTCATTATCAGTTCAGAGGCCTGCCATTTGGTCTCACCATAGCCCCCAGGGTGTTCACCAATTGTATGGCAGTGGTAACAGCTCACCTAAGACCATGCAGCTTCCGAGTGTTTCCCTCAGTATATAAATGACTAGCTGCTAACCGCACCAACCAGACATCTTCTGGAGCAGGCCAGAGATTACATTCTACTTCTATCTCAATCTCTGGGAATTATGGTAAATCTGGTAAAGCCCCAACCTCAATCAGTTCAAGCCTTGGAGCCTGTTTTGAGGCTAGTTTTTCTGCCTCAAAACAGAATTTTTACTGTGAAATTGCATGTCAATGAAATTTTGTCTCATCCCTCACCCCCAGCGAGACTGATACTCAAAGACCTAGGGCTGATGGCTGCTGCAATAACTTTATTTTATTTATTTTTGTATTTTATTTTACATTTGTTGACCGGGCTAGTCCAACTGGATATATGTCCATTTTCAGTAGAGGCCCGGGGAGAAAAGCTCCACTAACAGTTACTAGACATATAGATACAATACATTTTTAAGGCAAGGCAACACAAGTTATTAAGATGATAGGTAAACATCAATAAATCAAACAAAAGTTTGCAAGACAGATGGCGAAATAATATAAACAAGAGGTATAGACAAGTACATACTATTCAATAGAGAGTTTACTAGGAAAGGACAAACTACTATAGTACCTTCTGTGATGCTCTAATCTAGTACATAACTTTATTAGCTGATAGCAAATACATTCAGAGGTTAATAAGAAGGAGTGCATAGCAGAAGCAGTAATGAGATAAGCTTAGACAAATTATGAAGGATGGAAGTGATTAATCTGGGTTAGTGCATGGACATAGCCAGTTATTTTTAAGGTATTCTTTGAGTTGCTTCTTGAAGAGTGGTGTAGAGGAAAGAGGTGAGAGTTCTTTTGGGAAAAGGTTCCAAGTTTTCCCCATGGCGTTGGAAAACAGAGAGTCCACAGCTTTATTATAGGACTTATGTATAGATATTTGCAATTTCTTTGCTGAGCATAGGGTAGATAGTTTTATGTAGGACATAATCAGGATAGTAAGTATAGGTGTGTTAATAGGATGGTGGTGGATCTTTTGTGTGTTAGTAAGCTGGTACAAGAGAAGTGGATTATGGAGTTCCAGCCAACCCACTTGTTTTAGATTATGACAATGGTGAGTTCTAAATGGGGAACTTGTGGCAAATCTGGCAATGTTGTTGTATGAGTTTGTAAGTTTGTTGAGGTTACTTTTGGAAAGATTGGTATAAATTGGGGAGGCATAGAGGAGAGTAGAGATAAGATGGGCGTGGGCAATAGTAGTTCTAGCTGTAGGAGTAAGGAAGGAGTTAATCATATAAAGTGAGCCTAGCTTTCTGTTCCCTGATTTTATTGTGTTCATAGGTTCATAGATTAGTACTAGGCTAATTGCCCTTGTGAGACATTTTAAGCCTAGCCAATTATCCTTTGTGAGACACAAACCCTGCACCTTGTGTTTGTAAGGTAAACACCTTAACCATTAAGCCACCCTCCCAGAATAAACAGACTTTGCAAGGCTCAAACCCAGTACCCTGCATACCATAAACAAAGTGATTTACCACTAAGCCATGCCAAAAATTGTGTTGTTTATGTGTGTGTCAAAGGTGAGGTTGTGTGTGTCAAAGTTGAGGTTATTATCAATTGTTGCTCCCAAGAGTTTGGTAGTTGGGTCAGGAGATATACCAGTACCATTACTGGATAACACTGTAAAGTCTATTTGTGTGGACTTTTTTGTAGGGTTAAAGAGCAATAATTTGTTTTTTTGGGGGGGGGTTCAGGAGTAGGCAGTGCTGTAGGAACCAGTCTTCCACAATGTTGAGTACCTTTTATGTGAGGGATTGGAGCTCAGATAAGGAAGTAGTGGAGCATAATAAAGTAGTAATAGAAAGTCACAGACCAGGAACCAAAACCAAAGTAATTCCAAAGGCAAAAGAACATCAGCCAGTGGTAGTACTTCCAATATGCAGACTTTAATAAAGGCAAAATGCAAAAAACACGTAATAAAATCAAGCGCTTTCGCCTGGTTCCTACCAGGCTTTATCAAGATAAAAAAAGTTTAAAACAGTGTCTTAATATATGCTTACAATAAATCACATGATTTCTAATCAATCAATTAATTAAAGCACTTCAATTTGATGGCACTTTTCTTAAAAAACAATACATCACATTAAATCTACAAAACCTAATACTAGCGTTAAAAACATTTTAACAGTTTTGTATATAAATCAGAAAACCACACTTCATTGAGTTAATATAATTTTCCGTAGCTACCAAATAAATAATTGTACCCAATACATAGCCCTGTTAAATACATATAAACATTGAACATTAGCCTCAAGCCTGTAACATGTCCGATTCCTTTAAAATATATAAGTAATCAATGTGTGCTTGGCTTATAGCCTGGCCCTTCTTAGTCTAAGAACACTGGTAATGCTAACGTTATCATTGAGTCCAGGAGATTTTGAGGCATTAAGTTCTAATTGCCACAAAAGTTCTTTGTACTCAAGGAGTGTTTCCCAGTCACCCCCCTCTCTGATCCTGTACAACTTGTTCCAAAACCAAAAACTTGAGCTGCATGCTAGGACATAAAGTCAAATGCTTATAGAAGGCATTAGTGTCCTTCTTTTTTAGAGACCTCATATAAATGCTCATATATTCTACGTCTTAGGGGTCTTTCAGTTTTTCCCACGTAGAAACTAGAGCATTGAGTACATATCCCCAAGTAAACAACTCCCCTAGTTCCACAGTTATAATAACCAGTTGCCTTAACTGTAAAATTCCTTATGGGAATATAAAAACTACTGTCATTAAAGATAAAAGGGCATTGATTGCAGGCTCCACATTTGTACGTGCCTAACTTAGAAACAGAATGAGCACGGTTCTTATGGTAATTTTTACTTTCAAACAAACCCTTCAAATTAGTGTCCCTCCTCCTTTCAAAACTAGGTTTTGTGGATACTATACTTTGTGTGTCCTCCTGCAAGGTTAAAATCAGCCAATACTTCAAAACAGTTTGTTCTACCTGCTCAGATTCCCTAGTGAATGTGTATATAAAAGTGTTGTGTGAATTGTACTTTTCTTCTTGTTCTTTTTGCTCTTTTTGCTCAACCATCTGCTGGCCAATACCCAATAATGGAAAATACTTGAGCTCCCTATCAGATGTTACCTCTTTGGCCATTTTGTTTACCAAACATGACGGGTAACCCCTTTCCAGAAAAAGTTTTTTTTAAAAAGCTTATTTCCTTAAGAAATAACTCATCACTACTGGACATTCTGGAGGCCCGGATCAATTGTCCTTTTATTATTCTCTTCTTCTGGTAAAAAGGGTGGCCACTTTCAAAATGCAGGTAAGAATTTGAAAAAGTGGCCTTTCTGTAAATCTTGGATTGAAAACAACCCTTAACATAATCTTTAAATAGTGTTAAATCCAGGTAACTAAGATTGTCATTGCTTACATTATATGTAAAAGAAAGGAATTGCGTGGATGTGTTAACGTATGCCATAAATTCCTTGAAGTTATCTAAATCACCATTCCAAAGTATACATATATCATCCAAAAAACGTTTGTAGTGAATAATATACTTGGCCCAGTCAGTTTGAAATATGAATTTGTTTTCCCAATAATGCAAAACAATGTTTGCATATACTGTGGCACAGGGGGTACCCATTGCCACCCCCTTTTTTTGTCGAAACATCTCTCCATTAAAGTAAATACAGTTATTTTGAAGAACAATCTCCATAAATTCAACTAGCAACATAACTATATTGGACCCTAGACCAGATTGCGTGGCTAAAATCTCGTTAAACCACTCTAGGCCAACAGAATGCGGAATGCTGGGAAATAACTCCACAATATCTATAGTTGCCATCAGACAGGCCGGATTATACAAATCCCTTTCAATACCTTTAAGAAATTCCCAGGAATCTTTACAAATATGCTTTAAGGATGACACAAATTTCTTAACAATCTGGTCTATAAATTTGCCCAATGGTTCCGTGATACCACCCGAACCAGATACTATAGGCCTAAATTTCAGGGGGTCTAACCCCTTGTGAACCTTTGGTATACCAGAAATCACCGGGATCTTAGGCTTGTCCACGTACAAATAATTATACAACTTCTCATTAATGGCTCCCTGCATTAAATGGTCAAATAATGCAAATTTAATCTTAGAGTAGGCAATGTTAACCTCATTCCTGGAGACCACCTCATACTGATCTACATCCTGCAACATACTGTGCATTTGGGATTCATATGCCCAGTCATACATCAAAACCACCCCCCCACCTTTGTCTGGTTTCATCAAACCCCCTCAAGTTTAAGGAAGTTAACTAGTTGGTACAAATCAAAATCAATGTTATCAGGTGGGACTTGTACATTACTTGAATATTGTTTTCTTAAGTCTGTCTCCACCAATTCTTCGAAAACCTTCAAAGAGGGGTGAATGGGAGGGTTAAAAGTGCCCATTCTTGTAAATTGTTCTTTCATCATCTCCTGCCCTTGAAATTGTAACGCAAGATTTAAACGTCTCACAAACAACTTCAAATCTATTAAAGTTTTGGACAAATTTAATGAAAGCAGGAGCACAAATTGAAAACCTCTAATAAATAACTAAAAAAAATTTTTTGTAACTTGAATATCAGTAAAATTGTAAATAGAAAAATTTCTCATAGATAACACCTTGCTGTTACAATTTGTTACTTCATTGGCCAACCTAAAAGAGCCAAAAACATCCAAAAGGGGTGGTTCATCTACCTCCGCAACTTGTTCCAACCCTGTTGAAAATATGTTGTGCTCTTCCCCCTCGGTCTGCCCTGGGGGTACTGAAAACCCTGATGCACATTCCTATGCTCCTTTTGAGCCAAACATTCACTTCTTCTAGGTAATTCCATTGTAGGGACTGCCTCATTACTGGTAAATACTGAGTTGTCACCAATATCATTGTTATAACCAGTATTCATTCTCCCTTTTTCTGGTAAAGGGTAGGCCAGCCCATCCCTATATTCAACCAAGTCTCGCTCTAATTTTCTAATTTTGCGATTGACAATTTTTATGCAATGCTGGTCCACCTCATTAAACACCCCATCATATTCCCTTTTAATGCCAGGAAAACCTTTTCCTTTAACAATGGAGTCATTTAAGCTATTTACTTCCTTTAATAAAGAACCCGCCTTGACTTCATAGTCTTTAACCATGAAGTCAAGCATTTCTAGTCTGGTTCTGTCAAACAAATTAATCAAATTATTGTATAGAACAGTTCCTGGTAAAGCACTGTTCGGAAATTTGAAGCATCGTAACCCTTTTGGCACGCGTTGCACACATATGCACTCCTTTAAATAGTCAATTTATAACTGCATAGATTTGAATGCATACAATTTATCACTAAGCTCTTTAAAGTCTTGCTCAACACAGTTAGTTTGATTTATCGAAGCTGCAAATGTACCTTGTTTGAATAAAAACTGCTGCTCTGTCCACGCATTAAAATTAAAATCCTTCCTTTGCGTGGTGGCCCCATTCTTCCTATTAGCATGTATTTTACCCAGTTGTTCCTGCAGATCGGCGTCTACCAATACAATCTCATCAGGAAGTTCCACCCGGGTCGTACCATCGTGTACTTGGGCTAACGGTGATGAAGGTTTCCTCTTTAAACCTTGTTGTTGGTTACCCGGCAGCTTTGAAATAGTGTCACCAGATCCCAACACCAACAGGTTGTTACTAAGTTGAGTTAATAAGACCAGAACTTGCTTGAATTCCCCTCTTGTCACAGGAGCATCATCCGGTTCGTCACGAAGCAACATTGATGTATTCTGGAACTCCACTGCATCAGCTCCTTCCGCCATGGATAACAACCAAAATAAAGTAGTAATAGAAAGTCACAGACCAGGAACCAAAACCAAAGTAATTCCAAAGGCAAAAGAACATCAACCAGCGGTAGTACTTCCAATATGCAGACTTTAATAAAGGCAAAATGCAAAAAACACGTAATAAAATCAAGCGCTTTCGCCTGGTTCCTACCAGGCTTTATCAAGATAAAAAAAGTTTAAAGCAGTGTCTTAATATATGTTTACAATAAATCACATGATTTCTAATCAATCAATTAATTAAAGCACTTCAATTTGATGGCACTTTTCTTAAAAATCCAAAAAAGGAGTGATACAACTCTGAAAAACCAATAATCCACAAAAGAGTTGTATAGGAAGTAAAACTGCCACAATCTCAGTCCAAAAACGTTACCGTGAATGAATATGAATGAGTTCAAGTCCAGCACTGAATTTATTAACGCTCCTTTATTAACAAACTGCGTTTTCGTCCCAACACATTAGGACTTCATCAGGTACCTCCTCCCTTTCGCTCGTGTGTCACCTGGGAGGCAGAAACCCGTGACGAAGTCACACGGGATTTCTGCCCTTCCCCGAGGTGTTGAAAAGTAGAGCCTGAAGGTGTTGGGAGTTGTCTCCAAGTGCGCCAAAGGTGGGGGTTGGCGAGTGGTGACACACGAGCGAAAGGGAGGAGGTACCTGATGAAGTCCTAATGTGTTGGGACGAAAACGCAGTTTGTTAATAAAAGAGCGTTAATAAATTCAGTGCTGGACTTGAACTCATTCATATTCATTCACGGTAACGTTTTTGGACTGAGATTGTGGCAGTTTTACTTCCTATACAACACTTTTCTTAAAAAACTATACATCACATTAAATCTACAAAACCTAATACTAGCGTTAAAAACATTTTAAAAGTTTTCTATATAAATCAGAAAACCACACTTCATTGAGTTAATATAATTTTCCGTAGCTACCAAATAAATAATTGTACCCAATACATAGCCCTATTAAATACATATAAACATTGAACATTAGCCTCAAGCCTGTAACATGTCCGATTCCTTTAAAATATATAAGCAATCAATGTGTGCTTGGCTTATAGCCTGGCCCTTCTTAGTCTAAGAACACTGGTAATGCTAACGTTATCATTGAGTCCAGGAGATTTTGAGGCATTAAGTTTTAATTGCCACAAAAGTTCTTTGTACTCAAGGAGTGTTTCCCAGTCACCCCCTCTCTGATCCTGTACAACTTGTTCCAAAACCAAAAACTTGAGCTGCATGCTAGGACATAAAGTCAAATGCTTATAGAAGGCATTAGTGTCCTTCTTTTTAGAGACCTCATATAAATGCTCATATATTCTACGTCTTAGGGGTCTTTCAGTTTTTCCCACGTAGAAACTAGAGCATTGAGTACATATCCCCAAGTAAACAACTCCCCTAGTTCCACAGTTATAATAACCAGTTGCCTTAACCTTAAAATTCCTTATGGGAATATAAAAACTACTGTCATTAAAGATAAAAGTAGTGGAGCATATTAATGTTGAATCATCTGCATATTGTATGCAGGTAGCTTGAGAAATTGTTAGGTTGAGGTCATTAATGAAAATTGAGAATAGGAGGGGGCCCAAAATAGAGCCTTGAGGGACAGCTAGGGAGACAGGAAGATTTGTGGAAAGTGCATTATCCCACAGCACAGCTTGTTGACTGTTCCCCAGGTAGGAATAGAACCATTTTAGTGCTAGTGAATCAAGAGAGAGAGAGAGAGAGAGATTTAAGTAGATTAATAAGAAGCTGATGGTTAACCATATCAGAAGCTTTTGAGAGGTCAATGGAAAGTGCAGAAGATAGAGTGCTGTTATTACGATTTTTGTTGATGCAGTCAGAAAAGGATAAAAGGGCAGAGGTGGTACTATGGAATGGCCTAAATCCATGCAAATCCATGCTTGTTTTGGAGAAGGCGGTTGAGTAGTTGTCAGTGGATACATTTTTCCATTATTTTTGCTAAGGGAGAGAGTAAAGCAATTGGTCGAAAGTTGGAAAGGTCAGTGGAGTTCCCACCCTTATGTAAAGGGATGATATGGGAGATTTTCCAGATAGATGGGATAGTTCCTTCAGAAATTGTTCTATTTATTAGGATAGAAATGGGATAGGCTACAGCTTTGGCTGCTTTTTCAGGTATTCGGCTGGTAGGAGGTCTGCTGAAGGAGTGCATGGCTTTAGTTTTAGGAGAAGGGTGCAAATGAGGGATGTAGGGACTGGTTGTAGGTGGAATGATGGTAGTAAGCTAGATGAGGTGGATGACAGGCATGGTTTAACATGGGGTAGAGAGTTTGCTAGTGATTGGATAGCTTCAGTAAAGAAGGTATTAATGGCATTGGCAATATGCTTAGGATTGTTGCTGGTGGTATCTGATGGAGTTGGTGTTTTGGTGTGACCTGGGTGTAAGGGTTTGTTTATGCCTGACCAGAATTTTTGTGGTTTATGTTTGTGGGTCTGCTGGAGCTGAAAGTAGAAGTTTTTTTTTTGTCAGTCATTACAGATCTTTTAGCAGCATTTCATAATTGTTTAAATTCTAGATGATCTGTTGGGTTTTTAGAAGATCTCCATTTGGCCCAGATTTTTTTTCTATGTGACATTTTCAATCTGGTTTCATTTGTAAGCCATAGAACAGCTTTAGTCCTAATTCTGATAGTGGGTAAGAGGGCATGATAGTCTAGAATTTGTAAGAATTTACTGTTAAAAGTATGAAACTGCCTCCTCTAACTGGAGGTGTTTCAGTGGTGACCAGTCACATGCTTTAAGTTCAGTCTGGAAGCATTCAAGACTAAAATTTTTATTGGATCAAGTAGTCCTAAAGAAATTAGAGTGGGGGATATTGAGTCTTTGATGACATAGGTCAGTGAATGGTCACTAAGGTCATCAGGAAGAGTACCTGTTTTATATATAGAGGGGTGATTGTTAACTAGCATCCAGTCTAGGGTGCTTTCTTTGTTGTTGGGTTTATTGATTCTAGTAGGGCTGGTAATGATTTGTGAGAACTGGTAAAGGTTAATATGGATAGTAGGCTTGGGTGAGCTACAAGTAGTCCAGTCTATATTAAAGTCACCCAGCACTATTGTTTCTTGAGGTAGGTAAGTGAAGAGGCAGCTAGGTACATTTTCAAAAGTATTAATGTTGTTTCCAGGAGGGAGGTAGAAGTAAATTAAATAGATGGATTTATAGGTGTTTATTTGAAGTTTAGCAGAAAGAATTTTAGCATTACTGTCAGTAGGGAGCTGCACATTGAAAGAAGTGATGTGCAATCATGACTTTTAAAGAGTGGCTACTCCTCCACCCTTTTTGGTTTTACGGTCTAGTCTTAATATATTGTATCCAGGTGGGGTGATTTCGTTGTCCTTTGTGGTTGGTTTAAACCATGTTTCAGTAAGACATAGGATGTCAAAGGAATGGACATCTAAGAGAGCATGCAGATGGAGTATTTTATTGTTAATACTACGAATATTAAGATGTGCTATAAGGAGAGAGTCAGATGATTTATCTGGGTTGTAAGAGGTGGATGGAATGAGTGTTTGGTGATTGGATCTCTCTTTGTTGTAGGGACCAGGGTTGGGATGAATGTCTCCATCTAATAAGAGATAATGTTTTGGTCTATGTGTGAAATGTAAAGTTTTAGAGTAGATGTTTAGGGATTTATTGCTTTTGGGGTAAGTAATGTGGCCTAGTCTGTGATACTTTGGAAGTAAGTAGATAGGAGTTGCTGTGATATTAATGTGGTTGTAGAGGGTTACATGAGTAGCAAGTAAAGTATACTGGAAAGGATGTTGAAAGTCACTGAACATGAGATGTTCATAGGCAGTTAGTATGAGGGATACAGATAGGAAAGGAAGGTTAGTACATAGAAGTAATAGTGGTAGGAATGTATATATAGGTGGTAGGGCCAGAGTAAGAAGTATGGTTTTAGAGAAAGTAATAGTAATAGGAGTAGGGAAGAGTAAAATATGTGTAATAAGAGTGTGGGTTAGGAGAGAGGAAGGGAAGTAGTTATGTATGGTGTTTTAGAAAAATAACTAGTAGTAGTAAAGAGTTTGGGTGTGTGTACAAGGTTAATAAGCAAAGGTCAAGGATAGGGTGTGTCTGGGAAGTGGTGTGGCTTGGGAGGTATAAGGCTAGGACCCCTGGGGTGGGTGGGAATTGGGGGTAGGGAAGGGAGCAGAGTGAGCCCGCAGGGGGAATGAAGCGGGAAGAGCCAAAGGGAGAAACAGCTACAGGGAAAAACAATCTGTAAGCAAATGCTAGGGACAGCAGTAGAGAATGGAAAAAGGTAAGTACAGAGTAAAAAATCAGAGAGGGTGGAGAAAAAGAGTTTTATGCAGGAGAAAACATAGGGAGTATGCCTGGGAAGGAGAAAAATAAGAAAAAAAGGTCCAGGTTCAGTACAGATAACAGGGAGAAATAAACTATTTAGAGAGATAGCAAGTTACTAGGATAATAGTGCCACCTAGTGGCGATAGGAGGAAAAGCAAGACTGGGAAGGGTACTTTATTAAGAAACCCTAATAAAGTATTGGAGAGGGAGAGAAAAACAAACAAAAGTAATTGAGGAGGCTACAGGGTGCGCAGGCTGTGGTCGGCTGCTTAATCACAAGCAGTAAATACACTGGTGAAAAGTACACGCCATTAAACTGTAGAACAAAATGTCTGGTATAGGGCTACATACACTGTGTCTTAGGTACTGGGGGATAAGCCGCACTGAGGGCAAGCGGAGCACTTTAGACTTCTTCCGTTCTCAATATTTGAAGATACCCAGGTAAAATACACTATCTTTGGCAAGATTCAGAGTGAAGGACCCGGGGTAGGAGGCTTTAAAACAAAAAGGACACATCTGAGTAAAGGCAGGCAGAGAAACAAATAAGAGGAAAACAGTTGGGAGTCATAGAAGGAGAAGCAACAGGACTAGATTGAATAAGCGTTAGGCTAGGTAGGCAGGAAGCTAGGGAGATTACATTATATGTAAAAGAAAGGAATTGGTTGTTATATATTGGGTTACTTGTGAACGAAATCGACACTTTGGATAAAGAGATTAAAGCGGATTTGAACTTTTCAATGTTTAGGTACGATTATGATCGTACCTTAACTAGTATTGATGCACTACTTGTTAAAATGAAATTGAACAAAAGTAAAAAACTGGTTAGGGATAGACAAGCTTATCAGAATGGCAGTGCTTATCCTAGACTTCAACATCCAGATATGAGGAAGTCTAATACAGTAGATAATTTGCGACAACTTGATCCTATTGAAAATTCATTTAGAGATGATGATTACATGGAAGATGAGATCCTTGACGACGAGGAAACCAGACCCAGACGCAGTAACAGAATCAAAGGCCTTAAGAGTAACACTAATATAGGCAAGAACAACACCAAACAGAAAGACCATGGTAGGAATAATTTTTTAGGCCAGTGCAATTATCGCCAACGTTCCAACAAGAGGAGGAACTGGAATTGATTAATTTAAGTTCTACTGAAGTGATTAATGATGGCGTAATAAACACATCTTGTTTTTCTCAAACACAAGAAGTTCCAAAAATTATCTTAAACCAAAAAGGTGACTTTAAGATTTATAATTTTACAGAGCTTATACTAAGCGATGAACTGGTTGAGCTTCTTGCTTACGGTTATACTTTTGTCCCGAGTAGATTCGGAGACATATCAAAAGAAATTATTGATTTAAAATGTTTTGTAAGAAAGCTCAATCTTAAGCTATTTTTTAACAACGAAATGATGCCATCTACATCTACCTTGAAGTTGCCTAGTGTTTTTAATCCACCTCTTCATCCTTCCCTTCTTTTGTTTGAGAACGTTTGTGAGGTTGATATTAGACACCTCTTTAAGGATAGGCAGAAGAAAAAGAAGTATTCTGATTTTAATACCACTAAAGAACAGGCCCTACTTTTGGATGACCTTTGTAGCTCTTCAGTCAGGTTGATTAAACCCGACAAAGGTGGGGGTTTAGTGATTTTAGACAACCAGACTTACAAAGAGAAAATGTTAACCGTACTGGGGTCACCATCTTACGTTGAAGCATCCATCAATGAAATACAAGGTGCTCATAACAGGATGAGGGGGTATTTCCGTGATTTATTCCTTGAGAGCAAGATTGACTCTGATACTTATAACTATATTGATATCACGTTGCCGAAGATTCCTGTTATGTTTGGCATACCTAAGGTTCACAAAAACATAAACAATCCACCCATGAGAGCCTTAATTGATGGAAGGTCTTCTATGACATACCCCAGTGCGAAGCTGGTTGATAACATTTTGTCCAAATATGTAAGGTTTCTTCCAGGAGTTTGCAAAGACTCCTGGTCTTTTTTGGAAAATGTTAATAGTCTACCGTTCAACAGTGATGATAACTTTCTCACTGTCGACGTGGTAGACTTGTACACCTCCGTTCCACACCAAGAAGCACTCGAGTGGATAGCACTTTTGCTTACGGATTTTGGAGCCCCAAAAATAGAAATCGACCTTGTTACTGAAATTTTGGACATTGTCTTGTCATCCAACTTTTTTACTTTTGATAAAAAGTATTTTTTGCAGAAACAAGGAGTTGCTATGGGCTCCCCTTGCGGAGCTTCCGTGGCCAATTTCTTTATGGGGTATTGGGAAAAACATTTTCTTTTTTCCTCACCAGAATTGATGCGATTTGTTCAATACTACACGAGATTTCTTGATGACATTTTTCTCCTTTTTAGAGGTGATAGTATTGAAGCCAGTTTGTTTGTTGACACATTAAATCGCACTACTGACTTCCTAAAATTCACGTACAAGTTTTCTACATCGGACATTGATTATTTGGACGTGAAATTATTGAAGGATGTCAGTGGTCATGTTTTTGTTTCAAGAGTTTATAGAAAACCAACGTACTGCAATTCTTTCCTCCATTTCTCTAGCCACCACCCTTTTAAACAAAAAAGGTCTATTGTTAAGGGACAGTTGGTTAGGGCGGCGAGAATGTGCAGTACTTTGGAAGATTTCCATAATGAGTGCAACCTGTTGTCCAGTATGTTTCTTAATAGAGGCTATCCGATACAACTGGTCGATGAGTTGGTTATGGAGGTTGACATAAAGAGGACGAATGGCTTCTATAAGGCCATTCTATCCCAGGGAAATTCTATTATTGAATCTAGTCCCACTTTTGAGACGGAACCTTCTTCTAACTGTAATTCCAATTCTTTAGAGGTTAACTTGAGTACAACCACTGGGTTTGACTTTTCTTTGAGTTACATTACCACCTATAGTTTGGATTCTAATGTAATTGTCTCAACAATACGGAAGAACTGGCATTTTATTTTGAGTAGTCCTGTACTTACTGAGAAACTTGGTCAGGTTCCAAAATTTGTATTCAAAAGGAATAGTAACCTTAAAGAACTCCTACAAAGGGACTTCTCTAGTAAGATTTTTAATAAACGAACGGGTATGTACCCCTGTGGTTTCTGTAACAGGTGCCACAAAGTTAGATCAGGCCAAACTTTTAATATAGGTGACAAAAAATACACTATTAGATTTCCATTGAATTGTGAGAGCAGATCTATTATCTACGTGGCTTTGTGCGACTGTTGTCCTTCTTTTTACATAGGAAAGACCGATCGCAGGTTACGAGATCGTATTTATGAACACTTGTATGCGATAAAAAATAAGAACGACAGTAACGCACTAGCCAAACATACTATCAATCAACCTGGTCACAGTTTTTCATTTATGGCCATTGATCAAGTACAAGCCACTATTAGGGGGGGGCCCATTCCACTTTTACTTGAAACTCGTGAATTGGAGTGGCAGTTTAGAACGGATGCCTTTCGACATCCTGGTCTTAACGAAAACTGCAATATATCTGCAGTATTGAAAATGAGGAGCTACTTGCGGTAGTGGGCTTATTTAACACATCGACCTAGTTGTTCACTTCTTTACATTTTGTTGGGCTATCATTAGTGCAAAAATTTACTGGGGGGATTGATTTAGTTTTTTATAAACATTATACCCCCCTCCCCTCCCCCCCTTCCCCCCCTCCTCTCCTCCCTCTCCCTCCCTTCCCCCATTTTAGTATTTTATACTTAATTGTTATATACATTTAGTAGTTGGATACTGCATATAGTAGTCTTATGGTTGCGTTTTCTTTTTATACTCATTTGGGTATTGAGTATTGTTTTCATGATGTAGCTTTTATTTTAATGTTTCTATGTTTTTTACGTTGACAATTGTTAAGTAGAAACATTTTTAAATTTTAAAACTTTTTATGTTGTATGACATCACTTCCTTTTTTATCTTTTAAATATGTGTATTACACTTTGGCAGTTGTTATTTCTCTGAAGAAGCCACGACAGTGTGTGTGGCGAAAACGCTTGTTAATAATAAAATTGCGTTAAGATTTTACTTGTTTTGCAAGTCTCATTGCTGGAGCAAGGAGTCCGTGGACTTTTAGTATTTCTATGGGACATGGGATTTGCTAAGGAATTTGTTGGCATTTTTTCTTGTCTTCTGTTAACTCAGGCAAGAAGGGGACAACAGTTCCTTTTCTTTCTGTCATGGATTTTCAGTCAGAAGAACAGGCATTCGGGGGTGGGGGTTGTACCTCAGGAATTTTTTCACAATCTGAAAATTCTGATTTTGAGAAAAGTATTTGTTTTTGTTTTAGATTCCTTCCTGAAGTTTTATCTTTTTCAGAAACTTTAACACCTTTACTAAATTATCATTTGAGACACAGACAAACATACATTAAAAGAAAAGAAGACAAACCATAATAACATTTTTTTAATTTACATACATTATGCATCACACATATTTTCTTTTCCTTGTAACTATAATCAGTTCATTATATAAATTGCTGAATTCCTGCCTTCTCTTAAAGCTTACCCCTCCTGCCGCTGAACATTATTCTGCATGTATTGTTACCAGAATTTCCATTTATCTATATGTAATTTACTCCTTCCCTTTTCTCAACATCCTTATTTCATTTATTTTATCTGTTTTATAACATTTAATACTTCAAATACAGTTGGTTTAGAATTTGATTTTCATTTTCTAGTAATTGTTTTTTTTTTTTTTTTTTTTGGTGGCTAACAGAATTAAACTTAATAAGGCCTTAATATGTCTAGGCAATTCAGATCCTGTGTCCCAACTTAAAAGAATAATTTATTTAGGTATAGCTATTTGTCCACCAAATATTTCTGAGAGAATACTTTGCAGGAATTTTTAAAATCTGCCAGCTATTCATACTTCCAAATTATATTCCCAGTTATCTGCCCCCCCCACTCCTCTATCACACCTTGCTATCTACCTGAGGAAAAATTATTTGAAGTCTGCTTGGGGTATAACAATACCTATGCAAACACTTCCATGCAAAGATCCTAAACCTTCTGAGCATTGTTGCATACTTGGAAGTCATACACACGTACATTGATTTTCCAGTGTCTCTTCCCAATCTTTTCTAACCTCCTGTGATTGATTCTTATAGTTATCATGCAGTGTTTTATATGCCCTATTAATTGTCCAAGTTTTAACAGCAGTTTCTATTCTAGAGTCATCTAAAAAATTACCAGAGCAGGGCTTTCACCTAAGATTCTCTTGTTCCATTTTCTTTGCCTATACTCTGCTATCAATCCCTTGTAGGGAAGGCAATATCTGGCCTGCAATGCAAATGTCTTCTTTGCCTTATCTCACTCTCTTACCTTTCCCTCCCTAATTATTTGCTCTCAGTTCCATGTTTCCTTTGCCAGTTTTCTACAGTAAATTCCCACCCCGTTGCCTGTTTTCTTTACCCATTCTTGCAGTCATCCCTATTGGCAAAATCTGTTTTTTTCTATTCTTGTGTTGGTTTTGCTCTTAAAATACTTTCTGCTAATTTATGAATATAATATTCTGTGTGGTTCTTATTATTCTCCATCCATCCTGTATCCAAAATCTCATACACTCTCTCTCTGTTTCTTGATCTTCCATCTGTTTCATCATCATTCCTTTCTGTTTTGAATTATTACCTTCTGCTTGTGTTGTGTGTATAAGTCTTAGCTGTGTGGCTCTAAAATATCCCAATCAAATCCAGCAATTCTAAATCACCTTGAACTATTGGAAGGATCATATTTTATCCCACTTAACTCTTGCCCTCTTTTCCTTCTTGATAAAAACCTTCAACTCTGTAATAATTATTGTCCACAACTCCTTATCTGGTTGATAAAAAATATTCATGACCCATATATAAAATTAAAGGGAGTATAAAAACATTTTCACTGATTGTATATTACAATCAATACCCATAAGTAAGAGCTTCCAGTTTCTCAAAATTTGTATTATCTTTTGTTTAGCCTCTTCCTACATATTCTTATCTGCCCTAACAAAATCATCTTCAGTCCATACGCCTATATACCTATATACTTCATTTATTATGTCCCTATAAATATGGTCATTGCTTAACCAGTCTACGTGTAGGTACATAATTTACAGCTACAGCCTTTAGTTTTATCTTCATAGGTTCATAGGTAGGTACTAGGCTATCAGCCCAAGGGCCTAAGTAAGCCTAGACAACAAGGTTGGCTTACGACAGCCAGGAAAGTTAATTTCCTGTGCCCCTGTCGAGCAGAGCCATAGAAGTGATCCCTGGGGTGTATTTCCTATTTCCCATCCACTCATCAAGATTTTTCTTGAAGAGTGCTAATGAGGAACGTTGCTTGACATAGATGGGTAGCTTGTTCCAGAGTATAGGAAGTCTCTGGGACAAGAATCTATCCCTCCAGCATGTCCTGTTTGTTGTGGTGATGAGGTTTAGGTCCCTAGAGCGTGTAGCTCAGAGGAATTGGGATTTCTTTAGGTGTAGCATGTCCCTAACAACTCTGGGTTTAACATAGCTTTGTATGTTAGGCAGAGATCTCCTCGGAGTAGGCGATATGCTACAGAGTAAAGCTGGAGTTTTTTGAGATGGTCAGTGTAGGGTAACTGTATGAGGCCAGTAATCCTCTTTGTGAGGTACTTTTGTGGCCTTTCCAGCTGCTGCAGATGTCTTGTGAGGTACATTCCAAAAGGGGCATTGTACTCTATAATGGGTCTAATGAGTGCCGAGTAGAGGGAAACAATGACTTCTTTTTTCTGGATGAGTACCCTTTTGTGATGAGGTGTGCCACATAGAAGGATTTCCTGACTACTGTGGTGATGTGATTATCAAAAGAGAGACTACTGTCCACCTGCGTCCCAAGGTCTCTTATCACACATTAGGCATTAAGTAGACTGCTGTTTATGTAGTAGTTCATGGGTACAAAGTTTTTACCAAAGGGGATGACAATGCACTTTTTGACATTGAGCTTGAGGCCATGCCTCTGACACCAGGCATCTGTCTCACTGAGGCCCTTCTGTAGGATGTCCACATCATTTGAGGACTCCACTATGGTTCCTAGTTTGCAGTCATCTGCGAACTTCATTAGCCAGAGGCCTTCTGTATTAGCCTGTACTTCAGAGAAGTAGATACAAACAGGAGAGGTCCCAGGACTGACCCCTGTGGTACTCCACTTGTCACTGGTTTGAAGTCAGATTTGGAGTCTGCAACTTTTACAGTGTGGGTTCTGTCAGTGAGCCATTTGGCAACCCATCTTGTGATGTAGGGATTTATACCTAGTTTAGTGAGTTTAGCTGTAATTCCAGAATGGGGGTTGGTGTTGAAAGCCTTGGCAAGGTCAAGATAGGCTGTGTGAACCACCTTACCCTCGTCTACGGCTTTGGTGACTGCCTCAAAGAAGTCGATCAGGTTCAGAAGGTATGATCTGCCTTTCACAAACCATAACTGAGTGGGGTCCAGAGTTTGGAGGTTACCAATGTCTTTGTTTATGACTTCCATGATGATACGTTCCATGGCCTTGCAGAACAGGCTCGTCAGGCTAATAGGGTGATAGTTCCCAGGATCAGTGGTGGCTCCCCCTTTGTGGAGTGGAATAACTGTTGCTGTGCACCATTCAGTGGGCACAAAGCCTGACATGAGACTATGATTGAACATGGTGCTTAGGTGGGGAGCCAGTTTGTTCTGAAGTTCGTGTAAAATGCAGCCTGGGATTTTGTCTGGTCCCATGGATGCTGTGTTTTTGGTTTTAGAGAGTGCAGCTTTTACCTACATAGATGTGATTACAGGGACTCTGCATTCTTCCTGTATAGATATGGGCCCTTTAGGGAGTGAGAGGGGGTAAAGTTAGCACTGAACCTGTCTGCCAGGATGTTGGCAATTATCAGTTGGTTCTGTAATTGTTGTGCTGTAACACAGAGCAGATCTGGGTCTTGCCATTGAGATTCTTGACAGAGATTCTTGACATAGCTATAGAATGCTTTGTGGTTGCTCTTCAAATCAGTGGCGATTTTCTTTTCATAGCTAGCTTTGGAGTATCTTATAAGGAATTTCAGCTTCTTACTGAGGCTGACCAGGGAGCTCCTCCACTCATGGGATTTTACTCTCTTTTGCAACAGTTTCTTCCTTCTGTTGTAGAGTTTGTTTATGGCAGGGGACCACCAGATTGGCTTCCTTCTTTTGGGAGGATAGCGTCTTGGTTCTGTTTGGGATAGCACGATCCCTGCACTTGTGTAAGTGCTTATATAGTGCATTTGTGCAGGATTCAGCAGTTGTAACTGTATTGTCCATCTGCTTGGGTGTCATGAAGTTCGCCACTTCTGACTTAAGCATGAAGTTGGCTTTGGAGAAATTTTTACCATGGTTTCCTTAATGGTGGGTGGGGGCAGGATGCGGATATCTAAGGTGATTAAATTATGGTCGGATCTGACCAATGAGGAGTTGAATTCAGGTGTGGAACACCGGTCACTGATGTTGGTAATGACTAGGTATATTGTTGCCCCTGGTGGAGGTGTGGATAAGTTGATCCAGGGCATTGGAATTTATGAATTCCAGAAAGTGCTGAGCAAAGGAGTTGGTGCATGAGTAGTTTTCCCAGTTAATGGTGGGGTAGTTGAAATGGCCTATTATTAGGGTGTTTGGTTGAACCCTAATATTTTCCAGTATATCAAGAAAAGAGGAGTGGGAATCCTGGGGCATGGTAGGAGATCTGTAGCAAGGTACAATTTGGATTGCAATTTTGCCCAGAGTTAGTTGCACTTGGATAATCCCAGATGCATTATGCTGCTCAACTAGCCTGGAGGTGTGGATATCCTTAATGAATATGGACACACCTCCACCTTTGATGTTCTGATCCAGGTTTGATGGTCAAAAAGTGTGGTATGAGTTATAGCCTGGTAATGCAGAGGTGCTCTCTAGAGCCTTGAACCAGGACTCAGTCACTGCACGGATATCGATGTTCTCCATTTTAAGGAGTGCCTCGAGTGAGTGCATTTTGAGATTTAGACTTCTAGCATTGAGTAGCATTACCTTCAGTTTTTGCTTGCCTGTTCCTCTTATGATGGTGAATTTATCATTTGAACCTTGCCAAAAAAGGCACTATAGGGGTGGCAGGAGACTTAGCCACTATCCAGAATCCCAGGTGCGACAGGTGCAGGCCATCTCTGGCAAAACATCATGGTCTGTCGACCATGTCATCCCAGGCAGACAGATTCGGGATCCCCAGAGAATGACACCAGAAGCTTAGCCAATTGCTGAAGTCAATCATTTTGTCTTTGTACTGCGGTATCATTCTGAGTGATGGCAGGATGCTTCTCAGGCCTAGGGTCATACCTGCCTGGGCTACAAGATCGGAAAGCTCTTCCATGTCTCTTTTCATGTAGTCCAGGGAGGTATGTCTCAGGTCGTTCACACCAACATGGACAGTGACAGAGTCATATTTGTACTTTTTGTGGAGTGACCTGAGTGCGTAGGTTATGTGGTGGATCCTGGCAGCTGACCGTAACCTTCTCCTTGTTTAGCCTGGTGAGTGGGACATCAGTGTGCCTGACTATAGATTCACCTATGACTAGTGTGTTGGGTACGTTGGTTTGCCTTATGGGCTGTGTTTTCTTGGCACACTGAGTCTGTGGGCTGTGTGTTATTTGGGTTGTGTTGGGGTGGAGGTTGCTTGTGTTTCTGCTTTGGAGGTCTCTGTTGCTTGAGCAGATTATTATTGAGAGCCAATGTGAATGTTTTTGTGTTTCTATGTATGGATTTTGGTGGTGTAGGTTTAGTGGGACTATGTGATGAGTGTGGTGTGGTGCAAGTGTTTACCTTCTCCTCTTGACTGTCAAGTTCAGTCTTGGTTGGAGAGAGCATTACCTCCAGTTTGACTAGATAAGTGCATCTATCACAGGTTGTGGTGTTGGGTAGTAGGAGGAGAAGGTTGTCTGTGTACATGAGGCAGTTACGCCCCAAGATGCCCAGATTCATCAGATAGGAAAGAACAGTGGGAGATGACCCTTAAACATACCTGAATAAAAAAACTACTTTCCTCTAGACAAGTGAGGAAAGTGAGTATAAGGGCTGTTTTTCTCTAAGCAAGTGAGGAAAGTAAGTACAAAAACTGTTTTTCTCTAAGTAAAGAGGAAGGTTGAGTGCTGTAGTAATTTGTAGCTTATTTAGTGCTAACAGCAAGTTCTGAGCAAGTGCTGAGCACAGATAATCAAATTCAAGTGCTAAAACTAAGAATCTGTACCTGGATCATTTGGTACATAGGCTACCTAGTGCTTACCACTCCCACTGATAAGCTAGAATGCTTCCCTCCAACACAGAAAGGCTTGGGGGGGGGGCTCGGAAGCTTACAAACAGTCCTGGATACAGCAGATCTGTATCTGGACTAGACTAGTTACAGGAAAGGTGAGAAATAAGCACAAATGTGGGCTTTTAAACCAGTTAGTCAAAAGAGATGGAAAAACTGTTAAAACAGCCGATAAACTACAATTTCTGGGCCTGAAACCACTCTTGTGGTAGATAGGCTACCTAGTGCTTACCACTCCAACTGATAAGCTAGAAGGTTTCCCCCCAACACAGAAAGGCTTGGGGGGCTCCGAAGCTTACAAACAGTCTTGGATACAGCAAATCTGTATCTGGGCTAGACTAGTTGCAGTAAAGGTGGGAAACAAGTGCAAACGCAAGCTTTTAAACCAGAAAGTTGATAGAGATGGAAAAACTGCCCAAACGGCTAATAAACTACAGTTTCTGGGCCAGAAACCACTCTTGTGGTAGATAGGCTACCTAGTGCTTACCACTCCCACAGATAATCTAGAAGGCTTCCCTCCAACACAGAAAGACTTTGGGGGCTCAGAAGCTTACAAACAGTCCTGGATACAGAAAATCTGTGTCTGGACTAGACTAGTTTCAGGAAAGGTGGGAAACAAGCGCAAACACAGGCTTTTAAACTAGAAAGTTGAAAGATATGGAAAAACTGCCCAAACTGCCAATAAACTACAATTTTTGGGCCAGAGACCATTCTTGTGGTCGATAGGCTACCTAGTGCTTACCACTGCCACTGATAAGCTAGAAGGCTTCCCTCCAACACAGAAAGGCTTTGGGGGATCAGAAGCTTACAAACAGTCCTGGTTACAGCAAGTCTATATCTGGAATATACTAGTTACAGGAAAGGCAGGAAACAAGCTTAGAATTTTTTTGGGGAAGTAGAAAGGGAGAAATGAGAAACAGAAGATAATTTAAAATTAAGGACCTAAGTGGCTTGCCCTTCACAAATTTTCTGTCTGTATTAGGTAGAATGAGCTAGTGACACTAGACTGGAATAGAGCTGGTATAGAGCTGAACAGATGGGAATGGTAGGAGTAGCTGAAGTCAAAATATGATCTCACTGTACTCGGTTGAGTGAGCAAATGAGATAGATCCAGGAGGAGTGTTCAAACACAAATTTATAGGAGGGGCTGGCAATTCTAAAGCCACCAAGATTAATATCAGAACAAGAACAGGGAGGCCTGGCAGGAAACTAACTGCAGAGACAGAGAGAGACCACAATATTCTATGAAACAATTAAATAGAAAAATAAATAACTACAGAGAGAGACAGACCACAATATTAAACGAAACACTTAAATAGAAAAATAAAATGCAATACAAGTTTGTATTTAACTCAGATAGTAATGTAGTTGATTGTAGGTATGTAGCAGAAGCCAAACAACTCAGATATTGAGCAGTAATAAATTCAAAGATATGTGACTAACACTTATAAATATAGAGAAACCCTCTAGGCTAAGATGAGTGGATGGGTAACAGAAAGTTCACACCGGGGATCACACCAACAGCACTACTAGATAGGGGTCAAGGGTACTAGCTGCTAGTACAAGGGTCTAGGGAACTACTAAAGGGGCGGTGAATACCGCACAATGTGGCTGGGCTAATATAGGCCATCGGGCAGATAGCCCAGTACCAACCTATGAACCTATAAGAGTTAAACACTGAAGATCAATGAAGTGAAACAGAATAGCCCCCACTAACTACAGGGACAGAGAGAGACCACAGTATTCTATGAAACAAATAGAAAAATAAATAACTACAGAGAGACACAGACCACAATATTCAATGAAACAAACAGACAGAAAAATAAAATGCCGTACAATCTTTAATACTGCAAGTTTGTACTTAACTCAGCTAGTAATGCAGTTGATTGTAGGTAGGTAGCACAAGCCAAAGAACTCAGATATTGAGGAGTAATAAATTCAAAGATATGCGACTAACGCTTATAAATACAAAGAAACAATCTAGGCTAAGAGTTTAACACTGAATGTCAATGAAGTGAAACTCAATATCCCTACTAACTGCAGAGACAGGGAGAGACCACAGTATTCCTTGAAACAATTAAATAGAAAAATAACTACAGAGAGACACAGACGACAATATTCAATGAAACGAATACACAGAAAAATAAAATGCAGTACAATATTTAACACTTCAAGTCTGAACTTAACTCATCTAGTAATGCAGTTGATTGTAGGTATGTAGCATAAGCCAGACAACTCAGATATTGAGCAGTAATAAATTCAAAGATATGTGACTAAGACTTATAAATACAGAGAAACCCTCTAGGCTAAGAGATTAACACTGAATATCAATGAAGTGAAACACAATAGCCCCCACTAACTGCAGAGGCAGAGAGAGACCACAGTATTCTATGAAACAATTAAATAGAAAAACAGGTAACTACAGAGAGAGACACAGATCACATTATTCAATGGAACAATTAAATACACAGAAAAATAAAATGCAGTACAATCTTTAAAACTGCAAGTTTGTACTTAACTCAGCTAGTAATGCAGATGATTGTAGGTATATAGCAGAAGCCAAATAACTCAGTTATGGAGCAGTAATAAATTCAAACATATGTGACTAACCTAACTACAGAGAAATCCTCTAGGCTAGGAGTTTATCTCTAAATATCAATGAAAGGAAACACAATAGCCCCCAATAACTGCAGAGACAGAGAGAGACCACAGTATAATATGAAACAATTAAATAGAAAAATAAATAACTACAGAGAGACGCAGACCACAATATTCAATGAAACAAATACACAGAAAATAAAATGCAGTGCAATATTTAACACTGCAAGTTTGTACTTAACTCAACTAGTAATGCAGTTGATTGTAGGTATGTAGCAGAAGCCAAACAACTCAGATATGGAGTAGTAATAAATTCAAAGATATGTGACTGACACTTATAAATAATGAGAAACCCTCTAGACTAAGAGTTTAACACTGAATATCAAAGAAGTGAAACAAAATAACCCCCACTAACTGCAGAGACAGAGAGATACCACAGCTTTCTATGAAACAATTAAATAGAAAAATAAATAACTACAGAGAGACACAGGCCACAATATTCAGGGAAACAATTAAATACATAGAAAAATAAAATGCAGTAAAATCTTTAGCAATGCAGGTATATACTTAACTCAGGTACTAATGCAGTTGATTGTAGTTATGTAGCAGAAGCCAAACAACTCGGATACTGAGCAGTAATAAATTCAAAGATATGTGACTAACACTTGTAAATACAGAGAAACCCCTCTAGGCTAAGAGTTTAACACTGAATATCAATGAAGTGAAACACAATAGCCCCCGCTAACTGCAGAGACAGAGAGACACCACAGTATTCTATGAAACAATTAAATAGAAAAATAAATAACTACAGAGAGACTCAGACCACAGTATTCAATGAAACAATTAAATACACAGAAAAATAAAATGCAATACAATCTTTAACACTGCAAGTTTGTACTTAACTCAGCTAGTAATGCAGTTGATTGTAGGTATGTAGCAGAAGCCAAACAACTAAGATATTGAGCAGTAATGCATTCAAAGATATGTGGCTAAGACTTGTAAATACAGAGAAACCCTCTAGGCTAAGAGTTTAACACTGAATATCAATGAAGTGAAACACAATAGCCCCCCCCCCCACTAACTGCAGAGACAAAGACCACAGCAGTCTATGAAACAGTTAAATACAAAAATAAATAACTACAGAGAGACACAGACCACAGTATTCAATGAAAGAATTAAATACACAGAAAAATAAAATGCAGTACAATCTTTAACACTGCAAGTTTGTACTTAACTCAGCTAGTAATGCAGTTGATTGTAGGTATGCAGCATAAACCAAACAACTCATAATACATTCAAAGATATGTGACTAACACTTACAAATACCGGGAAACCCTCTAGGCTAAGAATTTAACACTGAATTTCAATGAAGTGAAACAACTTTACTACTATCACTCAAACGCTCGTGTTTCTATTTCTCAACTTCTGTCTGACATTTGGCATCATTCCCAACAACCTTTCTCCCACCCATACTGCTTTGCACTACATCCAGTCATAAACTTTCCCCAACAGCACCTATCCATTATTCTACTTTCCCCAAAAAAACCCTCATTATGTCCTCTGTTAACTTCATCCTCGTACTCTACCCTTTCAACACCCTGTATTTCTTACATTTCAGAAACATAAGAGAATATATCAGGGCAAACTAACTCTCTTCCTTCATAGAAGATGCTTCTTTCTTACCGACTTTCTACAGGTTTTCAGACTCTACCATCACTAAGTATCTTAATGCCCTGCAACATCTTGCTTCTTTCTTGATTCCTGTCACAAAAGGATACCCTGTCAGCCCAGCTTTCTGAAATTTTATAAATAATTATATGTCATTTGAGAATATTAATGTGATTTATATAGAAGTGTGACAAAAGGAGATACTGACAGCACAGCTATCTGGAATTTTGTAAACAGTTATATGTCATTTGTGAATATCATCAGGATGCAATTGCTTGTCACCACTATATTAGAACTGTACGTCATATTGCATAAACGTGTGCTGAAGAGATATTTTTTACACACTTGTAATTGTTTAGATGTATGTATTTTAACAGGAGATTAATCTGCAAAACTTAGGAATAGTTGAGTTTGAAGTACTTTATTGCTGGGCCATAAACAAGAGATGTTATCTTTCAGTTTCAGTCAACAGGATGTCTACGCTAGAGGACTCCCTGTGCTACCTTGAAAGAGAGAGCTACTTGGATTGAGATGTGGAAGTGTTTTATTGCTTTATGACTTCCAGCAGCTGCACAGCTCTGAGCAAAAGCCTTGGTCTATGTATTTTCGCAGGGAGATGCTAAATGCTGCAGTGGGGGTTTAGCTTACGAACTAAAGTCAGGTAACCAAAAGTGATGCCATGCTGCAAGTGTCCCGGCAGTAATATTTGATATTTTAAGAACTGTCTGAGGGAGTGACTGGCATTTTGTATTTCATCTTTGACCTGGAAACATCCACTCACCACTTCTGCCTGCTTTTTGCTCTGTAAGTTTTTAGGGCATAGTAACTCTTTTAGATTCAGATAGGAATATAGTAATGTATAGCTTAGATGTTTTCTTATTTGAGACAGTCCTACAATGTTGTTTTAAATATTTCCGGTGATTTTCAACTCTGATGTTACTTACTACTTAGTATTGTTGTATTCTTTTATTATTTATTATTAAATATATTTAAACCTTTCAATTATGACTGGACTGTCTAGAGATGTTTAAGCTCTTAGAATACTTGTATGTCTATTTGGTGATACTGATCAAACTACCATTTGCATTAATAGTAACATTACACAGTAAGATTGGACACCCTTTGCTAAGGCCCTTAAAGTAGCTGATAAGTAGTGGCTGGCGGTGGTGGTAGAAACTACCTTATAGTCTGGGCCAAAGTGGGCATTGTTAGTAAACCTGTGCCAGTCTTTCCCAGATGTGTGTGTGTGTGTGTGTGTGTGTGTGTGTGTGTGTGTGTGTGTGTGTGTGTGTGTGTGTGCGTGTGTTTGTGTGTGTGTGTGTGTGTGTAAATCAAACCTCAAAGTATGTGTGTGTGTAAATCAAACCTCAAAGTGCATTAATTGTATTTTTTTACCAATATTGTATTAATGCTCATAAATATGCCACCTTAAGTGCCGTTCAGTTTTTTCTATATAGAAACTAGTACATGATTGGCACTTGGCTAAATAAATTACACCTTTAGTGTCACAATTATATTTACTTCTTAGTTTGTAAGTGCAGTTTGTATCTGAAACCCTTTTGTAACCTCAATAACCTCAATAAACTTACAATAATGATGCCGTCCACATTTAACTCCCTGCTATACCTTCCTTTTTATTTGTTGGTTGTGCTTTTTAAAATTATTAGGGATGACAATGGGTAATAATCTTAAAATCGACCTGCGTATGCAAAATTGCATTAAAAAAAAAAACAAAACTGTTTCACCAGTGCAACTAAAACTACACTTCCCACTACTTACCTCCTCCCCTTACTACTTTATGGTGCATCCTTACTAACCTCCAAGTATCACAAAAAGCACAACTTAAACAATGTTATAATAAAGTGGCTACATTTGCATTAAATGCCTCTGTCAGAACCCATCACTGTATATCATTAAAAAGCCTAAATTGGTTACAACCGTCCCATCAACTAACATATGCATAGTTTCTTACCACCTATAAAATTATCCAGCATCCATCTGTTTGTCCAGTACTAAATACCATTCTACACAGTTATGTTCCCATTTTGCCATTTTGATCCAGTGAACAAAAACTCCTGTGTCCACAAACCTATCAGATCTGCTGGTTATTCTCTGTACTCCTACCATGTTGCTATGGACTGGAACTACTTACTTGTATTTAAATTCTTCTTCTTCTTCTTCTTTCGGCTTTTTCCCGGTTAGGGGTCGCCACAGCGGATCACCTTGTCTGCACATTAATTGGCAGTGGAGTTTTACGGTGTCGAGTTGCCAGCCCGGCGCCCAACCTTCCACAGAAGGCACACTCACACGCACACCTAGGGCCAATTTAGAGTGTCCAATCCACCTGCAGCATGTCTTTGGGATGTGGGAGGAAACCGGAGCACCCGGAGGAAACCCACGCGACCACAGGGAGGACATGCAGACTCCACACAGAAGGCACCCCAGCCGAGGATCGAACCGGAGAACCTCTTGCTGTGAGGCGACAATGCTAACCACTGCACCACCGTGGCCGCCCTACTTACTTGTATTTAAATTACTGTTAAATAAAGTCTTCCAGATCTTAATCACTCTCTTCCTCCTAACTTCCACACTTCCACAGGAATACCATCTGCTTCTGGCGACATTACTGAAGATTGATTATACATCACCATTTTTATCTGATCTCCTCCTCTCTTAGCTGTTAATTTTTGAGCCTCATCTACCTGTAATCATGACATAATTAAGTCTTCCATAAATATTTCCATTTGTGCTTTTTTTTATTTCCACATTTATCCGCTTCGTACAAATTTTCATAACATTTCTGAAATATGTTTTATATCCAAACTGGATCTCTTCTTATTTATTTTTTTAGTTTGTTGTCCAAGTTGTTGCACTAAAAGTGTTTTTGCTATGGAGTTGTTATCAGAAAATAGCTGCTTAACCTCAAGCTTTCAAAACTCATGAATATTATCCAGATACTCCCTTACTTTTTATTTAGCAACTCCATTTTCATTTTATCTCACTCACTAACTATAATGTTTGAAGATATTTCTGTTTCTTAATAACTCTGAAGTAATTTCCATTTCCAATTCCTTAAATTCCTCTCTTTTTAATAGGTAGGTGGGAAAGTGCCACTGTCTCATTTTTACTTCATTACTTTTCATTTTTATCTTCATTTTTATCAATGTATGATCTGAAATAGTTAATCTGATGTTGTTAATCTTCATTCATTCCTTACTGATGAGTGTCGGTTCCGTCCTTAGAACCAAGTCGACCTTATAACAAGCTTGTGCCAGCCAAAAAACTCTCGAGCTAAGCTTTACCAATAGTGCCCCTTTCTCTGTTACCTCAGATCTCATTCGCCGCGTAGATATCAAGACATGTTAAGGCAGCTCACAGCTAAGTACTGTAAAACCTATTATTCTAAAACTTTTTTCCATAAAATTTCTCTTCTTTACTTTGATAATCCTCTTCTCTCATTAGTTGCTAAACTTTTACCCCCTATTAAGTGTTTTTTTCCTGCTTTCCTTACCAACTTGGTAATCTCAAGTACCATCATTGGTACAGGCCTTCCCCTCTCTTTACCTTCTTTTCCCTTACCTCTTGAGGTAATCTAATACCATTGTTGGTATTCCTTCCTTTTTCCGTAAAAAAAAATGCTTTTCTATCAGTTTCTCTTATTTAGAGTTTGTAATTTGTATGTTTTTTGTTTGAGATACATATTTTCTGTCATTTGTTCCCAACATGTCTGAAAAGAAGGGGACAACAGGTTTCAAGCAGTGCGACCAATGTGGTCGCAAAATGCCTAATTCGGGCACTCATTTGACTTGTGTCTACTGTCTGAGTGTTCCACAACCCTCTATTCAACCACCATGCGAAATTTGTAAAGGGTTTAGTTCTTGTACCCTAAATGAGAGAAAGAACAAACTAATTCTAAAAGGCCTTCTAAAATCTCCTTTTTCAGAGGCTATTTCTGGGTCGGAGGGCTCACCCCCTCCTAAGAAATTACATAAGAGAAGAAGTCACTCAGTCCCTTCTTTGCTTCATTCTAGTGACAAAAATAATCTACTGAACCAAAACTGAAAATACCTAAATTGGCACCAATGACTTCAGCTCCAGGGCCTTAACCGCCCTCCTGGTGTCAACCTTGGTTCCAAGACCACGATCATCTACTTCAGTGCCATCTTCAGTGACACTGCCTTTGACACCAGCCACGGTACTGATAATGTCTGCTGCACTGACCATGGCTCCAACTAGTGCTTCAGCCCCATCCTGTTCAGTACCAACAATAGTACATCCAACACTGGTCACCTCCCCCTTTCCTATACATCTTATTGGTCCTGAGACCATGGTGCCGATAGGAGAAACTGTACCTCAGACCCAATACTCCCCTATGGCAGATACATTCTTTGGGCAACAATATAGCCCTTTCTTGGAACGGCCTGATTCTCTATTGGAGATATTAACCTGATCCTCCAGGAGCCTCTCGGAATTAGACGTGGTACAACTTGTGGATCAGCCGCTGATGGCCAGAGGGATTTCAACACCTTCCAGGACTCCCCTTCTAACAAGAGTTGGGAATTTTTATCCACAGACTCCTGCATATTCTCCTCCTTTGACCTCCTTGCTAGTATTGAAGCACCTGGCACCAATGCCTGTTTCAGTTCCCACTTCTTTGGTTCCACTGGTGGACCTCACCATGGTTCTGGAGCCGACCCTTTGGTCATCGACTCACTTGGAGCCGAGCCATTCTCAGGATCGTGACTAGGCTGCTGACACCATGACCTCTAGTGCGGTGCCGATTTTTTTTCTATGGCGCCATCTACTATGGTTCCATCAGTCTTAGCAGTACCAAGTCCTCTTGGGGCTCCATCCTTGGCAGTGGGCTCGTCAGAGTGGGGTGTGACCCCGGTTCCGAGGTTGTCCTTCTCGGTTCCGGGCTCCCACTCCTCTTCAGGCAGACCAGCTTTCCAAGCAATAGAGAGGGCCCTGCCTCTGTAGGCAAACCATCAGGGTCAAAATTCCATATATGTCCTCCCTCTGAACCGCAGCTGACACAGGCCACCACATCGGGACATCGAGCACAAGAGCCTCAAGAAACCCTAATGCAGAGTGCCCTTTCTTCAGAGTCCTCATCAGAAGCCCCCGCTGAAGACGTACCACTTAACAAATCATGCAAGAGGAAGCATATGGACTCCCCCGAAGAGTCCCTCACCAAAGATATGGACTTCGATGAAGAGGAGTGTTCCCCATGGTTGCCCCATGAGGATATATCCTTTGGAGACATACTGGAAATTTTAAAGCAGTGAGGAGACTGGAAGACCACCAACCCTTCCTCTTAGGAGTCTGTATTCTTGCAGGCCTTTCGTGCTTGACCCTCTACTTATTGGGTGACCTTGCCTGCAGACGAGCTAGTCCAACTCGTCGTGAGCCCGCATGGAAGAGTCCTGATATTGTTAAACCAATTTCCCGGAGACCAGACAAAATTTTGTCCCCGCCTGAAGGAAGTCCTCACTGGTCCAAAGGCCTACCAGTAGGCGCTATGGTGGTGGCGGCAGCCACTAGGAAAGAGCTCGCCGAGGAGAGCCAGGCTGTCCACCCCACAAACAGGGAGTCTCAGGCTGTGGATATGTTAGGGAAATGAGTGTTTGCCTTATCGCCCTTTACCATTCAGTCCTTGAATTACTTGGCACACTTTACTAGGCTTCAGAGAGAAATAATCTCGGAACTCTGTGGAACTCTAACAGGAGCAGTTTCTAATGAGGTACGTGACAAAGATGTCTCACAGGTTAATCTCTCATGCTACTGAAGGGATGGCTAGAGCTGTGGGTTCAGGTGTTGTCATGAGATGTCACGCCTGGATGCGCCTTCATGACTTTGCAGACCCTTTTAAATCTTCCTTTCTAAACGCTCCATTGGAAGCTTCTTCCCTTTCTGGCTTAAAAGTGAAAGACACATTAGCCAGGTGTGAAAAGGACTGAAAGACCCTGTCTGCCATGAGCTTATGTTTTTCTGCCCCCAACGACCCTACTCTAGGAATCAGAGGAGTGGAAAGATGTGGCACAAGAAATCCCAGGGTCCCTTCTGTGACATACGTGATGAGTTTACTCCCTGGGACAGAGATGGTATCTCATCAGGAAGACAGTCCTACAGAGGCAGAGGGGGGGGGGGGGTTCGCGTAACCAGGGGTCCAGAGATTCTTTTGCTGGACAGCCCTACCAGCGCTTCTGAAGAGTGGCCCAATTGCTTTCCTATGGAAGCAGTCGGGGGACATTTCTCTCTGCACCATCCTGCCTGGCAAACAATAACCACAGATTCTTGGGTGCAGAATATCATAGACAAAGGTTATCACATACCATTCAATACTTACTCAAAGCCATCAAGACAAATTCCCGAAGTTCCACCCAGTCAAAGGGAAGCAGCAGCTCAAGAGATAAGAAAGTTGTCTCAAAAGAGTCATCCAAGCAGTCCCACCAGACCGAATAGGATCTGGATTTTACTCAAGGTTCTTTTTAGCGCTAAAAAAGACAGGGCCTGGAAACCAAGTATGGATTGCAGCATTCTGAACAAATTTGTCAACCAAACAAAATTCCGGATGGTTACGGTTCAGTCTATCCCACCCTTCCTGGAGAAAGATGATTGGATGTGCTCAATGGATCTTCAGGATGCATTTTACCACATAAACATGGACAAATGCTCCATAAGATTGCTTTGCTTCCGGCTGGGAGCCAATCATTACCAATTCCGGGCGCTGCCCTTTGGAATGTCTGCAGCCCCCAGAGTGTTCACCAAATGCATGGCAGTGGTAACAGCTCACTTGAGACTGCAAGGATTCTGAGTGTTTCTGTACTTAGACAATTGGCTCCTTACCGCCCCCACCAAGCATCTACTGGTTACAGCATTAAACTACTCTCTAAAACTAGCAGAATAACTTGGAATCTCTATAAACAGGGAGAAATGCAAGTTGACTCCTTCTCAAACCTTGGAATTTATAAGAGTAACTTTCAATACCCAATCTTGCATAGTCTCCCTTCCAGATCACAGATTAGAAAGACTGAGGTTCCCACTCTGGGTGATACTTTCTCAAGACAAGTTCCAGCTCAAGCTGTCCATCAACTTCTAGGATCAATGGCAGCATCAATTACAATAGTTCCTCTAGCAAACGTACATGTGAGGTTTCTTCATTGGCTCCTACTAACACAGTGGTCCCCTTCACATCATCCTATGTCCTTTCAGATCCGTGTAACAAAGCGGTGCAAACAACATTTAACTTGGTGGATGAAGCCAGAAAAAGACCTATGGAATTGCCCTATCTCCCCATCTCAACCCAAGGCCATAGTGACCACAGATGCTTCCCTGATAGGGTGAGGGGGCACTTTCAGGGAAAGATGGTCCAAGGCACTTAGTCAACCATGGAGGCCAACCTGCATATCAGTGTTTTAAAAATGAGGGCAGTGCTTCTAGTATTGCAAGCATTCCAATCTGTCCTCCCATCAGGGACAATTGCTGTCCAGGCCCACAACATGTCAGTGGTCTGGTCCATCAACAAACATGGAGGAACAAAGTCCTACCTGTTCTATCAAAAGGCCATGAGAATTTGGCAATGGGCGATAGCTTCCAACTGCTTTCTGATAGCAATGCAAATTCCCAGGAATTCCAACGTGATTGCAGACAAACTGAGCAGAAGTATCCTCAGCCTCACGAGTGGTCCTTCAATTCAGCCGTAGATTGAAGATCTTCAGCCACAGGGGCCAGCCTTGCTGTGACCTATTTGCCTCTCCAGCAAATCACAAATGCAGCAGCTACTTTGCCCTAATTCCCCCACAGGGGGGAGTCCCTGAGGGATGCTCTAATACACGATTGGCACACGGGACGTCTGTATGCTTTCCCTCCCCTTCACCTGATCCCACAATTTCTAAAGAAGGCCCTTCAGCTGAGAGGCAGAGTAATCCTCATTGCACCCTACTGTCCCTGACAAGTTTGGTTTCCCTTCCTTTGGCCTCACCTAGTGTGCCAACCATCGATTCTGGATCCAGTTCCAGAAATGATCTCACACCCGCAGGAGTTGATCCACCCAAACATATCCAGTCTCAAGTTGACAACTTGGTTTCTCTACTTCCAGTAATCACTAGGCAGAATAACCTTACCTCTCCGGTACATAACATTCTTCTGGCTTCACATAAACCATCCCTTAGCAGGTGGAAGAGATTGCTTATTTGGTCCCAACAGAAAGAACTAGACCCTTGCTTAGCTCCTGTCAGTGTGGATTCAGGAGCAGCAGCCTCCACCATTTGAGTACATTTGGCTGCTATCTCAGACTTCCATAATGGATTCCAAGACTCATCCTTAATCTCCTATTGTCTCTGTAACACCTTATTGAAAGGGGTCTTGCATATCAGACCACCCTTCAAAGTGCCGCTCGAACCTTGGAGTTTAACACTAGTACTGCAGTTCCTGACACAATCACCTTTCGAGCCTGCTGCCACTTGCGATGTAAAGTTCTTTTCCTGGAAATCACTATTTTTAATAGCCATCACCTCAGCAAGATGCTTATCCCAGTTTCAGGCCCTGTGCATAAAACGCTCTTACATGGTTTTTCATAAGGACATAGTATCACTCCAGACTAATCTTTCCTTTCTGCCCAAAGTTATTTCTGAATTGACAATTAACCAGACAATTGACCTTCGTCTTTTTTTCCTAACTACTCAAATAAAGGAGAATACTGCCTTTATTTGCTGCATGTGCATAGACAATTACAAGTTTATCTGGACAGAACTAAATCAGTACGTAAATCAGACCAGTTGTTTGTTTCCTATTCAGGTCCTAAATTGGTAAACTCTGTTTCTAAAGTGACCTTATCTAAGTGGTTGAGAAACTGTATATCCTTTGTCTACCAACATAATAAAATTCCTCTACCGAGCAATGTCAAAACACACTCCACCAGCTCAGTGGCGACTTCTGTTGCTTCTCACAGAGAGGCTTCAATGGATGATATCTGTGCAGCTGCAACTTGGGCTACCCCTTTTACCTTTATTGCTCATTATAAATTAGATTTGGTCTCCAGGGGGATAGCATCCTTTGGTTCAATGGTACTCAAGAACATCCTTCCATAAGGGCCCCCCAGGACATAAAGTAGCTAGGGACTCTGTCCCATCAGTAAGGAATGAATGAAGATTAACAACATCAGATAAAGAAGTTATGTTCTTACCATAACGTTCCATCTGTGTTGTTCATCTTTATTCATTCATTACGCCCCACCCTCCTTCCCCTCCAAGGGGCTCCTGGAGATTCCGATTTGGTCCAAATCCCACATTAGGGGATCTGCTCAGAAAAGGCCTCTGCTTTCTTTATCATGGGCAAACTCAATCTGAGGTAACAGGGAGAGGGGCACTGCGGGTAAAGCTTAGCATGAGGTTTTTTGGATGGCATGAGCTTGTTATAAGGCCGACTCTGTTCTGAGGACAGAACCGACACCCATCAGTAAGGAAAGAATGAAGATGAACAACACAGATAGAACGTTATGGTAAGAACATAACTTCTTTTTATTTGCCAAAGATTTCAATCAAATGCATGTGTTCCTATGAAATGTAATTTCTATCTAGTCTAGCCCAGTTATTAGACCTTTAGGAATAATATGTAAATTCTGTCCAAGTATCTACTACTGAATTCACATTTTCCTTACCAAATATTTTCATAAATTTCTTCAGAAACCTGCCCTGTTTTCATATATTTCTTTTCTAGGTTCCCCTGATGCATCTTAACTATTGCAAATCAAGTTCCATTTCCCACCTATAAGTAATATTTCTGCTGAAAGCTGATTATTTCTCCCAAATTTTTCTTAAGCTCCATAACAGCAGATGTTAAGTTATCTATCCCGCCTTCGTTCTTGCTGTTTGGGTTCAGAGCCGATCCTCGGCTCCAACTCGGACATCTTCTATAACTCGAGAGCTGTTTACTGGCTAGAGGCTATCCCTTATCCCAGAATGCCCAGCGTCAGCTACCCGGATCTCGTTTGGCACTTCAGCTGCGAGGTTGCTTCCTTACTAGCTCAGGCTTGTATAATCTTTTTGATAGTATATATTATTTTTTTCTTGAAAGTTTGTCAAGTAATTGTCCTTTAGTATAGAGATAATATTCCTTTATCCCTTTTTCACGTTCTTGTGTATTTTAGCTTTGTTGGCCGTCGCTCCATAACTCTCAGGCCTTCTGTTCCCTTGAACTCATCTAAATTAGAGTCCTCCCCATAGGATAGCCATTTAAATTAGAGGCTTTCCTTTTATTCTTTAACTGTAAAAAAAAAAAAAAAAAAAAAAAAAAAAAAAAAAACTCTATTTGTTCTTGTTTTTATAGTATAGTTTTCCATTATTTGTTGTGTGGTTGTTGTTATTATAATGTCTAAAGATACTAAGGTATCTGGCTTCAAAAAGTGTGACTCATGCTGTCAGAAAATGTCTCTGACAGATGGGCACACTAGTTGTGTTTATTGTATGGGCGCTGTTCACCTGCAGGACTCCTGTTCTATATGTCATGCTTTTAGTCTACGGGTCCTGCAGGAGGGCAAATTAATCCTTCGGGGATTATTGAAGCCTCAGGATTCTCTGACTAAACATTCTCAGCCAACGAAATCCCCTAAGTCTGTCAAGCCGTCGGCTCCACCTTTGGAGCCGACTCCTCTACTTGACCAACCAAGTATGTTGGTACCGGCTGGCACCGAGAAGACAAATCCTCCGTCGGCTCCATCTGCTATTTCGGAGCCGTCTCGGAGCCATAAGAGACTGAGGTCGCCATCCTTGGAGTCCATCCACTCGGCACCACAGTCACCTTTATAACAAAGTGAACGTAGCCATCATTCTTCCCACTCATCTCGATCCTCTAGATTATCAGATCATGATGTGGAGAGAGTAGCAAGTAGGTTGCTTAAGTCACAGGCACTGGCAAAATTTCTGCCAAGCCCACCTCAACAGGTATCGGCTCCAACTGCCTCTATTTCTATTTATCCTCTGACTACTTTTAGCTTGGAGCTGGAGACAATGGATCCACAGGCAGTAGAACCATCGGCGCCGATCATCATTTCTCCGTCGGTTCCAACTACCTTGATTGTACCTTCTATCGAGGGATCTGGGTGCCGAGGCTCTCTCGTCGGCTCCAAGGGGGGGAGTGGCATCAGACCCTTGTCCGACCCCGTTCTCCCCCTCAGAGCTTCGGCGCAGGTAAGCTCGACTCCAACATCAGACTCAGAGCCGTCACCCTCGATGCAAAGAAAGACTCCTGTTACTTCGGAGCCGGAGATTTCTCTGCCTAGAGGTCAGGACGCCTTCGAGGTCATGCGGAGTGTGCTGTCCCCTTAGACAGCTCTGCTGCCAGCTCCATCGGCTCCTCACCCCGTTGTGCCAACCTCTACTCCTCCTCCAGACCCCAAGTGTAGGGAACCTATGCCCCAGGACACCCCATTGGGTGATCCCTCATCTTCTGAAGCCTCCCCTGATCACTCGGAGGAGCCTCCCCAGAAGAAGAAGTGCAAGAGGAACACACAGACTCCCCTGAGTCTGTCACTTCAGATACAGACATGGATGAATCGGAAGGGTCCCCGAGGTCTCCCTCTGAAGGTGTTTCCTTTTCGGACATCCTTGAAATGCTTAGGCAGAGGACAGACTGGACTTCCCTAGCCCCCTACAGAGGACGAGTCTGTATACCTGGACGCATTTGGTTCCCGACCTTCCACCTCCTGGTTATCTCCTCCTTTCGATCCACTCATGTCTGTAGTGGCTCGAAAGGCTTGGTCAGCTCCAGGTTCTGTGGAACCTACTCCGAGGAGACCAAATAAATTCATTACAGCCCCCCAGGACAAGCAGTTCCTCTCCAAAGGTGTACCCGTTGATGCCATGGTGGTAGCAGCAGCCACCAAGAAAGAGTTAGCAGAGATCTCTTGTTCTGTTCATCCTTCGAACAAAGAGTCTCGGACGATGGACAGATATGGAAAGCGAATGTTTGCTTCAGCGACCTTTTCAATGAGGTCTCAAAAGACAGGCACAGCAGATCAGCAAGAGATGTTTATTTTCACTCCACGAACAAACCTTACAGTATAAAAACAAAAACAATAATGCTGCTACAGTTCTCAGCGCGTTTTTGTCGACATGCACTTCATCAGAAAAGCTGAACAGTGCTCAGTGTGCTAAATTTATAAGTCAGATGTTGTTTGAATCTACCAATGGTGTCTCCTAACTAATTAAAATGTTAATACAGTCAGTTAACATCCTTGTTATTAAAATTACAGATTTCTTAACAAAATCAAAAAACAGAAAAAGAAATGAATGCATGTTGAATGTTTTATACAATAGTTCAATAAATTTAAATACTTAAAAGAACATTAAAAACCAAAAAATAACACCCTCTCTTTCTCTCTCTATATATATGTATATATATATATATATATATATATATATATATATATATGTGTGTGTGTGTGTGTGTATATGGGTTCATGTCAAACCCACGACATGTTCAAATATCGAAAGTCAGTACACCGAAACGAAACCATCGACATTTCAAAACATCGACAGTACAGGTATACGAAACTACAGCACTAACATGGGTCCTGCAAGGGGGAAGTAAAGGATATGATATGATACTGTACCCATACTACTTCCCCCTTGCAGGACCCATGTTAGCGCTGTAGTTTCGTATACCTGTACTGTTGATGTTTTGAAATGTCGATGGTTTCGTTTCGGTGTACTGACTTTCGATATTTGAACATGTCTTGGGTTTGACATGAACCCGTATATATATATATATATATATATATATATATATATATATATTTAAAATACATAAGGATATTCAACACAATTATTACCACAATATCACCATCTAGTGGTGAATCAAAAACTTTACAGGCAGGAATACATAGTCAAAATGTATATAAATGTAAATAAATAATTGTATGCTCTAAAAAACATTTTAATTAATACATAAAAAATGTACCTGTGTGCAAAATGTTTGAAAAACATGTAAAAATGTATGTATGAAAAATATTAAAATATGTATATATAAAAAAAAATATATATATATATATATATATATATATATATATATATATATATATATATATATCTATGTATGGGTTCACTTTATAACATCGAAATACTGAAATGTCGAATTTCAATATCTCAAAGCTATAAAGTCAAATGTTACAAATAGCGAACGTTCATAATCGCGAATTTGACATATCTCGAAAATATGTCGAATTCGCGGTTATGAAGTTGCACTACGTAATGTCCGGTTTTGTGTTTTGTTGGTGCGCGGTGCCGTGTTTGGATGTAGGTGTTATGTCAGGTAAGTGAGTGTTTTGTAAGGGTTTTGAGTGGGAGTTAGAGTGCGTGTGAGGGATTGGAGAATGTGCGTGTGTGAGTGAGCTTTTGTGTTGTGTTTGTGCGATCTCGGAGTTAGTATATATAAGTAGGGGGTTGAGCAGCCCCTCAATAGGGTGCAGGGTGCTTGCCCCCTGCTAATGTGTGTGTGAGTTGTGTATGTGTGTTGTTTTTGTTTATGTTGTGATGTGGGTGTTGTGTTGTATGTTTAGTGTAGTGTGTGCGGTGTTTTCGGTTATGTGGTTTCATGGTTTTGTTTGTCGATGTTTTGTGGATTCGGTTTTATAGTCTCGAGATACTGAAATTGATATTTCAGCATTTAGAGGTTATAAAGTGAATCCATATATATATATATATATATATATATATATATATATATATAAATACTATATATATATATATATATATATATATATATATATATATATATATATATATATATATACAACTGATGTATGGGTGAGTAGTTATAACTTGGCTGATCTCAACTTTAATACAGGTTTTAGAGAGATCATTTAATTTAAACCTGGGTGACTGCTAGCCTCAAGCATTAATTGCCAAAATAACTCTCTGTATTCTAAAGAGGCCTCCCAAGGACCACCCCTGGGATCAGGGGGTAATACGTCTATGAAGAAGAATAGGAATTTTGCATATTTACATGTTAGAATATGTTTAAACAAAGCGTTGTTAGTGTTTTCCTTCCTTACGTCATATAGGTGCTCATACACCCTTTGTTTCAGCCTTCTCTCGGTTTTCCCTATCTAAAAGGAATCACATGCCTCACAGGTCACCATGTATACCAAACCACAAGTATTGCAATTTGCAAATCCTTTAGTGGTGATAATTTTGCCTCTACTTTTCAAATATATTTTCCCACCTTCATTGATGTTGACACAGTAATGACAGCTTCCACATTTATGTGTACCCAATTTGTTTGAGAGATGTGTGACCTGGTTTTCACCCTAAAGTATGTTCTTAATGTTACGTCCTTTTTTGAATACTACTTTTAAGGGTTCTTCAAAGTTTAGATTCAAATCTGAAAAACTGGCAAACCTATTCCACTTGTCAGTAATAATATTTTTAACTATGTTGGTTTCGCCGTTGAAAGTAATAGTCAAAGCTGAATTATAGTGTTTTATATCTACTGGAGAATTGTTTTTAGTGTTGCTGTTGCCAAAATTTTTTGTTGAATTCCCCAGGATAGGCAAAAACCTTGTGGTCCTTGCTGTTTTAACTTCTTGTATCAGTCTTTCTAACAAATCATCGGGGTAACCTCTTTCTCGAAACATACTTGCAATAAATTCACATTCTATCTGGAAATCTGTCTCATCTGAGGTCATCCTACTAGCTCTTACTAGCTGAAACTTGACAATTGCCCTCTTTTGATAAAGGGGGTAACAACAATAAATATTCTGACCACGAATCTTTGGCATACAATGAGGTTTTTGACAACCATGACATGTGCAATGACCAATGTCCCTTTCATAATGAAACTGACCCTTTAGAATATCCCTCCCCTCGGAGATCCGAAAGGTTGAAAAAGAAAGAACCCATAAATTACAACAACCGGACTTTTTACCAAAATCAAAGGAACAGGCAGTGGAAATGAAAACTGTAGAAGACATAATTATCAATGAATGTGTATACAGTTATAAAGGTTTTAAAATATTTAACTACATTAATCTCACTGTCACTAAAACACATTTCAATTTGTTTTCTAAAGGTTTTACCTACATTCCCAGGGTCAAAGCCATCATGGTTGATTTATTGGTGGATGTTAAAATGTTTGTGAGACAAAAGAACTTTGAGATACTTTTTAATGGTTTGGCTAAAAGAGAGAATACTAATATTTTAAAGAAAAGGAGTACTTTTGACCCACCATTACATTCACAGCTCAAAAATTTTGAAAATGTTTTCGAGAAGCATCTTAGAGATGAGCTTAAATTTAATAAAGTACCCCCTAATCTCACAAAGGATGAATTCCACATCCTTGATTCTTGTAGAACAGACAAGAATCTCAGAGTCATGAAGCCTGATAAAGGAGGAGGGGTGGTTCTGATGGACCAAATAGACTATGATGTCAAAATGCTAAACATGTTGAATGATGAAAATACATGTGAAAGAGTGTCCTTGAATGAGTTTAACATTGCGAAAAGGAAAGTTTCAATATGTCTTAATGACTTACTTCTTGAGGGGCTTATTGACTTAGAAACTTACAACTACTTACATGTTGAGAAACCAAAAATTCCTTCTATTTTTGGTATACCCAAGGTCCACAAGAACTATTTGGACCCCCACCTCTTAGACCCATTGTTACAGCGGAGGGCTCTTTGACAGCCCCCCCTAGCCAAATATATTGACTTCTATTTGAAACCATTTATATTGGAACATTCCAACATTTTAAAAGACTTGTGGGATTTTTTGAAACACATTGATGACCTACAGAAAACAAATGCCCCATGTTTTATTTCTTTGCATGTGGTGGACCTATTTACTTGTATTCCCCATGAAACAGGTCTTTTATGGTTTGAGCAATTTTTGGAGAGTCAAATTTCCATTTCCATTCACAAGTTTCGTACCTGTTTGATTCTTATGGACTTAATTTTGAAAAACAATTTTATATATTTTCAGGGTGAGTATTACAGACAATTAAAGGGTGTAGCCATGGGTGCACATTGTGCCCCCTTATATGCCAACATTATATTACTCAGTTGGGAAAATAAATTTGTTTTTAATTCCCATTTTAAAATTTTTGTGGAATTACTATGGCTGTTTTCTAGATGACATTTGTCTTTTTTGGAATGGCACTGCTGACCAGTTTCTTGAGTTTTACGAATGTGTATCACATGCTACTGATTTTCTAAAATTTACTTACAAAATAGACCGTTCCCAACTTAGCTTTTTAGATGTGAGCATACAGAGAACAAATCAGGGGTTGAAATCTAAAATTTATAGGAAGGAGACCTTTTCTAACACCTACTTGCATTTTTTCTAGTTCTCATCCCCCTTGTCAAAAGAGGGCAATTGTCAAGGGTCAGCTAGTAAGAGCTAGCAGGATGACCTCAGATGAGACAGATTTCTAGATAGAATGTGAATTTATTGCAAGTATGTTTCGAGAAAGGGGTTACCCCCATAATTTGTTAGAAAGACAGATACAAGAAGTTAAAGCAGCAAGGACCACAAGGTTTTTGCCTATCCTGGGGAATTCAACAAAAAGTTTTGGCACCAGCAACACTAAAAACAATTCTCCAGTAGATATAAAACACTATAATTCAGCTTTGACTATTACTTTCAATGGCAAAACCAACATAGTTAAAATATTATTAATGACGAGTGGAATAGGTTTGCCAGTTTTTCAGATTTGAATCTGAACTTTGAAGAACCCTTAAAAGTAGTATTCAAAAAAGGATGTAACATTAAGAACATACTTGAGGGTGGAAAACAGGTCACACATCTCTCAAACAAGTTGGGTACACATAAGTGTGGAAGTTGTCATTACTGTGTCAACATCAATGAAGGTGAGAAAATATATTTGAAAAGTAGAGGCAAAATTATCACCACTAAAGGATTTGCAAATTGCAATACTTGTGGTTTCATATACATGGTGACCTGTGAGGCATGTGATTCCTTTTATATAGGGAAAACTGAGAGAAGGCTGAGATAAAGGGTGTAAAAGCATCTATATGACGTAAGGAAGGAAAACACTAACAACGCATTGTTTAAACATATTTTAACATGCAAATCTGCAAAATTCCTATTCTTCATCATATAGGTATTACCCCCTGATCCCAGGGGTGGTCCTTGGGAGGCCTGTTTAGAATACAGAGAGTTATTTTGGCCATTAATGCTTGAGGCTAGCAGTCACCCAGGTTTAAATGAAATGATCTCTCTAAAACCTGTATTAAAGTTGAGATCAGCCAAGTTATAACTACTCACCCATGTATCAGTTGTATATATATATATATATATATATATATATATTTTTTTTTTTTTTTTTATACATATTTTAATATTTTTCATACATACATTTTTACATGTTTTTCAATAATTTTGCACACAGGTACATGTTTTATGTATGTTTTTCAATCATTTTGCACACAGGTACATTTTTTATGTATTAATTAAAATGGTTTTTAGAGCATACAATATTTATTTACATTTATATACATTTTGACTATGTATTCCTGCCTGTAAAGTTTTTGATTCACCACTAGATGGTGATATTGTGGTACTAATTGTGTTGAATATTCTTATGTATTTAAATATGTATATATATATATATATATATATATATATATATATATATATATATATATATATTGAGTGTTATTTTTTTGGTTTTTAATGTTCTTTTAAGTATTTAAATTTATTGAACTATTGTATAAAACATTCAACAAGTATTAATTTCTTTTTTTGTTTTTTGATTTTCTTAAGAAATCTGTAATTTTAATAACAAGGATGTTAATTGAATGTATTAACATTTTAATTAGTTAGACACCATAGGTAGATTCAAATAACATCTGACTTATAAATTTAGCACACTGAGCACTGTTTAGTTTTTCTGATGAAGTGCATGTTGACGGAAATGCGCTGAGAATTGTAGCAGCGTTATTGTTTTTGTTTTTGTACTGTACTGTGACGTTTGTTCGTGGAGTGAAAATAAACATCTCTTGCTGATCTGCTGTGCCTGTCTTTTGAGATTACCAGTGTGAGTTTGGGCACATTGACCACTTATTTTTATTTTCTGTGAGGTCCCTGAATTATCTATGCCATTTTACACGTCTTCAAAGGTATCTCCTGAAAGAGCTTGGAGATACCCTTCAAGATCCTACAGCTGAGGGAGCACCAGCCAAAGTAGCTTCTAAGCTTGCGACTCTTAATTCCATAGTTAACTCCTCCATGAGGCTGATTTCCTATGCAGCCGATGTAGCGAGCAGAGCCGCAGGGACAGGTGTGACTCTCAGGAGACATGCTTGGATGCGGCTGTGTCAGTTTGCGGAACCCTTTCAAGCATCCTTCACCAATACTCCCTTTGATGGCTCTTTTCTCTTTGGGCCTCAGGCGAAAGACACGTTGACCAGGTGTGAACAGGAAGGCAAGACTCTCTCTGCCGTGGGAGTCCATTTTTGCACTCCTTCCAGACCTTATCCCAAGGGTCAGAAGAGTGGAAAGATGTGGTTCCGAAAATCCCCGGGACCCTTGCCTGACACACGTGGTGATTTTTCCTCCAGAGGCAGAGGGGAAACAACAATAACAGGCACTGCCCTCGTGGCAGAGGGGGACCGCAAAACCAGGGTGACAGAGAAACTTTCTGTGCCAAACCCTTCCAACATCCCTGAAGGGTTGCCCGACTACTCACCTCTAGAGGCATTCGGGGGAAGACTTTCGCTATACCCAAAAGCCTGCAAAATATAACAAGGGGCATATGGGTACTATCCATCATATCCAGAGGTTACAAAATTCCCTTCCATCAATCCCCCATAAAATCGAAAAAGCCCATCCCAGATGTCCCACCCAATCTAAGGGATCAAGCAGTCACAGAAGTTTCAAGACTGCTAGAAAAAAGAGCCATTCAAGAAGTCCCCACAAACCAACTATGATCCGGAACTTACTCAAGTTTCTTTTTAGCACCAAAAAAAAACAGGGGACTGGAGACCAATACTGGATCTCAACAGATTGAACAAATCTATACTAAAAGAAAACTTCCGGATGGTGACACTGCAGTCCATTTTCCCTTTTCTGGGTCAGGACAATTGGATGTGCTCCATAGATATTCAGGACGCGTACTACCATATCAAGATGGACAGACGCTCCAGGAGATTTCTTCGCTTCCGGGTAGGGGCCAGTCATTACCAGTTCAGAGCTCTGCCCTTTGGTCTCACCTCAGCCCCCAGGGTGTTCACCAAGTGTATGGCAGTAGTCACGGTTCACCTGAGGTGTTAAGGATTCCTGGTGTTTCTCTATCTAGACGGCTGTCTCCTGACTGCTACCACCAGACATCAACTCTTAGAGGCATGGGATTATACAATCACATTGTGCACTCAACTAGGCATTACAGTAAACTTCAAAAAATCTGCCTTGTTGCCCTCTCAGTCTATGACATACATAGGAGCAGAATAAAACACAAAAGAAATGTTTGCTAGATTACCACAGGAAAGAGTTTCCACTATTCGTCAACAAGTGTTAATTCTATAGCAGAGCAAAAGGGTTCAAGTCAGACATGTCCTCCAAGCTCTAGGCTCCATGGCAGCTGCAATTCTTCTTGTCCCATTAGCATGTTTCCACATGAGAATCCTTCAGTGGTTTCTTTTCACGCAGTGGTCTTTCCAGGAACTACCCATGTCTCACATGATCCTGATCACAGAAACATGCAAAAGGCACCTTTCTTGGCGAATGGTCTCCCCACTAGTAATTCAGGGCAGACCCTTCATACAACCCCCTCCGGTAGCCACAGTGACCATGGGCGCCTCCCTGATAGGGTGGGGGGGATTATCTAGGCAGGACAGTCCAAGGCACTTGGCAACCGCACTAGTACCATCTGCATATCAATGTCCTAGAAATGAGAGCAGTTCTCCTAGCATTGCAAGCCCTTCAAGACTCTCTTCCTTCTGGGACCATTGCAATCCAAATGGACAACATGTCAGTGGTGTGGTACATCAACAAACAGGGCGGGACCAGGTCTTACCCCTTATGTCGAGAAGCACTCAGACTGTGGCAATGGGCAATTTCCTCCCAATGTTTTCTGATAGCAATGCACACCCCTGGGAAATCTAACTTTATAGCGGACAGGCTCAGCTGAGCTATCCTCATCCCTCACGAGTGGTCCCTGAATCAGGAAGTTGCGGATCTCATCTTCCACAAATGGGGACAGCCTTGCTGCGACCTATTTGCCACTCCTCTCAACAACAAATGCAGCAGCTACTTCTCCCTACTTCCTCTTCCAGGTCATATACCCAGAGATGCTCTAGTCCACGATTGGCCTCAGGGACTTCTTTACGCTTTTCCCCCTTTTCCCCTAATTCCAAGACTCATACAGAAAGCAAAATCATTGGGTTGCAAAATGATCCTCATTGCCCCATATTGGCCTTGACAAATATGGTTCCCGTTCCTACACCTCCACCTTCTGGATCAACCGTGGATTCTGGACCCAGTTCCGGATCTGCTGATTCGCCAGTCAGGCGGGTTGCACCAATCCCTTCAAACTCTCCAGCTCCCAGCTTGGTTACTCCACTTCCAACCTTAGCCAGGCTTTCCAATATCTCCCCAGCAGTCCGTGATATTATTGTTTCCTCACATAAGTCTACCACGAGGAAAACGTATGCTAGTAAATGGAAACGGTTTACTTACTGGGCAGAATCTAGAAATTTGAATCCTTTCTCAGCCCCAATCCATGAAATTCTTGAATTTCTAACACAGCTTTTTCAGTCTGGTGCGGCTTCCGCTACCATTAGAGTACAACTAGCTGCCATTTCTAATTTTCATATCGGTATGTTTAATTCTAGCATAATGTCTCATAAGCTCTGCAAAGCCTTTATGAAAGGAACATCTCTTCTTAGACCCCTAGTTAGAGAGCCTCCTCCTCCTTGGGATCTCAGTTTAGTTTTAGCCTCCTTAATTATGCCTCCCTTTGAACCAGCAGCATCATGTCTTTTAAAATTTCTTTCTTGGAAGACACTTTTTCTGGTTGCTGTCACTTCAGCTAGACATGTCTCAGAACTTCAAGCACTTTGTGTTCGTCCTCCTTACCTGGTGTTTCACAAGGACAGAGTTTTTCTGAGGACCAATCCATCCTTTATTCCTAAAGTCTGCTCAGAGAACAATTTAAATCAATCCATAGATCTTCCAGTTTTCTTTCCTAATCACAGCAACAAGGCAGAAGACAAGCTCCACCAATGGGATGTACACAGACAATTGCGTTTTTACCTCCATAGAACTAAGGAACTAAAATCCAGACCAGTTATTTCTTTCTTATGCTTTCAACAAACAAGGTCTTCCAGTTTCTAAAGTGACCTTATCCAGATGGTTATCTGATACTATTGCCTTTATCAATTATGAAATAAAGAGCCACCAACTAAACCAAAAGGTCATTCCACTAGAGCATTAGCCACCTCTGTAGCATTTCATTCTAGGTTGCCCATAGACTCAGTCTGTGCAGCTGCCACTTGGGCAAACCCCCACACTTTTATCTCTCATTACAAGGTAGATATGGTATCCCGAAGCAGAGCTTCCTTTGGTTCTGCTGTTCTGAAGAGTTTGTTCCAATGAGCCACCCGGGATTTTAGGTGCTAGAGACACTGTCCCAAACAGCAAGAACAAAGGCGAGATAGACAACTTAACATAATGAAGTTATGTACCTACCATAACGTTCCATGTTAGTTGTCTTCATCTCGCCTTCCTTCTTGCATCCCTCCCTCCTTCTCCCTTCCTAGAGGATTGTGAGGAGTTCCCTTTTGTTTTCACTGACTGAGCATCTTTTATTACTTCACATGCCAGGTAAATCTATAACTTTTTCCTTGTTTAGGTGTATTGGACAACCAGTTTTAGTAACTGGTTACTCTACTAATGTCTTGTGTGCGCTATCACAAATGAGATTTGGGTGGCTGACGCTGGGCATTCTGGGATAAGGGGTAGCCTTGAGCCAGTAAACAGCTCTTGAGCTTTAGAAGATGGCTGAGTCGGAGCCGAGGATCGGCTCTGAACCCAAACAGCAAGAAGGAAAGCGTGATGAAGACAACTAACATGGAACGTTATGGTAGGTACATAACTTTTTTTTTGGTGGAATATAAATACATGCCAGTGTAATCCTCCTCCTTTGCCAGTAGCCCCTTACTACCACAAATCTACCATTATTTCTTTTTTTTCCTCTTCTATCTGTATTGGAGCCCCTCTAGTAATTAATATAATTGCTCCTCTTTTCCTTTGTCCCTCATATTCTGTTGAATATCCATCCTGAAATCCTTTCTTTTTCAAATTGACATGCTTACTTTTTTCGATATATGTCTCCTGCAGCATAGCTAGTTGCACTCAGCATTTCTTAATATAATTCAATACTTTTCCATTTTTTTATCTATACTAGTAAGACCATTTATGTTTCAAAAGAATATGAATTGCATAGTCATTATGATAAAAAGCTGTTGTCTCTACCTATTGTACGTCAGGTTTTTATGTGTATTTCCAAGTGTCTTGTTACATGCGCATACTAATGTTAGGCAGACTGATCTTGTATACAGTTGATGTTAAGTTGTCAATCTCGCCTTCATTCTTGCTTGATGGGTTCGGAGCCGATCCTCGGCTCTGACTCGGCACTTGCTAAGCTCGAGAGTCACTTTTACCAGCTCGAGGCAGCCCCATATCCCATGATGCAAGGCGGTAAGTACCCAGATCTCATTTGCCGCTTCGCTGATGAGGTCCTTCTTTTACCAGCTCCTGGTAAGTGATTTAGATATTACTGTTTTAGCCCCCTCTTCAACTTAAAACTTTATTTTTTAACGTTTATAGTTAATTTAAGTCCCTTTCTGACAAAAAAATCCCTCACTCCTTTATATTTTTAGTCAGGCCTTCTCCCTCCCATCCCCCCCCCCCCCTTGTTAGGGTGTGTGTGTGTGTGTATTAGAAGTCAGTTATCTGACTTTTTGGGATAACTATTTCTTGGGACTGTGTTGTGTGTGTGTTGTTACCACTATGTCCAAGGAAAGGGTCTCAGGCTTTAAGAAGTGTGACTCGTGCTGTCAGAAGATGTGTCTGACAGACGGTCACACTTCTTGCTTATACTGCCTGGGACCTCTCCACCTGCAGGACTCCTGTGCAATATGTCATTCTTTTAGCCAGAGAGTCCTGCAGGAGAGGAGAAATAAATTGATTTTGAGGGGCCTTCTTAAACCGGAGGGCTCTCCAGCTAAGTCGGCCCCGACTAAGACTTCCAAGTCTTCCAAGGCCCAGGCTTCTGTCTCTAAGCCTGCGGCCTCGGTTCCGACTCTTTCAGAGTCGAGATTGGCTCCGGCTGGAGCCGATCCTAGTTTGCACAAACCCTTGGCACCGATGGCTATCGGTGCCGATACTGGTTCGGTCACATCGGTGTCGGCTCCGACTGGCTCCGACCACCATGTGGCTCAGGCTTCGGTGTCGGCGCCGACCGGCTCCGACACCGTTACTTTTGTGTCTGTATCGGCTCCGGCCGGAGCCGATACATCGAGACCTTCTGTTGGTGCCGAAAAGTTGTCGGCTCCGACAGCATCCATGGTTTCGTCGGCTCCGATGGTTCCTTCGAGGAAGAGGTCCAGGTCCCCTTCCTTGGAACCGATACTTTCGGCTCCGGCCTCTCCTCTCGGAACGGAGCCATCGGAGCCGGTCATCCAGGTCATCCAGGCTTTCTGACCATGATTTAGAGAGGGTGGTCAGTAGATTATTAAAATCACAGGCACTGGCCCAGATGCTACATAGTCCGTCTCAACAGACGACTATTAGTCCACACCCCCTTGCAGTTCCTCCTTAGACTCTACCTCAGAGTTTGGAGCTGGAGTCTTCGGGAATGGTTTCTGCTATGGCTGAGGGACAGATACCCCTTCTGCTACCTCAGCCTCTACTCTTATCTCCTCTTCGAGACCTTCCTTAGAGGGATTCAGTGGTCGGGCTTCCCTGGTCTCCTCCGAGGGGGTGAGTGGCATCGGACCCTTGTCCGACCCCACTCTTCCCCTTGGAGCCTCGGCCTTGGTGAGCTCGGCTCCGACATTGGCCTCGGAGCCTCCCTTTTCGGTGGACCCTGGAGTTCCTGGTTCTTCGGAACGGGTTCTCTCGGACCTCCCTGGGAGGGGAGCCTTCGAGGTGATGAAGAGTGTGCTAGCCACTGGACTCAGCCAGCAGTCTGTTCCCCTAGCTCCTCCCTCTACGGTGCCTGTCGATATCTCTGCCATCTCTCTTGCTCCCGGACCCAGAGATCCTCCACCTCAGGTTTCCCCACTGGGAAGAACCCCCTCTTCCTAGGATTCTCCTGATCAGTCAGGGGATCCTCCGCGCAAGAGGACCTGTAAGAGGAAACACGTAGACTCCCCCGAGTCTATCACTTCAGATACCGACTTAGATGAGTCGGAGGGATCCCCAAGATCCCCCTCTGAGGATGTCTCCTTTTCAGACATCCTAGAACTCCTTAAACAGAGGGGAAACTGGCCCTCCAATAATCCCTCTGAGGATGAGTCGGTATACCTGGAGGCGTTTGGATCTCGGCCCTCCACCTCCTGGGTGTCTCCGCCTTTCGACCCCCTTATGCAGGTTATCGCTCAAAAGGCTTGGGCTGCTCCTGACTCTGTAGAGCCAGTTCCTAGGAGGCCTTCTAAATTTATTACTGCCCCTTGGACAAGCAATTTCTCACGAAAGGTGTCCCTGCTGATGCCATGGTGGTGGCGGCTGCCACTAAGAAGGAACTTGCAGATCCTTCCGTACCTGTCCATCCTCCTAATAAGGATTCTAGGACCATGGATAGGTATGGTAAGCGGATGTTCTCTTCAGCGACCTTTGCTATGCGCTCGCTGAACTACTTATGTCACTTCACCAGACTCCAAAGGGATATCCTTAAGGAGCTAGGTGAAGTAGTACAGGATCCCACAGCTGCAGGGGCTCAAGAAAAAATTGCTTCGCAGCTAGGAACCATTAATTCTATTGTTAACTCCTCCATGCGACTGATATCATATGCAGCAGATGGAGCGAGTAGGGCCGCAGGTACAGGTGTGGCTCTTAGATGGATGCGGCTCTGTAATTTTGCAGATCCCTTTAAGGCGTCCTTCACAAACTCTCCCTTTGATGGGTCAGCTTTGTTTGGCCCTCAAGTGAAGGAAACATTGACCAGGTGTGAGCAGGACGGCAAGACTCTTTCTGCCGTAGGGGTCCGTTTTTCCACCCTTCTAGACCTTACCCTAAAGGACAGAAGGGTGGCAAAATGTGGTTCCGCAAATCCCAAGGAGTCACGCCGGATTCATGTGGTCAATTTACCCCTAGAGGCAGAGGGGGTAACAATAACAGACGCTGCTCTAGAGGCAGAGGGGGTCCACAAAACCAGGGAAGCAGAGAGCCTCTCTCTGACAAGCCCTTTCAGCATCCCTGAGATGTTGCCCGACTGTCCATCCTTGGAGGCAGTCGGGGGAAGACTATCGCTGTACCCAGAAGCCTGGCTTTCCCTAACTCAAGACAGATGGGTACAGTCGATCATATCCGAGGGTTACAAAATTCCTTTCGAGGAAACTCCCCTTTCTCACTCAAATTCCCTTCCAGATGTTCCACCCGGTCTAAGGGAAATTGCAGAGTTAGAAGTTTTAAAACTTCTGCAAAAGAGCCATTCACCCAGTTACAATTGATCATTCAGTGCCCGTGATCTACTCAAGATTCTTTTGGTCCCCAAAAGACGGAGACTGGAGACCAATATTGGATCTCAGCAGACTCAACAAGTCTGTGAGAAAGACAAGATTCCGAATGGTCACACTTCAGTCAATTCTGCCCTTCTTACAGAAGGACAACTGGATGTGCTCAATAGATCTTCAGGATGCGTACTATCACATAAAAATTCACAGACGCTCCAGAAGGTTTCTCCGCTTTCGGCTGGGGTCCAGTCATTTCCAATTCAGAGCCCTGCCCTTTGGTCTCACTACAGCACCCAGAGTGTTCACCAAATGTATGGCAGTGGTCACGGCTCACCTGAGACGTCAAGGATTCCAGGTGCTTCTTCAAGCCAGGGATTACACAATAAATCTTTGCACTCAATTGGGCATCTCGATCAACTACGGAAAATCCTCCTTGTTGCCCTGCCAGTCTATTACTTTCATAGGCGCAAACTTAAACACTGTTCGGATGTCAGCTACCCTCACAGACCAAAGAATCTCAGATATACAAGGTCACGTGAGAATCATTCTAGCCAGCAAGAAAGTACAAGCCAGAATGGTTCTGAAAGTGTTGGGCCTCATGGCTGCGGCCATTACCCTTCTTCCCCTGGCTCGCTTCTATATGCGCCTTCTTCAGTGGATGTTGTTCACTCAGTGGTCTTACCAACAACTTCCGATGCGTCACCAAATACTGGTGACATAGATTTGCAAGAATCATCTTTCTTGGTGGATTACTTCTCCCCAGATTCACCAAGGCAGACCCTTTGTACCCCCAACCCCGGTAGCCACTGTCACTACGGATGCCTTCCTGATCGGGTGGGGGGGGGGCATCATCAGGGCAGGATGGTTCATGGGACGTGGCAACCGTTCGAATACCACCTGCACATAAATGTCCTAGAGATGAGAACAGTGCTTTTAACGTTGCAAGCCCTCAACGACTTTCTTCCCTTGGGGACAATTGCAGTCCACACAGACAACATGTCTGTAGTATGGTATATCAACAAACAGGGCGGAACCAAGTCCTACCCCTTGTGTCGAGAAGCGCTCAGACTTTGGCAATGGGCGATCTCCTCTCATCGGTTTCTGGTAGCAACGCATATCCCTGGGAAAACCAACATTTTAGCGGACAGATTGAGCAGAGCTATTCTCATGCCTCACGAGTGGTCTCTCAAACAATCTATAGTGGAGGAGATTTTTCTACAATGGGGTCGCCCATGTTGCGATCTTTTTGCTACTCCCCAAAACAACAAAGGCCCAGACTTCTTCTCTCTCTTCCCACTGCCAGGCCATCCCCCCAGAGACGCTCTGACCCAGGATTGGCCCCAGGGACTTCTTTATGCCTTTCCTCTGATCCCACAAGTAATCCAGCAAGCCACCGTTTTGAGAGCCAAAATGATTCTCATTGCCCCTTATTGGCCTCGACAAATTTGGTTTCCATTCCTCCATCGTCACCTTTTGGTGCAGCCGTGGCATCTGGACCCAGTGCCAGATCTTCTGATTCACCAATCGGGTCAGCTGCACCGGTCTATCCCTTCTCTCAACCTCACAGCATGGTTGCTCCACTTCCTTCCTTAGCCAGGCTTCCTATGATCTCTAATCCTGTTAGAGACATCATAGTAGCTTTTTTAAAATCCTCTACTAGGAGGATTTATTCTAGCAAATGGAAACGTTTTTCTTATTGGGCAAAAGCCAAGAATATTGATCCCTTCACTGCTCCAGTACAAGCAGTTTTGGATTTCTTAGTGGAAATTTTTCACGCGGGCTCCTCTTCTTCCACGGTCAAAGTTCAGTTGGCCGCTATCTCGAACTTTCATGTCGGGTTCGCAGATCACAACATTATGTCCCACAGGCTTTGTAGAGCCTTCTTGAAAGGAATTTTTCTCCTGAAACCTCCAATCAGGAGTCCTCCTCCTCCTCAATGGGACCTAAATTTAGTGCTGACATCCTTGATTTTTCCACCCTTCGAGCCAGCTGTTTCATGTTCCCTGAAATTTCTTTCATGGAAAACTTTATTCCTGGTTGCTATAACATCGGCTAGGAGGGTGTCTGAACTTCATGCTCTATCTGTTCGCCCCCCCCCCCCCCTATTTAGTCTTCCACAAAGACAGAGTATCATTGAGAACTAATCCAACCTTTTTGCCTAAGGTCGCCTCAAAGACTAATTCGAATCAGGCTATTGATCTTCCTGTATTTTTCCCAAACTATTCAAACAGATCGGAACAAAAATTACATTATCTTGATGTCCACCGCCAACTCAGATATTATTTGGACAGAACAAAACAACTCAGGAAATCTGATCAACTTTTTGTTTCTTATGCTGATAACAAGAAAGGCCTTCCTGTCTCAAAAGTGACCTTGTCTAGATGGCTTTCTTCTGTCATCTCTGAAATTTATCAGCTCAGGGGAAAACAGCTGTGCTCAAAACCTAAAGCACATTCAACCAGAAGCTTAGCCACTTCCACAGCTTTTCAAGCTAGACTTCCATTAGACACTATTTGTGCAGCAGCCACTTGGGCCACTCCTCATACATTTGTTTCCCATTACAAATTGGATTTGGCCTCCAGGGACAGAGCCAGTTTTGGCTCTACAGTTCTCAAGAGTCTGTTCCATTGAGCCACCCAGGATAGAGGTGCTAGGGACGCGGTCCCATCAAGCAAGAATGAAGGCGAGATTGACAACTTAACATTGAGAAGTTATGTACCTACCATAACGTTCCATGTTAGTTGTCTTCTCGCCTTCTTTCTTGCGACCCTCCCTCCTTCCCCCAGGCCTGGACAGACCTTTCTCTCTACAAGGAAGTATGCTTCTGAAGACCATACAGTGCTGGTCCTTCTACCATCCTTCAGGTTTTTTTCTCTCCTTCTTTCTTCCTTTTGGAAGTTATTATGCTAGGTGCTATTGCCTATTGTCATCAAACGAGATCTGGGTACTTACCGCCTTGCATCATGGGATATGGGGCTGCCTCGAGCTGGTAAAAGTGACTCTCGAGCTTAGCAAGTGCCGAGTCGGAGCCGAGGATCGGCTCCGAACCCATCAAGGAAGAAAGAAGGCGAGAGAAGACTACTAACATGGAACGTTATGGTAGGTACATAACTTCTCATTTCTTCTCATCTCCATTTGTATCTATGTCATATTTTTCAGGACTTTTTAATGAAAACCCTCAAACAAACAAAAATAAAGCGAAATACATTTTCAAAATTCCCCCATCCCGCATTAACTTAGAACAAACACACAAAGCAATTGTTTAATCCACCAGATAAGAACAATTGCCACAAATTGATAGCTGCACCCATAAGCATTACCTAACCTAAAAGTAAGGGTGCCCATGCTAAAGTGCATGCTACAGCCTATGTTCTCATTTACACAGATTGCTGTCTTTTCTTTTCATATTTCTAACCCCCCTCTCATATGTGAAAAACAGCTTGTATACTTTCAGAAAACATTAACTTTTAGCCTTAAGAAAAAATGCACTGGCTTTTTTTTAAATAAATCTAAATTGTATAATATTCTATTTAGTGCATTAAAGTATAAAGGCTGCTAGAGAGGCTGCTATCTCTTATTCATGTCCCATAATTTCAAACTTTATTTTTCACTGAAGTGTTTGCCGTTGAACTTTTAAATTTTGCATTTCACTCAGCAATTAGTGCACTCTTACAATTAATTGTTTGCTCCTGCAGAGAGCTCATCTCCGTGTAAAAGTAGTCAGCAATGAATCTTTGTCAATATCACTCAGAACAGAATGTACTGCTGACTTTGTCATTCTCACTGAACATCTACTAATAAAGAAAGCAAGCTAATGTTTTCACAAATATAAAAAACTTGGCATTTTCATGGTTTTCTTTCTTTTGTCTTATTTTTCAGGTCTACTTACAAAAAACTGTTTCTAGCATAAGACAATGACATTAATGTACACATTTACACTTGTAAAAATTGAAGAAAAATATCTTAATTCTCAGTGCACTTTTGCACTCACCCCCATCCCAGCAGGTCAAGATGACAGAGTATTAACATAAAACTTAGTTTTGTCCATCCTGTCTTCTCTTGTTACACTGTACAGCCCATGTTTATTAAAAATAAAAGTATTTCTTTACTTTAATATCTGTAGTTTCTGAAGATATTCCCCCTTAGTTAAAATACCCAAGACTACACACTACACAAAACTGCTTTACTATATAGAGCATGCAGTTTGAATCATGTAATGTTTTATACAGATACTAATAACAAAAATGGTTTTACTTACATTTACTTTCCCTCTCTAATTATTTGTTCCCAACACCTTGGTTCCTTTGCCAGTTTTCTCCAGTAAATTTCAGCCTCCTCTTGCCTATTGTCTGTATCCCTAATTGCAGTCATCCCTATCGGTAGACTCTCCTTTCTCCATTCATATGTTGGCTTAGTTTTTAGAATAATTTATGCTACTTTATGTATATAATATTCTGTATGGCTAGTGTTATTCTTCTTAATGATCTGCACTCAAAATCCCAGTCTCTCCTTATTTCTTGAGCTTCCCCCATTTTATCATCATCCCTTTTTACTTTGAATCATACCTTTCTGTTTGTGCTATGTATTGGAGCCTTGACTGAGTGAAATACCCCTTCAAATCACGTAATCCAAAACCACCTTCTTTTATTGGAAGAATCAGCTTATCCCACTTGACTATTGCTGTCTTCCCCTCATAGATAAGATCCTTCTTCTGTTTATTAATTGCTATCAACAACGTTTCCTCTGGTTGATAAACATTTGCCTGACCTGTGTATAAAACTAAAGTGACTAAAAACATTTTAACTACTTCTATCTTGCTGTCCATCTATATAAAACAGAGCTTCCAAATTCTCAATTTTTCTGTTATCTTTTTAGTCTCTTCTCACATATCCTGCTGTCACAACATAATCATTTTTAATCCATACTCCTAAGTACTCCATTTTATCATATACCCATAAATATGAATATTGCTGAACCAGTTTGTGTGTGGGTACATAGTTTACAGCTATTGCCTTTATTTTAGTGGCACTCATTTTGTATCCAGAAAAGACTTGAAACTGTCTCAAAATGTTGCACAACACTGAAATGTCCTTTTTCTGGTTTTATCAGGTATAAAATATGATTGGCAAAAAAAAAACAGCTTTCTTGACTACCATGCCAATTATATCCTTGAATTTCTGAGTCTCTTATTTTCGTTGTGAATGGTTCTAAATGTAACGCAAATAAGAAAGTGGAGAGAGGGCACTCCTACCTAGTTCCTCTGCTCAAACAGAAATTATCAAAGAGGAACTCACCAGCTGTAATTTTTGCCTCCAGTCCCTCATATATCCTACTCATCAACCTTGTAATTTTACCAGGGAATGCAAATGCGTCCATTGCCCTGCTCATAAAATTCCAGCATACTCTGTCAAATGCTTTCCCTGCATCAAGACCCACCAACAACTGCAGGATTTTCTTGCATTCTGCTTCCCTCTGGATCATCATTGTTCTTTTAATGTTGTCATTATTTTAGGCATTATAGACATAAACATTTTATAATCATGGTTTAGAAATGCAGTTTGCCTATTTGAAGTTGGATCTGATGAGTCTTCGCCTTCTTTGGGTATTACAGCCAGCACTGCTTTCTTCCAGGATGTTGGTGAGTCTCCTTCTTTTAAAATACTGTTAAATCCTTCCAGATCTTTATTAGTTTTTTCCCTCCTAGTTTACAAACTTCCACAGGAATACTATCCATTCCTGTGGGCTTTCCTGTAGATTGGTTATACACCACCATTTTTATCTCCACATATTGAGCATCATCTGCCTTTAACCTTGGCATATTTAATTATTCCATAAACATTTCCATTTGTAACTTTTCTTGATTTCCATATTTCTCTGCTTTATATAGATTTTCATAACATTTCTGAAATATTTCTAATAGCTCTACAAAATCTCTTGTTATCTTCATTGTTATCGACCCCTTCCTACTTTCTGTTGCCTGAGTCATTCTGCTAAAAGTTTTTGTGCTCTTGACTTATCAAAAAACAGTTGCTTAACAGCAATTTTTCTAAACCCTTGCATGTTATCAAGGTAATCAATTATTTTCTGTTTAGCATTCTGCAATTACTCTTCTTCTTCTTGTTCCTTGAGATTCCTCCTGTTCTACAATACTTTAACCATTGTCAGTCCTACTAAATAATTCTTGTTACTTCGTAACCATATCTCTCTTTATTTCCGCCCTATTTTTAAAATCCACTTTAATTGTCTCCTACTCCTCAGTTGCATTTTCAGTAGAAATTTCTATCTTCTCTAATAACTCCTGAGTAATTTCCACTACTCATTCCTTAAATTCTTCTCTTTCCAATAGATCTAGGTGGGAAAAAGCCACTTTTATTTCATTACTCTGCATGTTTATTTTCATTATTATTGTTGTTTGATCTAAACTAGTTACTGGATATCAAAACTTTCAAATAAATACACATGTTCCTGTGAAATATAAGCTATGTCTAGCCTAGCAAAGTTTTTGTATCTTGCAGAATAATACGCAAATTCACTCCGAATTCCTACTACTGAATTCGCATCTTCCATGCCAAATATTTTCATGAATTTCTTAATAAATCTACCCTCTTTTGTTATATTTTCCCCTTCTGGGCCCTCTTACATATCATCACTGTTGCAAATCAAATTTCAGTCCCAACCTATAAGTAATATTCCATACTGAATGCTGATTATTTCCCTCAGTATTTTCTTAAGCTCTATTATATTAGTTTTAGGTGGAATATGAATCCATCAGTCTAATACTTCTGCCTTGCCAGTAACCCCTTAGTACTACAAATCTGCCATTATTATCTTTTTTATCCTCTTCTGTCTCTGTTGGAGCTCCTCTTGTAATTACTCTCCTTTTTCTTTGCCCCAAATATTCTGCTGAATAACCATCCTAACAACCTTTATCAAATTCACATGCTCAGTTCTTTCTAAATGTGCCACCTGCAGCATAGCTATTTGCACTCTACATTTTTTAATATAGTTCAGTTCTCTTTCTGTTTGTATATAGCTGTGAGATCATTTACATTTTAAAATAATATAGAAAGTATTGTCATTTTGTTAAGCACTTATTATTCCCACCTGTTATGTGTAACAGCTTTTTTAATGTCTAGTTCCAGCTATGTGTTACATGCATACAGTAATGGTTGGCAGGTTGATCTTTTATATAGTTGATGTTCTTCATGTTTCACTGTTGCAGTCATTACATTTGGGTAATCTGCTGGCAGGTTGCCCTCAGTCGACCTGATTAACAAAGTCTTGGGTCCTGCGTCGGTTGCTGTCCCTTCTTCCATGACGTCAGGTTATCAGGGGTATAAAACATTCAGCCGATACCATTACATCAGTCTTTCTTGCTGCGCGGTGCCCGGTTGTCCGATTCCTGAAATTTTCCTTTTCAAGTTTCAGAACTGAAATCTTCAACTAAAAGCTAAGTACCCCGTTGGGGAAACTTTTTCTTGCTCCTTACTGATGTCAGTAAAAGTTAATAATTGCATTACTTGTGGGAAGCAAATACCTCATAAGGATTTTCATTTGTACTGTATTCCTTGCCTAGGCCCTGACCACAACATACCTTGCTGTCGGTTTTGTACTAAATTTAATCAACGCACTATTAAACGTCAGTATATATTTGCTTCTAAATATTTTGGCTCAAGATGTAATTATCCAGAAATGTCGTCAGTTAGCAATCTGACTACTGGAATACCTAAAAAACGCAAAGAAAAAGACAGAGACCGTCGAGGTCCAAAACTGACGACGACACTTCTCCCAGTCGCCAGTTCGCCAGTACTCAGTGAGGCGCTTTTGCAACCCCTGATACCTGCTACTTCTGATTCACAGGCCTCTACTGAGACTTATTCGGAGTCTGGTATGCCACGAGATGCTTCAATTATGGAACCCGCGGATTTCTCTACCTTAGATGAGTCTGGAGCCGCTGTGCAGGCACCGGTTTCTGAGGGTGTTTTCAGGCCTACGGATTTGTGTACTAGACTTATGCCATCTTCAAAACTAAGGCCAAAATCTAAATCTATATCTAAAAAAACGACACCTGGGCCACATGTGCAGGCCCCTATGCCTAAAAAACAAATGATCAAAATGGCTGAAGATTTAATTACTCTGATCAGGGGTAGCCAACCCCTTTCTTCTAAGAGGCCTAGGCAAGACATTGATTATGAATCTTCTGAACAGGATTCTATTTCTTCTGACGCTTTTAATGAACAGGATTTGTCTATACCTACTTATGAGGACTCTGATGCAGAAGATTCCATTCCTTCTGCTTCTCCCCCTGAGGATTTTTCTTTTGGGGAAACTTTACATATCTTAAGGGAACATTTCCACTGGGAAAGTCAGGATTTCTCTGAATCTAAGAAGAAACTTAGGGATTTTCTTCTTCTTCTTCCTCAGCATAGGTCTTTGGCTATACCACATGTTCTAGACATTGTTGATTATGTTTTTTTCAGAATCTAGCATGGCTCCTGATTCTCTGCCTCCGGCTCCTTGTAAGCCGGACAGATACTACAGGGTTCCTGACTCCCACAAATTCCTTTTCAAAAATCCTATTGCAGATCATGAAACCATTTCTCAGGGTCCCAAGGGCATTAAGGTCTCTACTACCCCTTCTGATAGAGATTCCAGGGCGCTGGATAGATGGGGTAAGAAGGTTTACACTTCTGCAACCCTGGCAATCAGGGCTTTAAACTGTCAATTTCATTTGCTTAAATATCAACAGCATATCATGGGACTGCTTAAATAGAAAATGATGTTAATTTCTGACTGTGTGGAAAATAAAGATTTACAGGATTTATTGCATTCAGCTGAACAAGTTGGAAAACATACTTTGCAGTGTGGTTTTGATTCTTTGGAGGCCTCCTGCAGGGCTGCTGTAACTGGGTCTGTGTTAAGAAGGCATGCTTGGCTTAAAGAGCAAACTCTGCCCGATCATGTTAAAGCAAAATTGTTAAGAGTCTCCTTTACAACAGGACCATCTCTTTGGTAATAAAACTGAAGAAGTTTTAAAAAAGATGTAAGAAAAAGCTAAATCTATGCAAACTGTGAAATATTTCTTAAAAGTGCAACCTCCAAGATTTAGTAGGCACTGGTCTATTAAGAATTGGTCCTTTCCAGTTCCTTCGAGAGCCATTCAAGTCAAATCCAGACATTCCAAAGGCTCCAGGATTCAGTCACAAGGGATCTTTAGAACAAAACAATGGGGTGCCTCAACCTCCAAATCTGGAACCAACAAGGCACCTCCCTATGGTAAACAGTCTCAATGACTTCCCTCTACACTCACCAAGCACTTATCTTTTAGCAGCCCCTTTGGGGGGAAAGCTGGCACTTCATGCAAGAAACTGGCAACTTATAACCCAGGACAAATGGGTTTTAAATATAGTGTCCCAGGGATACAGATTTCATTTCTACACATTGCTAATCCCAAATGGATGGCCAGACCTGCCCTGAAATCAGTGGGCAGAGGCCCAGAAAATAAGTACTGTCCCTCATGAACATGGGGGCTATTCAGCCGGTACCAGAGGAGGAAAAGGGACAAGGTTTCTATTCAAGACTTTTCCTGGTACCCAGAAAAGACAAATCATGGCGTCCAATACTGGACTTATCTACTCTAAACACATTTCTGGCCATTCCAAATTTCAAGATGCTGACTCTTCAACAGTTACTTCCTATGCTGGACAAAGATGCCTGGTTGGTAACTCTAGACTTAAAAGAGGCTTACTTGCATATCCCAATCAGGGAATCTTGCAGAAGATACCTCTGCTTCAAAGCAGGCTACTTGCATTACCAGTTCTCTGCACTGCCCTTTAGCTTATCTACTGCACCCAGGATCATCACAAAGTGCCTGGCTACAGTAATTGCATTTTTCAGGCAAAGAAATATTCAAATATATCCATACCTGGATGATTGTCTAATTCAGGCAGAAAACAAGGACACTCTTGTAAAGCATCTGGCATTTGTAAAAAGGGTTCTAACTTGTCTAGCGTACACAATAAACAAAAAGAAATCACAGCTGGTACCCTCTCAAAAAATTACATTCCTGGGTGCAAGCTTGAATACAACTGCCCAGATGGCTTACCTTACGCCAGAAAGTTGGTGACTTACTTCAAACAGATGGCCACAAAAACCCTGCTATATCTGCAAGACAAATTCTGCAAGCCTTGGGGATCATGGCCTCCTGCATTCTTCTAATTCCATATGCAAGACTGCATATGAGGAAACTTCAGTGGTACTTAAAAAGTTTATGGAGTCAACATTGTCACAGTCTGGAAACAATGATTCCTATCATACCTTGCCTGAAACTAGAGTTCCTATGGTGGGCAGAGGCCTGCCACCAAAACAAGGGACTGCCATTCACTCCACCCCCTGCCACCCAACCCCTAACTACAGATGCATCAGACTGTGCTTGGGGGCTCATCTGGCAGGGAAGTGCATTCAGGGCAAATGGAGCCCAAATCAAATGCACCTTCATATCAATCAGAAAGAGATGCTAGCTGTGCATAATGCGCTGACAGCCTTCAAGGACTACCTTCATCCAGGACAATTAATAATAAAGACAGACAACATCACAGTTATGTGGCACGTAAACATTCCTACCCCCTATGCAGACTAGCCATGGCATTGTGGGACACGGCCTTGACCTACCAAATACAACTACAAGCTCAATTCCTGCCAGGAAAGCTGAATACTCTGGCAGATGATCTAAGCAGAAATCTCATGGACCCACACAAATGGAAACTGGAACCACAGATTTTCAACATGTTGACACGCAAATGGGGGAGTCCAGACATAGATCTTTTTGCCTCACCCCAGAACTATCAGTTGAACAAATTCTGCACAAGAACTCATCACAAAAAAAGCTTGGAAAGTGGATGCTCTATCATTCAGCTGGAAAAAACTATCAATCTATGCTTTTCCCCCTCTGCCTCTGCTCTCCAAAGTTCTACTAAAAATCCAGCAGGGCAAACCTCTGCCTCTGCTGTCCAAAGTTCTACTGTTTTTTTCCCCTGTTGATCTCCAAATCCCAATCGAGTCTCTGCTTAATATCCAACATACTCCCAGTTCTTCTAGTCAACTCTTGTGCTTTTTTTTTGCCTCTCAAGCATTCTCCTTTGAAATGTTGGAAAAGGTTGTACTGGCACAGTCTCTGTATGGGCTTTATTACCAGAAGAACAAGAAGCAGAATCTCCTTCTGTTTCATAGCACACTTTTTGTTGGCCAAAAGTTTGTATTTCCTTCTTAGCATGTTCTGCATCAAAAAGTAATTTCGATCTTCCAGGAAAGAATATTTTGAAAAATGCTGGAAAAAGCATCTTGAATCTCATGCCTGCTTCTCAGCATTCCATGATTAGTGGAATAAATTTACTCCTCTTCAGCCTGGTGTACAGTGAGTAATCATTTTCCACAAATACTCTACTCTCTCCCACTTTGAGTACTTTGTCCTTCTGCCACCATTTTGTCAGAATTAACTCTTTCTGCTGGTAGGATTGCATCTTTATGATTAAAGGTGTAGGTTACTTTTTCATGGCCAGGTTTGGAGATACACATGATGTGCCCTTTCAGTTAACAACTCCTGCTGTGGAATACCAGTCCATTTGCTAATTTGTGCTTTCATAAAATTAATACAGTCTTTTCTTTCCAGCTTCTCTGGTACAGCAAAAAATCTCAGGTTTTCTGTACATGTTCTGTCCTCTAATTCTATTATTTTTTAAAGCATCTCTTCTTGAGCAATCACCTATACCGCCAGCATTTTCATTTTCTGTAGTCCTATCTCACCTTCATTCCTACATATGGGATCAGAGCTGTTCCTGAACTCCGACTCGGCCTATTTACAAGCTAGAAGTCTTCTAGTTGGCTCGTGGCTAGGTAGGTATCACATGGTTCACCAGTACAATCCCCAGATCTCGTTTATCGCATCGACGAGTTTGGTTGTGCTTCTCTTTGGCTGTGGTTTTGCATTTACTTAAATTTATTCTAAAATGTTTGGACTCTTTTAGTCAAAAACTGTTAGTGTATCATTGTTTAGTCACAGTTAGCATAGTTTGCAATTTAGAATAGTTAATCTTTATAATTGCGCCACTTGGTGCAATCTTTGGCCATTTGGCTTCTTAGTATTGGTATCCTGTGTGCTGGTTTTCATGTTTCTTAATAGATTTTATATTTGATTTTAGACTGAGAAGGTTTTTGTTCCAGTTCAAGGATAAGTTTATTGGGATTTGGTGCTTCTGCAAACATTTTCTTGATTTTTGGGACTTAGTTCGTGTTTTCTTGTTTGATGTTTCTTAATAGACTTAGTATTTGTATGCGCCTTTTGCGCTCTGTTAGACCGTGTGTTGTTAGTAGGCATAAGTCAAGTTTTTTGTGGTTTCCCTCTTGTTGAATTGTTACAGTTGTTAACAGAACTAGGTTCTGTTTCCCTTGTTAAGTATTCCTGTTTGAGTGTGTGAACTTCTCTGCTTACTGTAACTCTCTAGGTCTGTTTTAGTTAGAAGACCTAGTTTCTCCTTTTCCCTTCCTGCCTGGGCTAGGCCCGTTTAAGTTAGAGGACCTAGTCCTCGTGGTGTCTTTCTCTTTCCTGCAAGGCTAGGCCTGTTTAAATTAGAGGACCTAGTCCTCTGTCTCCTTTTTTCTGTGTGTGTGTGTGTGTGTGTGTGTGTGTGTGTGTGTGTGTGTGTGTGTGTGTGTGTGTGTGTGTGTGTGTGCTCATCTCTGTGAGAATGTCTAAAGAAAGTAAGGACCATAAGCCATCTGGCTTTAAGAAATGTATTAAATGCTCAAAGAAGATGTCCATAACGGATGACCACAGTAACTGCGTTTACTGTCTGGCGGCCATCCATTTACAGGAGACTTGCTTATTTTGCCACTCTTTCAGTGCTAGGGTGTTGCAAGAAAGAAAAAATAAGCTCATCCTAAAAGGTCTTCTTAAACCTTCCTTTGAGGAAGATCTGGCTAGCTCTTCCTCCTCTTCTAAATCTACAAAGGGAAAGTCTAAGTCCTCTAAGAGGCCCTCTCCGGCACCAGCTGTTGTCCCGGAGCCACCTCTTAAAGTCACTAAATCGGACAAGTCCATTGTCTCATCGGCTCCACAGAGCTTGGTGCCAATAGAGAGTACAATTGTGATTACTGGGTTGGTCCCAAGTAGCTCGGAGCTGACTGCTAAGAGTATTTCACGAAGCCGGTCTATGGATCCTCTACCGGTCTCCCCTATATTGAAGTCTCCCATACTGCAGAGATCCCGCTTTCCTACTCTGTCTTCCAGGAGTTTATCAGAAGAATATGTGGGGGGGGGGTAGTGCTGAGACTGTTGAAGTCATCTGCTTTACCTAAATTGTTGTTGGCTCAGACCCACTCTGCTCCGGAGCCACTTGAGTCCATTAAGCCCCCTTCAATCATTCCTCCTCTGAGCCATGCTGGTCTTTTGGAGCCAGATTGTTTGGTACCACTGGTGGAACCCTCGGCTTCAACTCCCCCTGTGGCTGTTTCAGAGCCGAGTTCCGCTCTGAAACTCTCAGTGCCATCTGTGGTGTCTAGGAGCTGAAGCTCCCCGGTCGGCCTCGACAGGGATGCCTGGAACCGAACCTGTTCAGTTCCAAGTCTTCCTCTCAGCGCATCGGCGAGAGTGAGCTCGGATCCTACGTCTATATCGGAGCTGATGGCTCTGGATCCGACGGCATCCTCGGTCTCCTCGGAGCTGGGGAGTTCTTCGGAGCTGGAGAGGTCGGCATTCGAGATGATGAGGAGTGTGTTGTCCCGATCTTCAGCTCCTACCAGGGGTACTGACACTCTTCCCCCTAAGGCACCTACTTCTGTCTCAGCTCCTACTCTCTCTGTGGACAGCAGAGACCGTCAGCCTCAGGAGCCACCAGCCGGTGGCTCCCACTCTTCCGAGACCTCCCTGGAATATCCTTCCGAGGAGCCCCCACAGAAGAGGACATGTAAGAGGAAGCATGTAGACTCCCAGGATGAGTCTCTGACCTCTGACACTGACCTCGAGGAGACAGAAGGGTCCCCCAAGTCATTCTCTGATGATGTCTTTTTCGTAGACATCCTGGAAATCCTTAAACAGAGGTGCAGCTGGCCCAGTGTCACCCCTTCTGATGAGGAGTCAGTGTACCTGAAGGCTTTCAGATCTCAACCTTCAGCCTCTTGGTTGTCTCCACCCTTCGACGAACTGATGGAGCTAGTTAGTCGAAAGGTGTGGGATACTCCTGATGCCGTGGAGCCAGTCCCCAGGAGACCGAATAAGTTTCTTTCTGCACCCCCAGAAAAAGATTTTTTTTCTAAAGGTGTTCCCGTAGATGCCATGGTGGTGGTGGTGGCCACTAAGAAGGAGCTAGCTGAGACTACTTCTTCAGTCCATCTGCCGAATAAGGAGTCTTGAACGATGGACAGATACGGGAAGCGTATCTTCTCTTCAGCGGCATTTACCCTTTGATCGCTGAACTACCTTATTCACTTCACAAGGCTTCAGGGAGATCTCCTTAAAGAATTAACAGATTATCTACAAGGTACATGTACTGAGGGAGTCCCTGACCAGGTGTCTGCCCAGTTGTCCACCATGAACTCTATCGTCAACTCGTCCATGCTGCTCATTTCATATGCAGCCGATGGAGCGAGTAGAGCTGCAGGTTCAGGAATTTCTGTAAGGCGTCATTCCTGGATGCGTTTGTATAACTTTGCGGAACCGTTCAAGTCTACCTTTACCAACGCCCCCTTTGACAGTTCCTCATTGTTTGGACTAAAGGTAAAGGACACTCTCACCCAGTGAGAGCAAGAAGGAAAAACACTCTCTGCTGTGGGAGTACATTTTACTGTTCCTTCCAGACCATATCCTAAGGGTCGTGGGGCGGTAAAATGTGGTTCAAGAAGTCCCAGAGGTTTTTCCAGGATGCACAGGGTGACTCTTCTTTCAGAGGCAGAGGAGGAGGAGGAAATAGTAGATGTCACCCTAGAGGCAGGGGTGGTCTGCAGAATCATGGAGGTTGCAATTCCTTTTGGGGCTGGCCTTACCAGCACTCCTGATGTGGGGCCCGACTGTGCTTCTCTGGGGCCGGTCGGGGGTCGCGTTTCTTTGTATCCAGAAGCCTGACTGGGTATCACTCAAGAAAAGTGGGTACAAAGAATTATTACCAGAGGTTATATCATACCCTTTTCTCTTCCACCTTTTGTTCCCAAGAGGATCCCGGATGTTCCACCCAATCGCAGGGATCAGGCAACTTTGGAGGTCAACAAGTTGCTGTCAAAAAGAGTCATCCAAACTGTCCCAGCAGACCAAATAGGATCTGGAACTTACTCCAGATTCTTTTTAGTGCCAAAACGTGTGGGGGACTGGAGGCCCATTTTGGACCTCAGCAGATTGAACGAATCTGTAAAGAAGGACAAGTTCCAGATGGTGACACTGCAGTCCATCCTCCCGTTGTTAGGGAAAGACAATTGGATGTGCTCAATAGATCTCCAACACACCTACTACCACATAAAAATGGACAGGATGTCAAGGAGTCCTCTACGCTTCCGGCTGGGAGCCAGTCATTACCATTTTCATGCTCTGCCCTTTGGTCTCACCACAGCCCCCAGGGTGTTCACTAAGTGTATGGCCGTAGTGATAGCTCACCTGAGACATTGAGGATTCCATGTGTTTCCATATCTGGATGACTGGCTCTTGACCACCTCCACCAGGCATCTACTCCTTCAGACCAGGGATGATACCATTCAGCTTTGTGCCCAGCTGGGAATATCTATAAACTGGGAAAAATCTGCCTTATTGCCCTCTCAATCTGTGATTTTTGTAGGTGCAGAGATAGACATAGTAGACATGTTGGCTCGTCTTCCTGTAGAAAGGGCACAGAATCTGGTTCTTCAAATTCAACGTCTTCTCCCCTTACAAAAGGTCAAAGCCAAGACTATTCTGCAGCTTCTAGGGACCATGGCTTCCACCATATTACTAGTGCCACTAGCCAGACTACACATGCGGATTCTTCAGTGGCTCCCAATGGTCCTTTCAGCATCTACCATTATCTCACCACATTCTGCTGACAGACTCTTGCAAGAAGGACCTCCTTTGGTGATCTCTACCCAATCAGTTAACCACGGGCACTTCATTTGTTCTTCACCAACCCGTTGCCACTGTGACCATGGATGCCTCACAGATGGGGGGCATTATCTAGGCACAACTGTCCAAGGCACATGGCAAGATCACGAGGCTCACCTGCATATTAATCTTCTAGAGATGAGGGCGGTGCTCCTGGTGTTGCAAGCACTTCACGACCTTCTGCCTCTGGAGACCATTGCAATACAATCAGACAACATGTCGGTAGTATGGTATATCAACAAACGGGGCAGAACCAGATATTACCCACTCTGTAGAGAGGCCATGCGAGTTTGGAAATGGGCGATATCTTCCCAGCGTTTTCTGGTGACAACGCACATTCCAGGGACAACCAACGTGATAGCCAACAAGCTCAGTCGGGCAATCCTGATCCTTCATGAGTGGTCTCTGAAACAGGAAACAGCGGAACAGATTTTCCGCAGATGGGGACAGCCTTGCTGCGACCTCTTTGCCAGCCCAATCAATGCCAAATGCAGCAGCTACTTCTCCCTCATCCCACCTTCGGGGGAGTCACCGAGAGACTTACTTGTTTATGATTGGCCCCTGGGTCTCCTGTATTCTTTTACTCCCTTTCCTGTCATTCCCAAGGTTATTCAGAAAGCAAAATGGCTGGGAAGCAAACTTATCCTCATTGCTCCTTACTGGCCTCCTCAGGTTTGGTTACCCTTCCTCGGGCCTCTTCTCCTAGACAATCCTTGGATTCTGGGCCCAGTTCCAGACCTGTTGACTCACATCAGGTTCGATTCACCCCTCCTTACACACCCTCAATTTGACAGCATGGCTGCTCCAGTTCCATCCCTAGTCAGGCTTCATGACTTCTCACCCTGCGTGACTCATATCCTTACGTCTTCTCATAAACCTTCCACTAGGAGATTATATTCCAGTAAATGGAGAAGATTCTCTGTCTGGGCATAGAAAATGAATGTTGACTCTTACACTGCCTCCATTCCAGTGGTTTTGGAATTCCTGTCTGAGCTTTTTCACCAGGGATCTGCGGCTGCCACTATCAGAGTTCAGTTGGTAGCGAATTCAAATTTTCATCTAGGCTTTCAAGATTCTAATCTTATGTCACATAGGTTGTGCAAAACTTTCCTTAAAGGTGCCACTTTAAGACCCCCCTTTCAAGAACCTGTTGCCTCATGGGATTTAAATGTTGTGTTATCCGAATTAACTTCTCTGCCCTTTGAGCCTTCTCATTCATCGTCTTTGAAATTCCTGTCTTGGAAGACTTTGTTTTTGGTGGCTATCACATTGGCCAGATGGGTGTTAGAGTTACAAGCATTGTCTGTGAAACCCCCTTACCTTATTTTTCACAAAGACAGGGTGTCCCTTCGTACTAATCCCTCCTTTGTCCCCAAGGTCTATTCCCATGCCACCTTAAATCAATCCATAGAACTTCCGGTGTTCTTTCCAAATCATTCCAACGCAGCTGAATTTTTATTTGCACCGGACTAAGGAAATCAGATCAGTTATTTATTTCCTTCTCCAAATCCAGGTCAGGCTTACCATTTTCCAAAGTAACACTCTCTGGTTGGATTTCTAGCTGTATAGCGTACGTTTACAACTCTGAGGGTAGACCTTTACCCTTTAAAATCAAAGCTGACTGTACCAGATCTCAGTCTACCTCTGAAGCCTTTCAAGCCAGGGTCCCACTTGATAATATTTGTGCAGCAGCAATGTGGGCTACCCCTCACACATTTATTACTCATTACAAATTGGATTTAACCTCCAGGGGTAGAGCATCATTTTGTTCCACGGTACTCAGGAGTATTTTTCCTTGAGCCACCTAAGAATAAGGCGCTAGGGACGCTGTTCCATATGCAAGAATGAAGGTGAGATAGGACTACAGAACATAAAGAAGTTATGTACTCGCCATAATGTTCCATGTTTGTAGTCCATCTCATCCTTCATTCTTACGAACCCACCCTCCTACCCCCATCCTGCAAGTACCTGGAGACAGAAAAATATTATTATCTTTTTTTTATGGAGACCTTTTAGTTTTGGCTTCTTTGTATATTTGTTATTATCTCTCCTAGTTAGCAGCAAACAAGATATGGGGATTGTACTGGTGCACCATGGGATACCTACCTAGCCACAAGACAACTAGAAGACTTCCAGCTTGTAAATAGGCCGAGTCAGAGCCGAGGATCGGCTCCGATCCCATATGTAAGAATGAAGGGTGAGATGGACTACAAACATGGAACGTTATGGTGAGTACATAACTTCTTTTTCATTTCAACCTCAGATTTTTGCAATTTTATTAGTTCATCTGAGTAGCTAGCTAAAGCTTCTTCTATTTTTTTCCAGCCTCAATTTTTCATTTCTTTTAATTACTTCTGAGTATATGTGATGTATTTTTCCTCTACATTGCTGGAAGACATCTCTTGTACCAAAGCTGAGGCTTGAGCCGCTTTTTGCTAAACAGCTGTAGGATTCTTCCCAGCCAGTGTTTTCTTTTCACCTTTTCTGGTTGATTTTCTTTTAGGTTCTCTAAATGTTTTCTTTACTAGAATTAAGGCAGCGTACTTACTAACCAGTAACTGAATTTTACCTAAGCTGACACTGTTACTGGTTTTTGTTTTTCACTTTCCTTTTTCACAGTGGGAGAGCTAAAATTAAGCTCTTGAT